>NC_058403.1:187401978-187650730 GCF_002201575.2 Neomonachus schauinslandi | reverse complement strand
GAAATTGGATTAACTGATTTGTCCAAGGTCACATACCTATTAATGGCAGGCTTGGGACCAAAATCCAGATGTCCTGATTCCCAGGAAATACAGACTTTGCTTCCAGTCTCGTAAAGGGGTAATTGCTTCCATCATTTGAAATCGAGATATGTCTAAATACTGCTGGGTTCAGTCTCATCCCAGGATGGATGTGTAATTGTTTAAGGTGTCATCTGTTATCCTGCCAAAGATTCAACACACCACTCAGTGGGGAACCAGCTCTAATTTAAGTCAGAGCAAATGACGTGTTTTTTTTCTATTGCGGGGCATGACAAGTTTCAGAAATAATGAGCTCTACTCACCAGACTTCTTTTTGGCTTGAGTATTATACTCTAGAATCATTCTTACTAATATCCTCTAAGGAGCTGAAGGGTTATACATGGGTTCTCAGAGCCATGTTTTATTATAAGGATCATTCATACCAGTTATGCATAAGCACATACCAATAGAAAGAGAAATTTGCAGTATTGCATGCATGTGTTTAACTGAATGTGGAATGGTGTACTGAGGTTTGAGATCATATTAAGGTTCAGTCCTCATTTTTATGTAAGCCCTCTCTGGCCTGAGGCATTTTTCTCATTATAACCCTCCCTGCTGCAATCTTCTGCCACAAAGGGAGTTTATGGTCATGACTGGCTATTTTTCAACTCATTGAAAAATATCAAAAGGTAGATGGTTTATTAATGTTAAACATTTGAGCATCTGGTTGAAATGGAGGGGTGGAAACAAGCACTCCTACAAACTCTTTCATCTAAAGAGGTAAAGTCCTTTGTGTTATCCAAGCTTTACATTGCCACACAAATGCCACCACCTTCTCCCCAAATACTTGGCATCTGCTGTGTGACTTAAATGTTTCCTAACCCTTTTTAGACACAGGTTCTGTGGAACATCTGATGAAAGCTGTAGGCTTTCTCCTCCTACCCATCCTTGATACCCTGGACACACCTCCCCAGTGTTGTTCATAATTTCAGAGGCTTTAGTGATGCTTTGGAGTCTATCCAGGGGTCCTGAGTTAAGAAATCCCAGGTAGTGTGTTAACATTCTTTATCCTAGAATCCAGAACTTATAAGCTTTAGGGGAAGTCACCTTTGATTTCTTGAGATTTAAACCATGAACCACTGGTCAATATCTGATTACAGTCCACAGCAACTGAAATAAATTTCTTATAAAAAATTCATTTATTGAATAGTAGGTGTATCATGCCATACAACCCGGACATTCTTGAGATACCCTTACTTAGAAGCATAGGGTCTCATTAGGGATAAAATCAAACTAGCACATAAAATAGTTAATCACAAAGTGTCATACCCCACCATATAGATTTCAGAAGGTGAAGCAACCTTCTTTGGGTCAGAGTGATGAAGAAAATCTTTCCAGGGTGGAAGGAAATAATCTGTTGTGCAAAGCACAAATAAGCTTTAGGTAGATGATAGGGAAGATGGGGGGATGGGGAAATATATTTTGAGCACGGGAGCAGTGCACTAGCAAGGCTTTTGGGGAGAATGTCAAATCAGCAAGAATGTGAATGGTGATGAGTATATGCAGTAACTTTTTTCTATTCCAAAGCATCACCTAGCATAAATCTTCAAAGCTGGGGTACTATTGACCTAATTCTGATGAGGAGGAGTGGTTGTATAACCAATCAAACTAAATTGGCCACAGTTTGGAGTTAGACATTGTTTATTGAATGACGCTTTGTGTTCTCAGCTAAAAGATCTGTTCATTTTAACCTTGTCTCTGCAATTCTTTTCAATTTGATGTTATTTTCTGGGTGTCAGCAGCTCTTAATGGGAGATCTAATATGTCTTCAACTTCTGCTGCAATCTATCTTGTCTTTTTTACGCTTTTCCTTATGGCTAGTAAATACAAAAGTTAGATTTTTGTATATTTGAAGATGTATATCCCTGCATTTGCATATCCATATATGCTTACATATGTGCAAAAAAATAGGAAAGGTATCTGAAGGTTTTATTCTAAAGTATTCACAGTGGTTGCCTCTGGGGACTAGGGTTGGAAGATGGTGATGATAAGAGGGGAACTTTATTTTACTCCTCTTACTGCTATATAACTTCTTACAATGAGCATATATTACTTTTGTAATTAAAGAAAAAGAGAAAAAAGGAAAGAAATGGAATTTGACATGCCTCCAAGTAATATGAAGCCCTTTCAACATTTTGAAGGTACAAAGAAAAACAATTGTGCCTCAAGGGAAATTTATTTTATCAGAATGTGTATTTTTTTTTCTTTAATCATGTAATGAAGCATCTTGCCCTGGATTTCCAATAAGCTTGCTTTGTTTAAATATGCAGATCTCTGCTAATAATTTATGGTAACTGGAAGTGGTATTTGTTAGACTGGCATCTCATTCACACACTGGTATGTACATGTGCTTAGGTGATGTTAGCTCCCTTCACTTTCTCTCTGTAGAATTTGGACTTCTGAAGATGAGTGCTGGTTTTCCCATAATCTCTCTTCCCTTCCATCCTGTGATTAAGTAGAGGAGTATTTCCTGTACTGTGCCCTAGGGCTGCAAGGTGCCCTATAGAAACATGACTCTGGTGTCAGACTAGAGACTAGACATGCAATTTTGTTTGCTCTTGTGTTCAATGATGGTATGGCATAATCATGCAAAAAAATTATTCTCTCAAACGTATTTGGTCTTAATACCTGACTCATGAGTCTAAAAGTCACACAGTTAATGAAAAACAAAAGGCAGGAATACACAGAAACATTTTAAGATGATGTGTAAAGAAGGCAGGAGTATGGATGGCCTCTATTTTTGACAACATTAAATTGTCCCAGGAAGTAGACAAAGAACGGTAAGGAAAGAGTAACCATATACATTTTGGGGTGTGTATAATAAGTGGAAGTAATAACGTAGAAGCAGTATGGCACTGTAGTCAAGAACATGGCCTCTGGCAATCTGAATCTTGGCTCCTCAACATAAAAACTGTATGACATTGGGCAAGTTACTTCTCTGTACTTGAGTTCCCTCATCTGTAAAATGGAATTGGTTATGGTGACTACCTCTTGGGATTATTAAGAATTTTAAAGTTGCTCATATTTACACAGCATTTCAAATGGTGCCTGGTACATGGAAGTTTGTGATGAAAAAATATAAATTAATAAATATGTCAAGCATATATTGAGTTCTTAATGCTTGTCAGATTCTGAACTGAGCAGGTGTATATGCTTTAGTTTATTCCTCAGAACGTAAGAGATTTTATGACTGCTCCCATTTCACAGTTGAGGTCAACAAAGCTCAGAGAGAATGAGTAGGCACCAGGAACAGAATTTAAATACAGGCAATTAGATTTCGGAGCTCATGCTCTCAACTATAATCATCTACCAGGGATAGAAAGGAAGGAATAAGGAAATTCTGATCCCAAACCAAGCTTCCAATCCATAGTTTAAATATTGTAGGAATAATGGGTATAGGGTTTCCTTTTGGGGTGATGAGAAACTTCTGGAATTAGATCATGCTGATGTTGCCATAATATTTGAATGTACTTAGTGCCATGGAATTTTTCATGGCATTTTAAAATGGTAAATACTACCTTCTGTGTATTTTACCACAATAATAAAAAGATAGCCGTCATGAGGACTAGTAGCCCCCATGTAAGGAATATGTTGACTGCTAATCTTTGTTACCGATTATTACAAACAGGGTGCATCAAAACAATGGTCCCAGAGGTGGAGCAAGATGGCAGAGGAGTAGGAGACCTAGATTTCGTCTGGTTCCAGGAATTCAACTGGATAGGGATCAAACCATTCTGAACACCTACGAACTCAACAGGAGATGAAAGAAAAGAATAGTAACAACTCTCTGAACAGAAAAGCGACCACTTTCTGGAAGGTAGGACATGTGGAGAAGTGAGTCTGAGGCGATATTCAGGAGGATAGATGGCGGGGGAGGGGGCCTCCATCGGCCACTTCTGGCAAGTGATAGAGCAGCGGAGTACAAAATCGGAACTTTTAGAAGTCTGCTCCGCTGAATGACGTTGCTCCAGTGGCTAAGCAGGGGGTGGAACCCTCACTGGGACAGTGTGGTCTCAGGACCCTCGGGGTCACAGAAAGATCAGGGGTGCCTGAGTGCAGCAGAGCTCCCAGGTATCAGAGCAGGGAAGCCAGCTGCAGAGATGGAGCCGAGGTGCGGGCTCTCAGCTTGGGGTTGCCATAAACCGTGATCCATGGCACAATCAGGCCACTGCTCCTCTAGCAGGGACCCAACAAGTGGCAGATCCAGGGAGACTCCCCTTCCTCCCCCGGGAAGAGCGGTGTGGGAGCGCACCGCAAGGATCTGCTGGGTTTGGAGACTCCACACGGGGTCAGGTGCCACAGATAGAAACGTTCAGTCACAGGCAGGGTGAGCACGGAGTCTGGCTGGAGACCAGGGAGACGGGAGTGATTGATTGCTTTTCTCTGGGGGGTCACTGAGAAGTGGGCCCCGAGTTCTTGGCTCCTCCAGGGTGGAGACTGGGGGGCTGCCATCTTCACTCTCATCCTCCAAAGATGTATGGAAAGCTTGCAGGGAACAAAAGCTCCCAAGAGCAAACCCCAGCAGATTTCTTAGCCTGGACCCAGCAAGCGCGGGGCAATTCCATCTCCGGCAAAGAGACTTGGGAACCACGGCAACAGGCCCCCCCCCCCCCCAGAAGATCAGCAAGAACAGCCAGCCAAGACCACGTTTACCGATCAATGAGAATGGCAGAACTCCAGCGCTAGGAGAATACTGCACATAGAATTCATGGCTTTTTTACCGTGATTCTTTAGTCTTTCAAAGTTAATTTTTTCTTAACTGTCTTTCTTTTTTCTTTTTCCCTTTTTCAACCAACATCTTATCAATCCCCTTTTTAAAAAACATTTTTATTTTTCATTTTTAGAGTCCTATTCTATCCGTTCATAGTACTTACCCTTATTTTTGGCATATATATATAAGTAGTTCTCTCTTTAAAATTTTGAGATACAGTTTCTTCTAACAGATCAAAATATACCCTAAATCTCTACTGTATGGCTTTGTTCTAGTCTCCTGCCTGATTACATTCTCTCCCTTTTTTTTTTTAAATACTCTTCTTTCTTCTTTCAAACAACTTCTTATCTTATCAATTCCTTTTATAAAATCTTTTATAATTTTCATCTTTACAGTCATATTCCATCCCTTCATTGTATTAACCCTTATTTTTGTACATATATAAGTTTTTCTTTCTTTAAAATTTGGGGAAGAACTTTCTTCTAACAGACCAAAATACACCCAAAATCTAGTGTGTGGCACTGATCTATGCACCAGCCTGATCATATTTGATCATATTCTGTTTTTTTTTTTGTTTTGTTGTGTTTTGTTTGTTTTTATCTTTTTCTTTTTTTCTTTCTTTCCCTTTCTTTTCCCCCAGTTTCAGGTCTTTTCTGATTTGTTTACAGTATATTTTCTGGGGACATTGTTACCCTGTTAGCATTTTGTTCTGTCATTCATCTATTCTCCTCTGGACAAAATGACAAGATGGAAAAAATCACCTCAACAAAAAGTACCAACTGCCAGGGACCTACTCAATACAGACATTAGTATGATGTCGGAACTAGAGTTCAGAATGATGATTTTAAAGATACTAGCTGGGCTTGAGAGAAGCATGGAAGTTATTAGAGAAATGCTTTCTGGAGAAATAAAAGAACTAAAATCGAACCAAGTCGAAATCAAAAAGGCTATTAATGAGTTACAATAAAAAATAGGGGCTCTAACTGCTAGGATAAATGAGGCAGACAAGAGAATTAGTGATATAGAAGACCAAATGATGGAAAATAAAGAAGCTGAGAAAAAGAGAGATAAACAACTACTGGATCACGAGGGCAGAATTTGAGAGATAAGCGATACCATAAGATGAAACAGCATTAGAATAATTGGGATCCCAGAAGAAGAAGAAAGAGAGAGAGAGGCAGAAGGTATATTGGAGCAAATTACAGCAGAGAACTTCCCGAATTTGGGGAAGGAAACAGGCATCAAAATCCAGGGGGCACAGAGAACCCCTCTCAAAATCAATAAAAATAGGTCAACACCCCGACATCTAATAGTAAAACTTATGAGTCTCAGAGACAAAGAGAAAATCCTGAAAGCAGCTCAGAACAAGAGGTCTGTAACCTACAATGGTAGAAACATTAGATGGGCAGCAGACCTATCCACAGAGACCTGGCAGGCCAGAAAGGACTGGCAGGATATATTCAGAGCACTAAAAGAGAAAAATATGCAGCCAAGAATCTATATCCAGCTAGGCTGTCATTGAAAATAGAAGGAGAGATAAAAAGCTTCCAGGACAAACAAAAACTAAAGGAATTTGCAAAGACAAAACCAGTCCTACAAGAAATCTTGAAAGGGGTCCTCTAAGCAAAGAGCCTAAAAGCAACATAGACCAGAAAGGAACACAGACAATATACAGTAACAGTCACCTTACAGGCAATACAATGGCACTAAATTCCTATCTTTCAATAGTTACCCTGAATGTAAACGGGCTCAATGCCCCAATCAAAAGACACAGGCTATCAGATTGGATAAAAAAACAAGACCCATTGATATGCTGTCTGCAAGAGACTCATTTTCGACCCAAAGACAGCCCCAGATTGAAAGTGAGGGGGTGGAAAATCATTTACCATGCTAATGGACACCAAAAGAAAGCTGGGGTAGCAAGCCTTATATCAGACAAATTAGATTTTAAGCCAAAGACTGTAATAAGAGATGAGGAAGGACATTATATCCTACTCAAAGGGTCTATCCCACAAGAAGATCTAACAATTGTAAATATCTATGCCCCTAACATGGGAGCAGCCAATTATATAAGGCAATTAATAACAAAAGCAAAGAAACACATAGACAACAATACAATAATAGTGGGGGACTTTAACACTCCCCTCACTGAAATGGACAGATCACCTAAGCAAGAGATCAACAAGGAAATAAAGACTTTAAATGACACACTGGACCAAATGGACTTCACAGATATGTTCAGAACATTCCATCCCAAAGCAACAGAATACACATTCTTCTCTAGTGCCCATGGAATATTCTCCAGAATAGATCACATCCTAGGTCACAAATCAGGTCTCAACTGGTACCTAAAGCCATCAGCAAAAGAGAATAAAGATCAGAGCAGAAATCAATGAAATAGAAACCAAAAGAACAGTAGAACAGATCAACAAAACTAGGAGGTGGTTTGTTGAAAGAATTAAAAAGATTGATAAACCCCTGGCCAAACTTATCAAAAAGAAAAGAGAAATGACCCAAATCAACAAAATCATGAATGAAAGGGGAGAGATCACAACCAACATCAAAGAAATACAAACAATTATAAGAGCATATTATGAGCAACTATATGCGAGCCAATTAGATAATCTGGAAGAAATGGAGGCATTCCTAGAGATATATAAACTACCAAAACTGAACCAGGAAGAAATAGAAAATCTGAACAGACCTACAATCACTGAGGAAATTGAAGCAGTCATCAAAAATCTCCCAACAAACCAAAACCCAGGGCCAGATGGCTTCCTAGGGGGATTCTACCAAACATTTCAAGAAGAATTAATACCTATTCTTCTGAAACTGTTCCACAAAATAGAAATGGAAGGAAAACTTCCAAACTCATTTTATGAGGCCACTGTTACCTTAATCCCCAAACCAGACAAAGACCCCATCAAAAAGGAGAATTACAGACCAATATCCCTGATGAACATGGATGCAAAAATTCTCACCAAAATACTAGCCAATAGGATCCAACAGTACATTAAAAGGATTATTCACCATGACCAAGTGGGATTTATCCCTGGGCTGCAAGGTTGGTTCAACATCCACAAATCAATCAACGTGATACAATACATTAAGAAAAGAAGGATCAAGAACCATATGATCCTCTCCATAGATGCAGAAAAAGCATTTGACAAACTACAGCATCCTTTCTTGATCAGAACTCTTCAGAGTATAGTCATAGAGGGTACATACCTCAATATCATAAAAGCCATCTATGAAAAACCCACAGTGAATATCATTCTCAATGGGGAAAAACTGAGAGCTTTCCCCCTAAGGTCAGGAGCACAGCAGGGATGTCCACTATCACCAATGCTATTCAACATAGTACTAGAAGTCCTAGCCACAGTAATTAGACAACAAACAGAAATAAAAGGCATCCAAATTGGCAAAGAAGAAGTCAAACTCTCACTCTTTGCAGATGATAGGATACTTTATGTGGAAAACCCCAAAGACTCCACCCCAAAACTGCTAGAACTCATAGAGGAATTCAGTCAAGTGGCAGGATATAAAATCAATGCACAGAAATCAGTGACATTCCTATACACCAACAACAACACAGAAGAAAGAGAAATTAAGGAGTTGATCTCATTTACAAGTGCACCCAAAACCATAAGATACCTAGGAATAAATCTAACCAAAGAGGCAAAGGATCTGTGCTCAGAAAACTATAAAATACTCATGAAAGTAATTGAGGAAGACACAAAGAAATGGAAAAACGTTCCATGCTCATGGATTGGAAGAACAAATATTGTGAAGATGTCAATGCTACCTAGAGCAATCTACACATTCAATGCAATCCCCATCAAAATACCATCCACTTTTTTCAAAGAAATGGAAGAAATAATCCTAAAATTTGTATGGAACCAGAAAAGACCCCGCATAGCCAGAGGAATGTTGAAAAAGAAAAGCAAAGCTGGCAGCATCACAATTCTGGACTTCAAGCTCTATTACAAAGCTGTCATCATCAAGACAGTATGGTACTGGCACAAAAACAGACACATAGATCAATGGAACAGCATAAAGAGCCCAGAAATGGACCCTCAACTCTATGGTCAATTCATCTTTGACAAAGCAGGAAAGAATGTCCAATGGAAAAAAGTCTCTTCAACAAATGGTGTTGGGAAAATTGGATAGCCACATGCAGAAAAATGAAACTGGACCATTTCCTTACACCACACACAAAAATAGACTCCAAATGGTTGAAAGACCTCAATGTGAGACAGGAGTCCATCGATATCCTAGAGGAGAACAGAGGCAGCAACCTCTTCGACCTCAGCCACAGCAACTTCTTCCTAGAAACATCGCCAAAGGCCAGGGAGGCAAGGGCAAAAATGAACTATTGGGACCTCATCAAGGTAAAAAGCTTTTGCACAGCAAAAGAAACAGTCAACAAAACCAAAAGACAACCGACAGAATGGAAAAAGATATTTGCAAATGACATATCAGATAAAGGGCTAATATCCAAAATCTATAAAGAACTTGTTAAACTCAACACCCAAAGAACAAATGATCCATTCAAGAAATGGACAGAAGACACGAACAGACATTTTTCCCAAGAAGACATCCAAATGGCCAAAAGACACATGAAAAAGTGCTCAACATCGCTCGGCATCAGGGAAATCCAAATCAAAACCTCAATGGGATATCTCCTCACCCCAGTCAGAATGGCTAAAATTAACAAGTCAGGAAATGACAGATGTTGGCGAGGATGCGGAGAAAGGGGAACCCTTCTACATGGTTGGTGGGAATGCAAGCTGGTGCAGCCAGTCTGGAAAACAGTATGGAGGTTCCTCAAAAAGTTGAAAATAGAGCTACCATACTATCCAGCAATTGCTCTACTGGGTATGTACCCCAAAGATACAAATGTAGGGATCCAAAGGGGTATGTGTACCCCGATGTTTATAGCAGCAATGTCCACAATAGCCAAACTGTGGAAAGAGTCAAGATGTCCATCGACAGATGAATGGATAAAGAAGAAGTGGTATATATTGACAATGGAATATTATGCAGCCATCAAAAAGAATGAAATCTTGCCATTTGCAATTATGTGGATGGAACTGGAGGGTATTATGCTGAGCAAAATAAGTCAATCAGAGAAGGACATGTATCATATGACCTCACTGTTATGAGGAATTCTTAATCTCGGGAAATAAACTGAGGGTTGCTGGGGTGGTGGGGGTTGGGAGGGATGGGTAATAGACATTGGGGAGGGTATGTGCTATGGTGAGTGCTGTTAATTGTGCAAGACTGTTGAAGCAGTCTTGCACAACAAGACTGTTGTCTTGTTTCCCCATTGAGCACTGGGTGTTATACGCAAAGAATGAATCATGGACACTACATCAAAAACTAATGATGTAATGTATGGTGACTAACATAACATAATAAAAAAAAAAAACCAATGGTCCCTCTTCTTCTTGAGTTTGATATCTATTCCTGAAACAGGGATTCTTCTAGCTTTATTACAAAGGCATCAAAGCAAAATCTGAGTGTAGTGAAATCTCCCTGTGGCAAGCCCATCACAACTGTCCCTCCTATAAGTGGAGAGGCATAATTATATTTTCTTCCCTGATAATAAAGTTCCTTGTATATTTTAAATCCTGAAGTGAGAAAGCAGGAAAATGAAGAGTCCAGGAGGGATTTTGTTTTCTGTGAATAATAATTTTCCAAGACTGAAGGCAATATGAAGAGGAATGAAATTAAGGGGAAATATTAAGAAATATAAATTAAGCATAATTTGTTTTTAATTTTTGTTTTTACTGAAGCCTGTGTTGAGTCCATTGTCTACTTTATGGAAAAGAAAAACTGTATTTTTAAAATTCTTCATAGTTGTTTAGCACCAAAGCTTTAGAAAAATTTAATCCTTTAGTGAAGAGGGTTTAACAATTGACAGTGTGGTGTGGTTATGTTGGCCTAATTATGAAACAATGAAATTGTTGACCTATAGGCGTGATGACTTAATTGATATTAATAAGGAAACCATTAAGGGTAGCCTTGGCTGGGGTTGATTCTTTAACCCAAAACAGGGATATCAGACTAAATTATAAAATTTACATTGGCAACATTAAACAAAAAATTGTAACAGAGCCCCGTGTGCCCTTTTCTCTTATTTTTAGCCATGAAGAGGAGAGTGAAGGCCTGTTTTATTTAAAAAACTGGTCTAATGAAGAAATACCTTGAGAAAGTTAGAAGAATTTCTATCTTGTGATAAACTAATGCAAATGCTGTGTGTCAAAACAGATTCTGTCATATCTAGAATGGGTGGTAGTTTTGCTGACAAACAAAGAAAGAGGCCAGAACAATGGAAGAGACTGTTGTTGCTACAAAAAAGGTCTGGCCATGGAGCCCCAGACTCGGCTAAGACCCAAAGAAATCCAACACCAGATCCTCACCATTATCTTCCAAACTGTATTTTATTCCTTAATAACTTACCAGAGGAGAATCATGGGATGATACTATGAGCTTCTAAATTCTCTGGTTTCAAGGAAATAGGTTTCATACTTGGGAAACATGATATTGCTTTTATTGTTTGTGAGTGGGCCGGAGATACCAGGTGAGCTGGCTAAATCATCCAAGGTCACACTACCATGAAGATCATCAAGCCAAGAAATTATTTTTGGATATACTCCTTTTAAAGATTCAGTGTTTTTATGGTGGTTATTCCTAAGACATTGGTCATGTCACTTTGCTAATTTTGGAGGTGGGGGAAGAAGCATTTAACATAAAGAATTGAAAATAATCTTCAGAGATTTTTGTTGCTGCTATTTTTAGTCTCAGTAGACTTAGAAATGTGGAAGTCTTAATTTTGTACAATAAAAATGACTTGTAGTCTGAAAAAAAAAAGTATGTACCCAGGTACTGTCATTATAAAATCAGCATCAGTGTTTTTGTAGCTTGTGGAAGAGAAAATGAACCTGTTGGTGGGGCTGGGGGTAGGGTGTGGAAGCAAAGAAAAGCTAGTTTTCCTTCCTGAAAAGGTGAGTTCCAGAGGACAATTTCTGGAGAATGATATGTGGCCTCATCCCTCACGTCTCCCTTTCCTGAAGCTGCCACTCATTTCAGAAGTGAGGAAGCAAAATATGTGGGGAAGTATAGAAGGGTTCCAGGCTAGATTTTGATAATTGTTTTATTATATTTCCTAGTTCTGTGATGAAAGATGAGATGGCAGATCCAGTTGTCAAGCTGCTTGATGGTGTTGGATTCAGGTAAATAAGTGACATTTCTTTACATTTACTAATGGGAAACCAATAACCCAGTCCCCCCAAGATTGGATGTAGGCTACCAAATAGTCCATGCTAAAGAACAGTTAGTATTTGATTTATTCTGAAAAACATACATGGGGAGCAGAGTTCTTATTTTGACTTACTTAGTTTCATTCATTCCCAGGATGATAAATGTTCTGCTTATGGGATAATATTTCATGCGTTTGAAGGTTTGAACCATTGAATTCTACTAAGTGTTGCAAGATGTATTGGCTCTCAAAATTTTTCTGATATTAGTGTGTTCTGGGTCTTAATCTGATGGTCTAGAATGGTTACATTTGTCCAAGATGCCAATCACTGTCAGAAACATGGTATCATATTCCCTAGTCTACCATTAACCATGCATTAGGCTTTGTGATTTCTATTGAAATAGCATAAGATGCATCAGAAGCAGGATGTTACTGTTACTTTTCTTATACATATTGAGAATGGTGTTTGTTAAAAGGTGAAACATGTCACTTCTTGTCCTGCTTCCTGTTTTTATAAATAATAATTGGTATTATAGATTTCCTGGTGATCCCAGAATATCTTGCTTATGTTAATGTAGAATGGGATGTTGCTAATTTAGGGAAGGATGAAAAAAGAAATAGGTCTTACAAGGAAATAGAATTACGTCCTGGGGCTAAGCTTGGGCTGTCTTTTCCTTGTTCTGGAATTTTATTGTCTATACTTTGGGGATAAGAGGTTAGAGCCTGGCCATGAAACAGTTATTTGTTGCCTAGATGGTGAAACTGATTTCTAAGAACCTACCCTCCTGTGTGCCCTAGGTCCTTGATTTGTGTTCTCAGTACCTTGGACAGTTCCCTCATTAGCCCTCTATGGAATAATGGTCCTCAAACTCTGTGGTCTCATATCCCTTACACTTACAAATTATTAAAAACTCCAAAGGACTTTGGTTAAATATTTATTATATTAAAAATTAGAGGTAAGAAATCTGAAATTTATATGTATATTTATTTTTAAGATAATAAACCTTTACATAATAACTATATTTTTCAAATGAACAATAACTATATTTTCCAAAACAAAATGAAATTGGTGAGAAGAGCGGCATTGTTTTACAATTTCGCAAACCATTTTAGTATGGATTCTTTTATCTGCCAGTTACATTCAGTTTGTTGTGATAGGTTCATGAAAGTTGAAGTATATAAAGAAAATCTGGTCTCACATAGATGTGTAGCTGTAAAAGAGATGAATAATTTAATGTCCTCTTTTAGATAATTATGGGTATTCTTCTTTGATAATACACCTAAACTTGACAAGTGGTAGTTTTTCCAAAGCTATTTGCAGCATGAAATCTGAAGCCATATGAATTAATGTTTTATATTCTGTAAAATGAAAATCATTTGGTCTTTCTTTTACTTTGAAAGGGTCTTTTACTTATGAAAGATTTTGTAACATCATGCATTGATTATTTGGAAAATATTGGTGCAGATCTGCCAAATGTTGACACATTTCAGTGTACAATATAAAAAAAATTACAATCCACCTTATCAGAAAAATCTTTATGTACTGGGAAGCTCTTAAGCTCACAAATACAATTTTTCAAAAAAAAAAAAACCCTTAATTTTGTTTGAAAGCTTACATTTCAGCATTGGCAAAAATACTGTACGTTCTCCTTTAAATGAGAGTTTCACTGTCTTTAATTTAGAAAATAATGTCTACCAGATGCCCAAGTATCAGTACCATTGTGTGTCCATTGTTCTTTCAAGTAAAAATTGTCTTCCTTAAAAAAGTGGTTCGTTCAGCTCTCTGCTTAATCATGCAAGTGCTTTTCCTTGAGACAACCATCCTATTTCAGTTGGCAACAAAAGTGGGTTATGCAACTTTCCTATTCTGTCATACAGGATAGTAAAAAAATGTGTACTCAAGGGCCAAGATTTAATAGGGTTAAACATTTTTTAACTCCCTTATCAAGTACCTTTTAAAAAGTAAACTCCTCTTCCTTTTTCTGCATGCCAGTGTGCAGGAAGAGTTGGGGGGGAGGGAGTGTGTGTGTGAGAGATTGCCTTGGTTTGTGCTAAGCCTCTTAGTTTTATCACAGTTACTTTTGCATCACTGGTGTAAAGGTCAAAAGGTGAAAAAGGCAATAATGTCTTAGTTTATTACAACAATAACTTTGACATAGTGGCTTCCCTGCAAGGCTCTTTGGACCCCACTTTCTTCTTCCTCTGGGGTTCTGTGGACCACATTTTGAGAGTTGTTTCTCTCGAGTAACATTTTGTTCTGGAATAGCAATCCTTTGTGAAGTTTTTTCCCCTTATTTTCTTTTATGATTAACTCTCTGAACTTAACTAAGTCATCAGCTGTACTGTGATTCCCATCCTAAGTGCTTTACCTGTGTGAAATATTTATCTCTAAGTGAATTGCCTAGCAGATGTTCTCACTGAAAAATAAGTTAAGGCAGAGATTCTCAGAGAAGAAAAATATTAAAGAGCATTGATCCAAACCTTTAGTGACTAGGTAATATTATTGTGATCTAATCACTGTGGCAGAATGTTCCTCAAACGTCAAAACGAACAGCTCCATAATTTTCACAGTGTGCTATGTGACAGATGGCAAAAACTGTTTTGATTTTCCCCAATATCTGAGGAGCAGCAAGCGGAGCCTGTGCCTCCCACTTTACTCTCACTCTTTGTCATCTCTGGTCGGCCTGACAGTACACCGATTTTTACCTCTGTGATCTGTTCTCCAGATGACTATGTTTTCAATAGCTACTTAGTATAAAAATAAAATGTGCAGGTCCCATCAAATAAACTAATTAAGGCTTAGAAAGTGTCAAAATCCAAAAGCCAGGAGGAACAGATTAGGCACTGAGTATAAGACACACAGACCTGACACCTAATGTGTTGCCATGGCAACAGGAGAATCAATATCCCTCAACTGGGCAGATAGTTGACAGTAATTTTTGCTGGGTCAGAGAATTAGGAAGAGAGAGAACCACCCTCTGCTATGCAAAGAATTTCTCATTTTTTAACCAAAAGCTTCTGAAGGATTTGTAAATTCTTGTTGTAAAATTGCAGTCAAGTCTAGCAGAAAGTGATGTCCATGGTGTTGGAGAAGGCCCTTACTCTATAAAAGGGAAATTGTTGATTGCTGCATTTTCTTAAGATGCTCCCACTTTCTTCTCTAAAAAAAAAAAAAAAAAAATCAGAATGTGGACACAGGTGTTTCTTATGCATACTGTTCTCTATAAATGAGTGTTGAACATATGACTAAAAGCTGGCATGTGTTATCTCTTTCTTTTGTTTATGATTAACCATAACAGGCAAAGAATTTCTGCATATGATCTTCACTACTGTCTTGTCACGTTAGAAATTAGTATTTTCCTAGAGGTGGTGTCACAAATGCTTTGACATCCCATCCTGGCTACCAAAGAGACTGGATTAAACCTTACTTTATATTTTGTGGAAGTCTGTCATTTAGCAGAAAGAGAGCCTCAATGTTAACATCTATTTTTCCAAACATCCTTCTCAGACACAGCTGGTTTCTGAGTTAATTGGGACCTAATAATATCTGACCCAGTAGAACAAGATATTTCATACCAAACCCATTTAAAGAAAAATGGTGCTCCACACAATGCATATGGAATGGATGCAAGATTGCAAATAGAGAACAAAAATATTTATTTTTACTGTTTTCTAAAACTTCCTACTCTGAGAGTTCAAATGTTTGTTTCTCTTCATTTTCTCTCTTTGACATAATGAAACTGTTTTGAAACACTAGCCAAAAGTCAATATATAACTTAGTCATATGAAGTTCTATATGTCTTTTCAGTAATGATTCCTGATGGCTCTCTCTTATTAAGGGGCACAATGTGATATTATGGTGAAATAAAAATATGGGCTTCAGTTTTAATGCAAGGGCATTAACAGAAATGTCATCCCTAACAAATTAGGCTCTGGGAAATCTGCCCGGTAGCCAGAGAACCATGCTCATTTTGCCTTTCACTATAACTTATATAAACAAATCTCGTGATGTAAATGCCTGTGGGTTAGATTCCCACTTGAGAGGCAGGTGACAGGTTTCAGTGGGGAAATGGGGAGAGGCAGAATTTTTGTTTGTTTGCTTCAGACAAAGGATTTCTGGCCTGGGGTGATCCAGCTGCAGCTGCTGTCAATATTGAGGCAATGAGCCTATTTTTCTAACTAGATCAAAAAGAGGAAATTCTGACTGTGATTCACTATGTCAGAAAGAGAGGAATAGGAAGGGAAGGCAGAAGAGGGAGGGGGGAGAGAGAGGGATACAGAAAAGAAGGATTATTAATTCTTGTGGAAATGATTTGCTAGAGCTGCCACTTTGAAATGAGAAGAACAAACTATATCTGGATCCATTTGCAAGGTAGGAGCCTAAAGGAAATAGAAGAGTGGTGTGATTCTCTGCTGTACAAGTGAGAGGAGCTTGTAGGATCTGTGTTTTTTTGAGAGAGACAACTGCAAACCTCAAGAGCAACTGAATTCAGATCAGACTGTTGAAGAACACGCTTGGTTTCTTATTTGCAATTACATCCTGTTTTATTTTTCCCTCCCTTGGCATCCCATGATAGTGTTTTAAGAACAGAACTTCAGGGCCAGCCAGTGGCTATTTTTGTGGGTGAAAGTGACACTGGCCAGTGGGACCTTTGGTGACCTCACTCCAGTCTGAACCTTGCTGGGTCTATGGCTTTCCTGTCCTCTTGATACTAACCCATCACTTGGGCCACTTTGAGAAACCTGAGTATACAGAAAAGTCCTTTTATATTCTACAACTTACCTTTCCCCATCCACCTGCTTTTACTTCTTCAGTTGATAAAGTAGGTACAATAAATGGGAAAAGAAAAGGAGAAAAATAAATAAATCTGAATAACTGAACAGAATGACTCCCTACAATTTATTTATGCATTCAAAAATATTTGCCGGGAAAAAAAAAAAAAACAACACTCCAAATATTTGCTGACTGACTTCTCCATGCCAATGCTGTGTCAGGCCTCTGGAGACAAACATAGAACTGGCAGACACAGCCTCTGCCCTTCAAGGCCACAGCCAATTGAATAATAAGACACATATTCTAGTTCATTTTGTTATTTTAGTTGAACAGATTCTAAAGAATTTAGGTTAAGCTATTCATTTTAAAGATATTTGAGTTTTTTGTGTATGCAGATATTGACAAAATGAATTAGAAAAATATTACTTATTTTATTACAAATTTGGTCCAAATTATCTGGTTTCATAATATATATCATATCTTGTAACCAGGAAAAATATTATGAAGATTAATAATAGTTTCCAGGTTGCATAGGTATAATTGAATAGCTCATGGAGAAAACCAAACTCAAGCTCAGAGTAGGTCCTTCTCTTCAAGTCAGATGAGCTCTTTGGGAATGGTTGTGTGCCTTTTTGAGGACTGACAGGGGTTGTCCTAAAACTACACTCTTTGATGTGACAGCCAATAGCTATGTTAGGTTATTTAAATGTAAACTTAAACTGATTGAAATTATATTAAGTCATATTAAAAATTTAGTTCCTCATTCATGTAGCCATAATTCAAGTGCTCAATAGCTTCATGTGCCTAGTGGCTACCATATGGAGGAGAGAATAATACAGAGCATTTCCATCATTCCAGAAAGTTCTATCGGATAGTGTTGTCTAGAACACACCACTCAGCCAACCTTTCTTGGGCATCTGGTTTGTGCTAGACATTGTCCTGCTGAAATCAAGATACAGTCTCTGCTCTCAGGGGCATTTGGCCCAAGGTAGAAGCTAATTACATGTAAGACAAGCAGAGGATGTGATAACATCAATGAGGGACGAAGACAGGGTTGCTGGGACAGGCAATAGTGGAGATAAGTTACTGATGGTGAGGAAAGGCCCTTTTAAGGAGCTGACATTTAACTTGAAATTTGAGGCATGAGGACCCAGGCCTGTGAAATCCAGAAAAACAGTGTTTGGGGCACCAGAAACAGCATAAGCAAAGCCACAGAGGTGGGAAAGAGCTAAACTTTTCTGTAGTTTCTCATGCACAGAACTTTGAGCAATGTGATAGTGATGGTGATTGATAGTGACATTCCTTTACCCCAGTCACTTCCCCGGGCACCTTCACCAGGATGCTTTCTTAACCCATCTGGGCTCTCTGCCATCTCATATTACATTTTCTCAACTGTAACAGTAGGCCTGTTTCCCTGGTCTCAGAATGAAGCTGGGAGAATTTGAAAAGAGCACATTTAGCTTTTATTAAAGATACTTATGTTTCAGGGATGGACATGCTCTGATTGTGGTTAATAATGAACTGTGGAAGCCTCTCTGTGTTAATGTTTGTTATTATCTTTGTCTTCAGAATTCCTTCCCAATTCAGACCTTAATGAAGCCTCTCCAGGAAGGTGGGTGAGGCTTTTCCTCTTCTCTGAACAGAACTTTGAGTGCTCACCTTGCTTGAGTACATCATTCAAATTCAGGGCATCGGTGCCTTTGAACCAGGGATGGGTGCACACTTTCTCATATGCCTCCTCTGAGAATTCATAAGAGCTTGCTATGGAGAACTACTTCCTCTCTGGCACATGCAACAGGCCACGGATCACACTAATGGCTAATGGCCTATATTTAGAACTCTCTGTGATCTCCAGAAGCCTTGGTCCAGCTCTTGGAGAAGGAGAAGCAATAGTAAGAGGACTCAGCAAAACCCCTACCGTACCATCTCCTATAGACTGATAATAAGAGTTATCCTTGGAACATAGGACTTAAACAATTAATTTTTTTTTTTAATTTTCAGTAGGTCACTCTGAGAAATGGGGCTGCAACTGTTGCTTCCTGAGGAAATCATGTGGTGATGAAATTAATGATGCATTAAGACAGGTACATAAAGATGTAGCAGTGTTAAAGATGGTGCAAACTGGAAGGTCCTGTGAGAAAGTTCCCCACTTATCAGAAAAGTTATCTGGAAATGAAACCCCAACTGAGCAAGGAAATAGTCCCTGAGCATACTACAAAGATTAGTCTTAGTCATTGTTCTTTTTGACTTCCCAGATGCAGAATAGCAATCTAACTACAAAGTATGCAAATAGAAAGACAAAGAATAGTGCAAGTAATAGATGGATTGTACTGCCTTCTATATTATGCATCTCTAATAGCCAAACACATTGTTTGTATTTAGGTGGACACTGTTGTGTATATCAAATATATTTTCAAAGGGAGAGAGTTAGTGTACCTGAAAGAGTGCTTTGTAAAACTACAAACACATGTTGTTGAAGTTGATTTGATTCTTCATAATAGAACACAACAAAACCAGCCACACAAAAGTTTCTTCTCAATTTTTACAATGATAGCACCGTGAGTGGGATTGGACGTGGGGGGAGACAGTTACTTTGAAGACCCATCTGCTGATGGGTCTTCAGGGAAGAATTAACAATTATACAAATTCTTAAAATATTTCATTAATAGAATCTGGGGTAAACAGGTATAGAAAGGAATTACTTTGTGGAAGGGTTTTATTTTCCTAGTAGCTTTGTCAAATTGAGGAGAAAATGATGGAAGGGAAGGCTATTCAAAATAATTGGTTTGAATATAGTTATTCTTTTTAGAGAAACCTCTCCTTCCGTCCTTCCCTCCCTCCCTTCCTCCCTCCCTCAGAGAGAGAGAGAGAGAGAGAGAGAGAGAGAGAGTGTGTGTCAGGGCTGCTCATTGCCCGAGAATCCAAGGATGTGAATAATGAGGTGGCTCCTGGTTATACATAAATGGAGGCAATATGACCCTAAGAGAAATGAACTCTGTGGCCAGTTACTTTGTCTGTATGATGCTAAGCATTTTCTTCCCTTCAATTTCATTCTTTTCATTGGACTGAATTGTATTGTCTTTGTGTTTATATACTGAGGCTCATGATCATGTATCTCAAATTTGTAGATTTTTGTATATACTGTATATTTAGTATATATTGTGTATATTTGTATATATTTACTTTGTGGATATGTGAAAAAAAATCTATATATTTGGTGAGCTTAATATCATGGAAGAGGCTATCAGAAGTATGTTTATTCTGGGTAGGCGAGGAAATTTTTTTCCATGTGTTTACTGAGGACTTATTTTTGTATGTACTTGAGTATTTAGAGGGGGCCTGGCCCATGAGGAAATAGAAAAATATGATACTGTCTTTGTTCAGTAGCTAGTAAAACCATCTGGGATTATTAATAATTTTATGGGTCCTATGACTTTTCATTTAGAAAGTTAGTTCTTCCCTTTTTACCATGCCAACCCCAATCTGGCAACTTATTAGTTTTGAGTAATACTTCTATAGAAATTTGAAAAGACATGATATTTTCTGTATATTCACATGTGGACTTTGGTATTTTAAATGATAAACTTTTTGTTTGACTTCCTTTTTTAAAAAATTCTCAATTTAGAGTGTTTCAGAATAACCTTATAAAATGCCGATAGCATTGACTTTATATTTTCCACCAAAATTGCTTTACTCATTAGCCTCACAAAACAGTATAATATTCTATTGATTCTAATGGTAAGTGAATCAGATTGCTATGAAGCCCAGACTTGATTTGGCTTAAATAAATCCCTATTAGTTTTTTATGTGTAGGTTTGGTTGATCTTCCTGCAACCAACAGGAAGAAGAAATGCACTTTGAAAAAAACACTTTGGGAAAGGTGGGAAAGATCGTGTTACAGGTTGAATTGTGTCCTCTCAAAATTCATACGTTGAAGCCCTTGCCCCCAGCAACTCAGAATGTGACCTTATTTGGAAATCCAGTCATGGCAGATATAATTGGTTAAGTTGAGGTGATACTGGAGTAAGGTGATGCTCTGACTGATGATCTTATAAGAAGGAGAGATTTAGACAGGTGGCAAGCAGAACACAAGGGGGATGCATGTGATGATGAATGTAGAGATAGGGGTGATGCTTCTACAAGCCAAGGAATGCCAAAGATTAACAGCAAATCATCAAAAGCTAGCAGAATCTCCCTCCTAGCCCTCAGAAGGAATCAACCCTGCTGGTACCTTGGTTATAGACTTTTAACTCTAGTACTATGAGACAATACATTCCTGTTGTGTAAGCTGCTTAGTTTGCAGTATTTTGTTACATCAGCCCTAGGACACTAATACAGATTGCAAATGGGAAAACAGAGAACAATCATTGGGATCATCATGGCCACTCATCATTTGTACATAGTGGTGGTATATTGCCAGGCTAGAAAAGGAATGCTTACTAAGACCCTAGATGTGGGCAGCATTGGGGTATTTACCAACATCGTCATAAAGAAGCAGAGTTATTAAAGGCTCTCCAATCACTGGGTAATTCAGCTCTTGACATTGATGGATGGAACTTGGCTTTTCCTCTCTGCCAAAGCTGCTGACTGGGTAAATGTTTTATTCATGAGGCCTGGGGCAGGAAAGGATGCTAAAGATTTAAGAATATTTTAAGAAACTCTTTGAGGTGTTAGGCAAGTTATCAGGAGGTGTTAAGCAAGTAAGCTAGGTACTACATCAACTCAGCTGGACAATACAACCTTCGCAAAGGCTAGAAGTGACTGCCCATGGTCTTGGGAAGCCATTCCGTGTTGTCTTATATTTTGTATTGGCTTGCATCCATGGTTACAACTCAAAGAAGCAGGAGTTCCTGCTGTGGCTCGAGGGTCCCAATTGGGAGGATGACACAATTTGGAGGATAGTCTTAGTCTTGGAAGTTCTAACTGCCCATGGATATAGACTTGGGATCTTTCCCCTGAATTAACTACTTGAGCCAGGGGAATCATTTAAATGACAGCATGTAGCTTTTAGCTTAAAGCCTCAGGAGGCCCATTAGCTAAACATTTTAATTACCTATTAACAAAATGGTATTTCAAATTATTTAGCACAACAGATTATTTTTTTCCAGGAGGATAGAGAGTAGCTTAAGTGTAGACAAGTTGCTAATGTGACTCTCATCTTTCTCCATATAAACAAAAGTCTTTTTATATGATAGCAGGTTTTAATAAAGAATGTTTATACTTATTCAGGTAGCCATAATGATGGAAATTCTGGGTATATGTAATGAATCATAATGAAAATGCCCTTTGTCCTTCAACTCTCTCTTATGGCCTGAGAATTTTAATATTTCATGGTATCTACTAATAAAGTTTTAAAATTACTTAGGCTCATATAAAAGAACCAAGAATGAAGCATAGCTGACACATAGTTGTCAATCCAAGCATTTTCTCATTGCCAAGGAAGCATGTACCTAAGTCCAGAAGAATCTTTGCAAATTTTATAACTCTGTTAATACTAAACCAGGCTAAAATGAAGACTTAAAATATAGAATACTCCAGTGGGTAAAAGCCAGACAAGGCCTATGTATCCATTGCCCTTTATGTTTGCGGAAGTTTCAGTGTTAGAGAACCTAAGAACTTTCCCTTGGGTCTTGATTAGGAAAAAAATCAAAGGGTAGAAATTGACAGGGACAGCCACTCTAAAACATGCTGTCAGGGTGCATCAAAATATGCCACTACATCCTCCCCTTCCTATCTGTCAAAGCCATTGATTATTTTCAGTGAAGAAAACCAGTGACAGTTGCTGGAATTGTAGAACTTGGTATAGCAACTAGGTGACACCTGTCACTCTCTGAATAGACAAGAAAAAATTTATTCTCTGCATCACAAACATATTTTTGGAAGCATAGTTAAATACGGTTTCATGAAGTATAACGACAAAATGCAGAAAAGTGAAATATCTCTTAGACCCAAGACTTTTTTCTTGGGTTTATTAGGGCTTTCCATGAAACTGCTTATTTTGTGTCTGTCTTTCAAATAAAAACAGTAAGTTCTTGACCTTTTCCTGTCTCTTTGCTGGGTAAGAGGTATTTTGGCACCCTGGAGTATTCAGGGATCCCAGGAATGCCATACGTATGGACAGTTACTGTTGGTCACACAGGTTAGTAAAGGTTTAGGTTGTGTGGGAAGAGTTGAATGGCTTGCATATTTTAGGACATATTTTATGGTTGTCTGGTATCCCAGAAAAAGAGTAGAACCCATGATGGAAGTTTACTAAAGCTAAAAAAAAATGTTGAACACCGATGATTCTTGCTAGCAGCAGCAGAGGTATGAGCAATAGCTCATTTCCAGGGGCATCAAGGGTATTGTCCAGAATCTGGGGGCAGGGTCATGCTAGAGGGAAGCCCCGCAGGAATTAAAGTCCCCGTGCTCTTGCCAGGGGCTGCTGAGGTGTGACATGAGCCTGAATCCCGTCTGCCTGGCTTCTCTTGGTTCTGAGCCTTTCCCTGCGAGTCTGAGTTTCCCAACATCCTTTTCAATAAATTCCTATTCTGCTTCTATCAGCCAGAGTCTATTTTTTGTTTTTTTTTTTTTCTTTGCAACTAAGAAACCCCATTGATGAAATGTTGTGACTTCAGTTTGCTTGCAAAACCTCAGAGGGCTCAAAATGTGGTCTGGTTAGAGCAAAGCTGTTAACTAGAACCTACTGTAGGAATATGAGGTGGTATTTGGTGGTTTTTTCTCTGTCAAGTTCTATTACCTCAACGTGCTCAGCCAATACTAGAAAAAAAAATAAAAGGAGCTTATTTGCTATAATACAAAATTAATAGCAATAACAGTGGCAGCAGCAGCTAACATTCATTGAGATCTTATGCTATGCCAGGCACTGTGCTAAAAGCCTGTGCAGAGTTTTTATTGAAATACCCCAATAATCCTAAGCCAAAAGTATTGTTGTTATTACCATCCTATTTCTTTGGAAAATGAAGCACAGAGAGGTTTCGTAACTTGCTGAGGAGGACACAGAGCTAGGAAACATGAAAACAGGGGTTTGAATTGAAGAGCTGTCTGATTTATAACTTGAGACCTAAACTTGTCTATACTTAATTGTTCTACTTCTGACTTTTAAAAAGCCATACAGTTTCAAACGGGTCCTACTGATACCTTAAAAGAAAATAGGTATCCAGGTCATTGTTAAAGAATTATACGGGGGAGCCTGGGTGGCTCTGTCATTATGTGTCTGCCTTTGGCTCAGGTTCTGATCCCAGGGTCCTGGGTCTAGCCCTGTCAGGCTCCCTGCTCAGTGGGAAGTCTGCTTCTCCCTCTCCCTCTGGCCCTCCCCCCCACCCGCTCGTTCTCTCTCTCTCTCAAATAAATAAAATCTTATTTTATCTTCCTTCTATAAAATCTTATTTGAGAGAGCGAGAGAGAGCGCGCGCATGAGAGAGCATGAGTAGGGGGAGGGGCAGAGGGAGGGGGAGAAACAGGCTCCCCACTGAGCAGGGAGCCCCATGCAGGGATCTATCCCAGGACCCCAGATCACGACCTGAGCTGAAGGCAGATGCTTAACCGCCTGAGCCACCCAGGCTCCCCAGTAAATAAAATCTTTAAAAAAAAAAAAAGAGTTATACATAAGACAATCCCCCAAACAGGTCGCAACTTCATTCGTTTCATTTGAAAGGAAGATACATTGGCTTGTTTTTTATAATAAAAAAAAGGGGGGGGGGCAGCTCATTTGGTTTAGTGTCAGATTCATAATATCAGCTGAGGTCTGGTTGTGATCTCAGGGTCCTGAGCTCCAGCCCTGGGTGGTGTGGTGCTCAGTTCAGGAGTCTACTTCTCTCTCTCTCTCTATCTCTCTCTCCCTCCCTCTCCCTCCCTGTGACTGCCCCCCAACCCCCCACCCCTGCACCCCCACCTCACACTCTCTAAAATAAATAAATAAGTCTTAAAAAAAAAAAGTGAAGAGAATGATCTTTCAGAAGTTGGGTGGGGAACAGGGTTGGGAAAACCCAGGGGATGTGGTTTACAGTTTTTAAACATTTAGGTCTACACATTATATTACCTGTTATCACCCAAATTTATATCTGCAACTAGCTAGAGCCATACTAACTAGAACAATGTTTTTTTTTTTTCTTGTTGTTGTTTTGTTTTGTTTTTGAGATCAGTTCATTGGTTTCAGAAAAAAAAAAAAATGGCACTGGACGTATTTACCTGATAGACTCAGCTTAAGTCTAACTTGCAAAACACTGTTTCTCAGCATTCAGCACACACTGTTCTGCCATTAGCCACATAGACAAGCAACTGCATCTGCAGGAGACATTTTAAATATATAAACACTAATTTATCTATTTGAAATTCATAGTAATAAGCCCTGCTTAAGAGTATAATTTAAATCTCTTCAGAAGAAAGATGTGAAGGATTAACAGCTTAAATCAGGAATAAGTATATTGGAATATATTTGGTGTCATGCTCTGATGGGTATTGTCGAAGAATCTCCTAATGCTTATTGAGGAAAAATGCTATTTGGTTTCTTTGGAAAATTTTAAACAGTTTTTAAAATTAAAATATGGAATCCTTGGAGATTTTCTATCTTCAGCTGAGCAAAAATGTTTTTTTAAAAAAAAGTTCCTTTAAAAATATTTGAAAACAAATCTGTTATAGAAATGCCAAGAAAAATTTCCCAGGGAAAAGTCAGCTTATATTTTAACAGAGTAAATGCCAAACATATTCATCTCTAAAAAATACAACATACATATATTTAATTGTATAATCATATGTAACACATAAAATGGAATAAACATGAAATATATCTATACTTACAGTATGCAAATACATGTTCTATAGAATATTCATAGTTAAAAATTGGTACAATTATAACAGATTAGAGCTGCTTTATACTCTTGTTGCTTTTCTCTTGCCGTAGCTAGTTTTGCTTGCCCTTGGATCACATTATATCATTAAATTTGGGATAATTTGAAAGAAGTCTTGCTCCCAGCTGCTGCTGTAGAAACAAACTAAAGAGTTTAAACTGGCATGAGAAGATCAGACAAGCTGTGTTAATAAGAATTCCCCTTTCTGCACTCCCATTTGCATGTTGTAGATTTAGTAAAGGCAAAAAATCTCTGAGAGGCTAATAAATAGACTGGGACAATAATCCATGATTTAATCACTGGTACACAGGTGCCTGAGTTTGTGCCTGAGTTAACTAGGTGTGTCTGATGTCCCTTCTGTGCATGCTACTACTTCAGTCCTGCTTTGGCTCCCTAGCCTCCATTTTCTTCCCCCACTGTGCTATGGAAATAAGCTTTCTGTATTTTACCTGGAAGAAAGAAATCAGAAACATTTTAGAAATACTACTGCAGATATTTAAGGTTTAAAAGAAGAATGTGAAAACAAATGAAGGAACTTGCTTTGCATAGGATGATAGAAACTTACAGAATTTGTTACCCCAGAAGTCATAATTTTTTTTCAAAGAGAGAAAGTCCTGCAGAGAACTAAGTAAATACTTGGAAGACTGATCTAGGAGGACTTACCAAGCAACTTGCTAGGAACTTGTGGTTGTTGACTTCGTGGACCTAACCTATGTCCCTCACCAGAAAAGGAATAATTTATGGGGTAGAATATCAGTCTGACTTGATTTTCTTTCTTTTATTCATTAAATATTTATTGAATGGCTACTATATGCCAGGTTTTGCATTTGACAGTCCGTGATGAATGATGCAACCACTTTCCCTTGCTGAATGGAACTTAAATTGGGTGAGCGAGAGGGATGATGATATTACTTGCTGAATGCAAGAGGGCAAGTAGGGAGTACCAGTCTCAAGGAGCTCAAGGAGATTTCCAGGTGGAAAGGATTAAGCTGGGGTTTAAGGGAATAAGAATTCAGCAGGAAAATAAGGGTAGGGGTAAGAGTGTTCTGCATCAAGAGGGAGCAGGTGCTAGTGCTTGGAAGTAAGGAAGAGCCTGGGATACCTGAAGATGCCAGCAAGTTCTGTATAGTGCAGTTGGTCCAAGATTAATAAACTAGACACAGGTTACAGTGGAGTGATGAGAAGTGTGAAAACACAGAGCCCTGGCCCATGAACAAATGACTTCAGTGACCAATAAAGAAAGGCAAAAAAACAAGTGAAATGAAGCCAAGTAGCCAGGTTAGATCTCGAGACTAAATGAGAAACTCAGGGTAAATGCTGATGGCTAGCAACTTCAATGGAGTCAGACGAACTGCACATCACAGAGATGGATTTACTGCAGTGGACACAGGAAGGCCAGCAGTGATAGACAGTGGTCTGGAAAATGGTTGTGAGTGTTTGGAAGCAGCATTCATTCAAGAGCAGGTCTCAGCAGGCTGACATGGTTGATGATGATGAACATGGAAAGTGTTTGGAAGATGGACGGGGGTGAGCATGTGTAAGATACGACTTTCCTTTGGGAAGAAATTAGGTAGGTTTCCTGTAGAAGCTTTTGTCAGTTCCCAACAGCTTCTCTGCCACATAAATTTGGGGATCATGGTGAGGGATCCATTATTGGCTCTTCCACATTAATAATGGCCATTTATTTTTAGAAAGGTAACTTTTAAAAAATTAAATGAAATACATCGATGAGACAAAAGTATGGAAAATTACTTAGGAAACACCTATGTGCCTTCTGCCCAGCTTTATCAAATATGACTTTTGCCAAATTTGCATAAGATATTTTTAAGAAATGAAACATTGCAGATATGTTGAATTCCCATGCACACCACTCTCCAGTCCCATTCCCCTCCCTCCTACCAGAGGGAACAATTTTCCTGAATTTAGTGTTTGTTAATCATCTGTATGGTGTTTTTTTTAAAATAATTTTACTACATTTTGTATCCCTAAAGAATATACACAAAGTGACATTTTTAGAACTGTATAAATGGTATTGCACTACAGATATATATATCTTTCTGCATTATTTTTCACTCAGCATTATGCTTTTATGATTTTTCCATATCGATACAGAAACTATAGTTAATACTTTTAACTGCATAATAGTATTTCATTCTATTCGTATATTATATTTTAATGACAATATTTACATAGCTTTACCGATTTTTGCTATTATAAATAATGGTGCAGTGAGTATTATTTTACTTGCCTCCTTGTGGAAATAAGGAGAAGTATGGATGGGGTATGTATGCCTAGATATAGAAGAGCTGTCACAAGAAACTCTCATCTCCAATTTTATTAAATATTGCCACCTGCTTTCCAAAGTGGCCTTATCAACTTCAACTCCCAGCAGCTTAGTATGGAAGGTCCTCTTGCTCTATATCTTTGTCAGCACATAGTATTGTCCAACATTTAAATCTGTGTCAATCTAGTGAGTGTGAAATGGTGTCTCAGTCAGGATCTAGCCAGTAATGCTCTAGGCCCTTCAACAAAGCAAATCTAATACAAGTCACTGTTTGAGCAGTCCATGGCCCAGCCGAGAAGCTAAGCAGGCCGGTGATACAACATCCACAATAGTAAAAGGCCGCTATCAACCTTAGGACTGGAGGGACAAATGGAGAAGATGGTGGGACCAGAGCCCAGAAGCTGGGGCCACCTGTCAGAAACTGAAACCAGTGTGGGGAATGGGGTGTGAAAGCTGAAGCTACAGAGGCTCATGGAGGCTGCCAGAAATCCTCCAAGAAGCAAAGAGAAAAGGGGAGAGGTGCCAGGCTCTCCTTCACCTGTTCCCCACCCCGCCCTCTCCTCCCAGTGTCTCTCACTTGGCTAAACTTACCTGCAGGCCAGAAGTTACTCATGATATGAAGAAAAATAGGGCAAGAGCAGGAAATCAATCTAAAAGCAGACAGACCATTTACTAGAACATGTGCTATTGCATTACGGTTTTAATTTTCACATCTCTGATTTTCAGTGAATGTATTTTTTAAAGATTTTTTAAATTTAAATTCAATTAACATATGTGTTATTGGTTTCAGAGGTAGAGGTCAGTGATTCATCAGTCTTATGTAACACCCAGTGCTCATTATATCACATTTCCTCCTTAATGTCCACCACCCAGTTACCCCATCCCTCCACCACCCCCAGCAACCCTCAGTTTGTTTCCTATGATTAAGTGTCTCTTATAGTTTGTCTCTCTCTCTGATTTCATATTGTTTTATGTTTTCCTCTCTTCCCCTATGACCCTCTGTTTTGTTTCTTAAATTCCACATATGAGTAAGATCATATGATAATTGTCTTTTCTCTGATTGAGAAAAGACGCTATTTTGCTTAGCGTAATACCCTCTAGTTCCATCCACATCTTTGCAAAGGGCAAGATATCATTTTTTTGATGGCTGAATAGTATTCCATTGTATATATATACCACATCTTCTTTATCCACTCATCTGTCAATGAACATCTGGACTCTTTCCATAGTTCGGCTATTATGGACATTGCTGCTAGAAACATTGGTGTGCACATGCCCCTTCGGATCGCTACATTTGTGTCTTTGGGGTAAATACCCAGTAGTGCAATTGCTGGGTCATAGGGTAGCTCTATTTTCAATTTTTTGAGGAACCTCCATACTGATTTCCAGAGTGGCTGTGACAGCTTACATGTTGGTGAGGATGTAGAGAAAGAGGAACACTCTTACACTGTTGGTGGGAATGCAAGCTGGTTCAGTGAATGTATTTTAAATATTTATTGGTCATTTTGTTTCCTGTGAATTTTTTCAATTTTTTTTGTCCATATTTTTCCTATTAGCTATCCATTTTTAATTTATTTTGGGGGGATTCTTTGTATATTATAATATTAATTATTTCAGTTATATGTATTGTTAATGTAACTCAAAATCTGTGGCTAATATTACACTTTTTTGGTATCTTTTATGGTACAGAAATTTAAAATCTAATACACAAACTTGTCAGTGTTTACCTTTAAGGTTTTGTTCAAGAAGATCCTTCCCTATCCTGAGTCACATTCCCCTATATTCTCCTTCAAAAGTTCTGTTTCACATTTCATATTTGTCTTTAATGCACGGGGGGCTTATGTTTTATGGTGTGATATAGGCATCTTAACATGTTCTTCCATAAAGATAACCAATTTTCCCAGGCCATTTTAAAATACTCTACCAATTTTTTTTTATTGCTATTCTTTTCATATATAGAGTTTCTGTGTATGTGTTGCTTCCTTCTGGTATAAATCTGTTTCTGGGATATCAGCTCTGTGTCATTGGTCTGGTTTATATTCATGAACAACAGCATCCTGTCTTAATATAGCTTTAAAATAAGACCTGATTGCTATCAAGAATAGTCCCTTCCAATTTGGCTAGGGTATTTCAGACTCTTAGGTACTTTGTATGAATTTTAACATCATTTTGCCAAGTACCATGGAAAATCTGTTAAGATTTTAATTCAGGTTTTGCTGAATATATAGATTTGTATGAGCAAAATGGTCACTTTCATAATTGTATTTTTTCATCACTAACATGGCATATGTCTCCTACATATTTTTGTCTTTATATAAAAATATTTTATACGTTATTTTATAATTTTGTCCATAAAACTATTACACACTTTTGGTTGCTTTCCCCCCTTGATATATTTTCATTTGGACTATCATTAAAAATGGCATTTTGGAAGTAGCATTTCAAATTAATTGCTGCTAGTTAAAAAGAGCATAAATCTTACATAACCAACTTATATCTGGAGAACTTGCTAAACCATTTCATTAGTTCTGTGTCTATAGATTCTCTTGGGTTTTCATAAAAACAAATCATACAGTATATGAATCATGATAAATTTATTTCTATCTTCCCAACACTCATGCCTTTGACTGACTTTTTGTGTCTTACTCTACTGGCCAGCATCCCTTGAACAGAGATCATGACAGCTGCTCATTCTTAGTTTTGGAAGGTCTTGTAATGTTTCAGCACTAAATATACTTTTTTAAAAAAATTTTATTTTATTATGTTATGTTAGTCACCATACATTACATTATTTGTTTTTGATGTAGTGTTCCATGATTCATTGTTTGAGTATAACACCCAGTGCTCCATGCAGTATGTGCCCTCTTTAATACCCATCACCAGGCTAACCCGTCCCCCCACCCCCCTCCCCTCTAGAACCCTCACTTTGTTTCTCAGAGTCCGCAGTCTCTCATGGTCGTCTCCCCCTCCGATTTCCCCCGCTTCATTTTTCCCTTCCTACTATCTTCTTTTTTTCCTTTTTTTTTTTTTTAACATATGTATTATTTGTTTCAGAGGTACAGATCTGTGATTCAACAGTCTTACACAATTCACAGCGCTCACCATAGCACATACCCTCCCCAGTGTCCATCACCCAGCCCCCCCAACCCTCCCACACCCCACCAGCACTAAATATACTTTTAACTCTGGGATTTTTTATTTACTTTTCCAGGTTAAAGAATTTCACTTTTCTTCCTAGTTGGCTGAAAGTTTTGTTTCAATGTAATTAAATAATAGGTATTGTTTTGCATCTGGTGCTTTTCCTACATCTGTTGAGAGTATCACATAGCTTCTCTCAAGTTCTTTGAAGACGAATGCTCTGCCTGAGTAAAATCTGAACTTGAAAAACACAAAAATCAATACTGTATATTTTCTATGGACATAGATGTAAAAGCATTTTTAAAGGGTGGTAAAGTCTTACCATACAGAAATGATGCTAGGTGGTACTCGTGGAGAGAGGGAGAGAGAGAAGTGGAAAGATGAGTGCAGATAGAACTGGGGATGATAGATAACTGTGAGCTCTATCTGCAATATTCCTCTTAAAGGGGAACATGCCTTTCATAATTGTTTTAACAATGTGTACACAGAAAAAAAAACCAGGCATATAAAATTAATGATGAATTTTGAGTGCTAGAATATGTACAAATGCTACTTTCTGCACTTTTCTATAATTTTCTAATTTACAAGAACAACAAAAGTCATTCAGAAAGTATTATTCATCTTAATTATAGATGACATAGGATTTAAATTGTTCAAATTTGGTCTTAATATTTAGAATCATAAAGTTGAAAGGATGAACTTCATGCACATAATCAATCAATTAAAACTCGTGTATTTAAGTACCTAATTGAGTATGGATTGGGCAAGATAATTATATAGACATCATCTAATAATATAGATGGGAAATATAGACAAGCTTTTCAAAGAAGCACTGAGCCAACATATAAATCAAAAGTGAAATACTGCTGTCACATACAGACCAAAAGTAATAGTGTTTCTTGGTTGAGTCTAACTGTTTTTATTTTTTTTTAAAGATTTATTTATTTATTTATTTGAAAGAGAGAGAATGAGAGAGAGAGAAAGCACATGAGAGGGGGGAGGGTCAGAGGGAAAAGCAGACCCTCCGCTGAGCAGGGAGCCCAATGTGGGACTCCATCCCAGGACTCCAGGATCATGACCTGAGCCGAAGGCAGTCGCTTAAACAACTGAGCCACCCAGGCGCCCCATTTTTTTTTTTTAAAGAGAGTCTGACTGTTTTTAATAGGCAGCCAATTCCCATTCCCTTTGTATTACTAAACAGGATATTTCTTTCTGCAAGTGTCTCTTTCACTAATTTTTATGTTTTTCTCTGTTTGGGACCCAGGAACTTGAAAAATCAGCCTTTTCCCTCATATAAGAAGTAAGAGTAAAATGTCCTAGCATAAGCATTTGAACACCCAGTTCTGGGTTGTCCAATTGACAGATGGACAGTTTGAGCATAGGCTTAGCATGTTAGCAGAATGCACATAGATAGATGGGTAGATAGACACATATGATAGGTGTGTGTATATGTACACATGCACATACATATGTATAGATAAATATATATTTAAATGTGATATTTCAAATAAAAAATGAAAGCCATAACTAGAAGAATTGGAGTGGACTTAGGCTTACTTAATATTCTGGTATTAATTTATTTTGGAATGACATGTGAGGAGTGGGGTGGATGGGGGAGTATGTATTACAGTTTTTTCAATGTTCTCGGCAGCTAAACATTTAAATCTGGCGCAATGAACACATTTCCTACTGAGCAACACCAAAAAGAAGGGGTCTTTGTGACTGACTTTGTATTTTCAGACATGTAATCCAGATAGTCACCTAAGGTGTGGAAGCTGAACCAGGCATGATGTACATAGAGTAAAGATTGAGTGGGGTATAGCTAAGGAGGGGTGTGTGTATGTGTGTGTAAAATATGGATTTAATCTTGAACAAGGTAAAAAATAATCAAATCCTCTCTGATTAAATGTCAAATGGCTTCGAAGAAAAAAATTTTCCCAAATGGCAACAGTGGATTAGCCCCTGAAGGAAAAAGAAAAAGCTAGACTCTGAGCATAAGGGGATCTGGGGAACATGATTGCTGCTGCGAGTAAGGACACGTAGGCAGAAAGAAAAGATGGGCAAAAGGCATGGGGAATAAGACAGATGGTATTCACACAGTCTTTCTCCTGGCAACCACACTGATGTCCTTCCCTGAACTCGCTCATGCTTCTAGAAACCTCCTCCTTTATGTTTCCCGACTCCAGTCCCCACGCTGATATGGGCAACGTAAGTCCAGGAGAGGCAGAGGTCCATGGCCAGTGTATTAGTAACTCCAAATGCACAGTTAGATATGAAGCTGATGGGAAAATAGGCTTCATTTTTGTTCTGGATACACACACAGCATAAAGATAGGTTTTTCACACTTCATCATACTGTTTGAGGTTACAAGTAGGAAGGAAAGGAATTGGAAATTGTTAGGCTTGAATAATGTCAGGGCCGTGTTTTATTGAAACAGCAGATCTGAAGATATTAGAGATGCAGATCCATCTTAATCTTTGCTCTCAGGACCATTATTTTACTAAACATAAATATAATAGTATTTTTTCAAGTGTCAGAAGTGGTTGCTTTGTGTGGTTTTATAAAGATGGATACATGAGCAAATCAGGTGCTTTGGAGCCAGGTTTGAATAGGAGCTTCATTGTGCTCTACCTGAGTAACCTTGGACAAATTGCTTAACCTCTCTGATCCTCCATTTCCTCATCTATAAATGAGGTAATAATACCTCCTCCCTACATTTCCTATAAGGAATAAATTATACAGTGTAATAAAACTTAGCATAGTGCCGGGCACAGTGTAAAGTACTCAGGGAATAGTGACGGTGCTGTAGATGTGATAATTACTCAACATTGAATTTGTCAATAGTATATTTTGTGTTTCTATAGCAACAGTATTATAATCCGTTGCATATGAAAACACCCAACTTCAATGGCTTGACCAAATGGGGGTGTATTTTTTCTCATGTGCAAAAAGAGGCACCCCAGGGCTTGTATGTCTGATGGAGCAAGTCCTCAGGCACCCAAGTTCCTCCTGTTTTCCCCATTCTGTGTCCCTTAGTGAATGACTCTAATTTCACAGTTGCAAGATTCTCCTGCCCCTTCAGGAATCATGCCTATGCCCCCCCAATAGAAAGAAGAGAAAGATGTGGGCCAGAGAAATTTGTCCCATTTCCACCAGGAACACAAAACTTTTCTAGAAGCTGTATCTAATGGACTTCCTCTTACACATCACTGGGCAGAGTTTAGTCACATGAGCATCCCTAGGACAAGGGACATTTGCTGCCCAAGCAAAGTTTGGCTCTGATAGTAAGAAAAGAAGAGAGAATAGATACTGAAGAGGCACCAGCAATGTTTGCCATAGTTTGACATTAAGAATTATTTGCTTCCTGCCCCTCCAAATGTCTAAGTCCTTAGTAATGAGAGAGTGAGAGAAAAGACATCTGTTCTGGCCTGGTTTAATAGAGGAGCTAGGTTGTGGCATGGCAAAACCCTGTATTACTTTAGGAGGAAGCAAACAAATGTTAGGTGAGAAATTTTAGCGTCTCCTAAATAGTTTCCTGTCACAGAAGGCAGCATGCTGTATTGGTTTAGAACAAAGCTCAGAAATCAAGCAGTCATGAGTTAGAATTAAGGGCCTGGCCACATTTGAGGGTATAACTTTGGGCGATTTATTTAATCTCTATAGGATGTAAATCCCTATGAGAGCAGTAGCTTTGTCATTTTTGTTACTACTGTATTCCCATTCTCTAGCAGAGAGTTTTTCTGTAGTAGGCACTCAGGTAGCTGATGGATGGATAGATATGTGAATGAATGAACTTCTCTGAACCCCGAATTCCTCAGCAATAAAAGGGATTAATAGAGACCATTTTTAGAGGTCATTATGAGGATGAGAGAATATATGACTCCATTGTTAGAGAAATAACAATTTCACTTGGAGCTTCCCTAAGGCTCCCTGAACCTGAGAACTCTGTGGGCTTTTTCTAAGGATCTATTCAGCCAGCTGTTCATCTCCAGGTCTACTGGCTTTTTAGACAAGCTACACTATTGTTCCATTTAAGTTTAATAATAATACATATATAGCAAATATCCATATAGTATGTTTCCAAAATGGATGGAGAGGTGAAGGTATGTGTGCACATGGCTGTGTACATGTGTGTATACACAGCTGCAATGGTGGCTTTGATTTGGATGAAAGTTAGCTCAGATTTTAACATCTGCTACATCAGACAAAGCTTATTGCTAATTGAGGGTTAGCACACTGAATTAGCCATAAATTAATACTCCTTTCTGTGCTAGTACACTACAGTGGCAGGAAAATTACCTAAATTAGATTCGGGTGGTGACATTGATCATGGACAACAATAATAGGGTCTAAAAGGATTTTCTGTGAAACACTGGAAGTAAAATACTTCCATGAGATCCAAAAACTCTGTCCTTACTTAGGGCAGTGAATGAATCTTAAGAAATGATGATTTGAAAGAAAATTTCCCTCAATAGCATGTGCTAAGTACACACAACAGTTAGCACTGGCTGATTTATAGGGTTTATGGGGAGCTTCAGAATTAAGGCCCAGAATGGCCTCATGCTGATAACGTGGAAGTTGCCAAACGGATTACATTGCAAGCAAATCCTACACCAGCAACCCATCAACAGGCAGACGATTCTCTAACACTCATAAGCCATTTCATAATTCACCACCATCAACTCCTCTCCATTACATGGTGGGGTTTGGGCACCAATGCCAAAGCTGGATATCTTCTGTGGGGTGAGTGGTACTTGCTCAGACTTTCTAATTTAAATTTATTGACTAGGTGATACTGTGTTATCCATGGCCATTTAAAATGTATTCTATGACGAAGTAGAGAGTGCCACCAAATGCAAAAGTAACTATGACAAGCTTGGTGCCATATCTTTTCAGAGAAGAATGATTCACTCCTATCACATACATTGTGTCGTTATGAAGAGACTTAATTTCCAACCTCGTGGAACATAGAATGCAGGAAAACATCAAACAGTGCCTGCCCATCCCTCCTCTGAGCTCAATAGTTCCTGAGGCCCTCTATGGCCAACTTTGATGTTTGGACCCATGGGCCCCATTGAGTATATGTCTGCTTTGTGTTTCTGCCCTAGCCATTCACCCTGCTCTGGCTTATAATGGGAATATTGACTGGCCATTGACTAGCCTGGGCAGGCAGACTTTGCAGTAATTATGAATGAAAGATGTCAGTGGCAAAGCATCTCATTCCAGATATTTCTACACATAGTCGATATCAGCTTTTGAAAGCGTGACTGAGCTCCAAATGGCTTGCTGTCATAAGGGAATGATCAATTGAATAGCTATTATTTCATCCAATTGATGCTGTGCTTTTTGTGCAAAGGGAAACAGGAATGCAGAAGCATGCACATTTTACACCAGCCTGGTTCTTGCTTTCAACAGCTGCTGAAAAATATTAGCTATTTTCCCTAGGAAGCCAGCTCCTGGGGAGAGGCTATACATTGCAAGTGGAAAACTATGTTAATTTTCAGCAAATGTTACAAAAAATAGAATTTTCTACCCAAACTTAATCATTAATGCATTTACTCCCAACAGAAAGAGGAGTATTTTCTGGAAACTCTTGAATCCTGCTTCACCAGGAAAATAGAGTATGGCTAAGAAAAGAGTCCAGATTAAAACACAGTATCCTATTGGTCTTGTGGAAGATCCATGAATCCAGGCAAGGAAAAAAATGAAGCCTTCCATCTCATGACTGGCTTGGGTAATCTGAGATCCAATCCACTTTGAAACAGAAGATATCTTTCTTCTCACATTCTCGATGCCCCTGCATGTCAGAGCCACTTTACGTTCTTATGATGACTATCCAAATATTTACAGAGACTTTTTCATTTGCCCACAATTATCTTGGTAATAGAGCCTTAATTATTCTACCAAATAGTCAAAGCAGTTACTTGGTACCTTTCAGAACAACATATCCCAGTTCCTGTAATGTGCATTAAAATGCCAGATTGGCTGAGCAGAGTTGGGGGTGGGATTCATATCAGGCAGTTACAACTGCCCCAAGGGCACACAGCTAATAAGCAGCAAAACCACGAACTGACTCCAGAGCTAACACCTCTAATCACTGTGCTTTATAGTCTCCACTGTAGGCCTATAATAGCAGAAAGATGAGTTCATGGTAGTGGCATATAGAAGTAATAATAATAGTATCAAGGATAGCATCTGACATTATTTATTGAGTTCTTACTATGAGCAAGATGTTGAGACACCTAAGCGTTTTCATGGATTATCTTTTTTCTTAAAATGATCCTATGAGATAAATGCTATTATCATTCCCATTTTGCAGAAGGAGAAACTGAGAATTTCAGAGAATTTAAGAGATTTGCTCAGGGAAGAAATATTACATGACTGAGCTGGCATTTCAAGCTAAGAGTCAGATGTCATTCCTTGTGTTCTGCTACTCTGGCCTGCTGCCTTAGAGAAAAGAAAGGAGAGGTCTACTAACATCGTGGGGGGTAGGGACCAAACACTGGCCACGGGGACATTTCAAGCTTAGAATAACACAGACAAATCAGATTTCAGGTCAGGCTTGGTTTGCCTTCTCCCTTCAGGCAAGTGTTGAGACCAAGCCATGTGGGCCTGTTTGCAGGAAATTCTTGGGTTTTCATCTCAAATTTTTCTGCATCAAGATGATGGTTTGTGTGTGCATTGTTCATTTTTAATTACATGGGCTTGGTAATAGGTGTGTAGTCATTTTGGATCAGCCTTAGATGCAAAAATCCTTATTTTCAGCTGATTATATCTTGAAAGGATTTGCAGACCCAGGCACCTGGAAATTGGAATGCATCATTTTTCACTAGATGGACGTCAAAGGACAGAAACTGAAGTGGGGGGGGTGGGGGCGGGGGGACAATGGCAGTTGTGATCCTTAAATCAGACACAATGAAGGTGGATTGAGTAAAGCATGAGAAATTGGGATTGGAAGGGAGGGTCTAAATGCCCACCCTCTCATTGCTTCTTGAGTGGTGAAGTGACAGCCATAATCAATGCTACCATAAGTCCTTCCCCCAGGGCAGGGTTAAGAAGCAGGTCAAACATAATGTGCTAGTTTCTAATGGCAGCAGGCAGGATGAGGTATAGAAGGCAGGCCTTCTCAGGGCAGTGAATTAAGAGCAGAATACATATCTCATGAGTCACAGAGGTTTGGGGGCCCCTTTTGAATCTTGACTCCTGTAGTGTGACCAGGTGGCCGTGAGAGAGAGCCTTGTTTCTGAAGCTACAGGGGTAAAAGGCTTGGGACTCAGATGCTCTAGAGTAGAGATAAGAGCCATTGAGTCTTGGACCTGGAAGGAACTTTTAGAGAGCCCTTGTATCTAACACTTCATTTGACAGATGGAGAAACTCCTATCCAGAACAACAGTGAGACTGAGGCAAGGCCATGTTGATGTAGGCTCAGAACCCAGATGTCTTAGGCCCTTTTCACCCTTGCATTTTCCTTTTTAAAGTAGGTATCCCAAAGTGCTGATGTCCTTACAGTCTTCACCAACTTGGAATGGGAGAAGCAAGGTTTTGTTTTGTTGGTGTTGAGAATGGGTTTCTGGCCACTTCTCCTAGGAGTCATGCATTGTACAACTATCCCATCCTGTCTTCCAGTGACTCTCCCAGTGAGAGTTTGTAACATCTCTGCCCCATTTAATCCCAGTAATCCTTGTGACTTGTTTTGGCCAATGTGATGTGAGTGAAAGTGAAGTGTGTTGCTTAAGAGGCCAGCTCAAAGTTTGCCACCTCTTCTTCTCTGCCATGAGATGGGCAATGTTGCAGACAGAGGCTTCCCAAAGTGAAGACAACGTAGGGCAGAGCTATAGCCAGTTAGTGACGACAGGCAGTAGGAACCACCTTTGTTATGGGGGTGATTCAGGCTGCCTCCACAGCATGATCTGGCCCATCCTATCAGACTCAAGTCAGTGGGTGGACTACATACATATACCTGCACGTAGACTCACCTCTCCCAGGTACTAGCTCTTCTTCCAGTTTGCCTTTCCTTTGTATGTCCCCATCTCTATGAATAACATCCCCTCCCTGAAGGAGTCGGGGGTCATACTTGCCTCCTCTTCCTCCTCTTCCAACCAGCTACCAAGTGCTTCATTTCTACTTTCTGCGCCTCCCAGCTCCATCCCCACTGTCTCTGCCTGTGAGCAGGCCACTCATTGCTACTCCAACTGCCACGCTGGCTGCCTTTGGCCCCAGCCTCACCCTTGCCCCTCCAATCTGTTCTGCATAAGTGCCAGAGGCAGCAAATCCCATTGGAAACTTTTAATAATGGTGCTGCAAGATCAGATTTAATACAACCTACAAAGTCCTTCCAGCAATGTCCCTGTTTATCTCACTGTGTTACTACTGGGACCCTCCTCTTCATTCTCATCCACTTTCTCTTTTTTGTTTTAATTTATATTAGGCTGCCTTTCCGCTTGGAAGCCCTGCCTCCCACTTGAACTGCTCAGCCACCAGACACCCTCATGCCTCTCCTTTCTGCCCACCCCCCATTTACTCGGCTAGCTCCTACTCACTCCTTGAACCTCAGCACACAGTTATCTCCTCTGGGAAGTCTTCCTTGATTGCCAGAGGCAGATTTGGGTGTGAGTCCTCTGATCCACAGTGCCCTGTGCTTCCCTCATCGCTACTCTTTATGACCCTATGCTTTGTCTGACATGTGACTGTTCCCCATAGACTATATTCTCTGGGAGGTCCTCAACACTTTGCAAAGCAATATCTAGCACATAAGCAATGACCCTTAAATATTTGCTATTGAATATTGTTTTTTTCATCCTGAAAGTGAAGGAAAATAATGCCTGGACACTGGAATACAATACTTCATCTTGAAAATAGGTTCTTTTGGATACCAAGTGTTTATATTTTGTGTGTGGGAAAGATAAAGCTGTTGGAAGCAACCAGAACCTTCAAAAATATAAGGAATAAGCTATATATATAGTATAAAATATGGGTCATAGTTATATCTGTTCTGAGTGTGTAATAAATCACAAATTTTTCATCAAGAAGTAAATATTTAAAAACAAAGCAACACGAGTGCCGGGGGACTTTGGTGAAGAGTGTGAGGTGAGGAGGGGGCAGGGGATGAAGAAGAACCTGCTTGGACTTGTGGGTCCAGGCGGATTCAGTTGGGGGTGTGTGTATGCATGAGAATAGTGTTTTATGTTTAAAAATACTTCCTCAAGAGATTGTTCACCAGAGACTCCAACTTTCTCTTCTTCTTCTGTGCTGCAAACACTACCTGATTTCAGGAAACTGAGTTGGAAGAGATGCTAGGAAATAAGAATCAATGGAGTCAGTGAGGAGAGCTGGGGTTGCCAGAGCATCCCGCAGATCTGGTGGTTGATGAATAGCTCTTAGTGGTTGTTGTTAATTTTCTGGGCAGAGAAACCCAGGTTGGGTAATGGTCTTTATTTCAGTGACTCTGAGGGAATGATTTCCAGTGCATATGGATACACATCTGAATTGTGGGTCTGTTTCTGCCACTAGAGTGTCCTCCCTTGTGGTCAGTCCAGAATGCAAGGCAGCTTGGGAACACAGCCTGGATCTCCCCACATTCCTTGAGGAGGAGAACCATGAGGTGTGTTTGCCATCTCTTCACTCTGAATGATCCCATACCCTCACATCGACTATATAACTTGACTTGGGGATGGCTGCCAGATAAAAAGACTCTATAAGTATGTTGGGATGCCTAGGTAGCTCATTGGGTTAAGTGTCCAACTCTTGATTTCGGCTCAGGTTGTGATCTCAGGGTCGTGGGATTGAGCTCCGCCTCAGACTCCGTGCTGAGTGTGGAGCCTGCTTAAGATTCTCTCTCTCCCTCTCTGCCCCACCACTGCTCACTCAATCTCTCTCTCTCAAAAAATTAAAATGAAAAAAAAAAAAGACACTATGTTAGGTATTTAGGTAGAAGGACAGACAGGCTGACAGAGAAGTGGATGGCTGGCTGGCTGGCTGTCACTGTCCAGATGTATGGGTAGATAAAAGAAGACTTTCTAAGGATCACAATGATGGAAGTATGTTTTTCCATGACACTTATTTGCAATTTATTAAAAGTCAACATAGGAAATCTAAATAAATATGAAGTCCTACCAAAGATTTAATTAACCTAACCTTTAAAACATCTTTAACTGATTTATATAATCAAAACATGATTAATACATCATTTAGAAGGAGGTATCACAAAGGGGAAGTTGATAAATGTAAAACCTCTTTGTCCAGGCATAAGAGAATTTCCCAAGAAATAAGAGACCTCATTTCTCCTCTGATAACACAATTTCTCTCCACTTATAAAAAGACATAAGCATCATAATGAACAGATTAGGTACAGAATCACCAACAATGTAACGAACCTGCTAAAGCAATTAGCCCCTTGGGCTTTCCTCCTGGGAGGAGCAGACCCAGGTTACATCCGGAATGCAGGGCAGCACCTGAGTTAAGCAGGATGCTTTGTTTACAGCAAATCTGTGGTTGGGCTGATTTCAAAAAGCATGAGGGAGGGGGCAGACTGGATATGGTTCTTTCCCCCCATACCAGCAATCTTTGCTTTCCATCTGCAGTTTATGTATGTCAGCCCCACACACCCTCCTTTTCTTTAAAACACAGCTCCCCTTTGTCTGGAGGGAGCCATTTCAACCATTAGAACTTCCTATGTGGTTCTAAAGGGCTGCTCATCTCAGTACCCAGACTCAAGAATAAGCCCAAGATGCAGGTGAGTCAATCATGGTAGACGCAGGCCATAAGTCAAGCCAATCAGAATTCTCCACTGGGATTTTCTTTTTAAGGGAATGGCCCCCTTTCTTTTCTAGTAGTAAAACTAAGAGGACTGTCAATTCAGGAGAGCAAAACCAACATACAGGAAGGAAAAGAAGTAAGAAACAACCGGAAGAGGAGAGGGCCAGGATCCAGATGATGTTTCAGTTCCTGAACCACCACCCCCTAAAAACACAATTTCTCTGATTCTTGCCTTCCTGAGACCTGGCTGTTTGGCATGTCCAGAGCTGTGAGCTTCCTCCAGTGTTTCTTCAATAAATACCCATTTTCTTAAGCTAGCTGATCTAGGTTTGTGTTGTTTGTGATGAAATGAATCCTGAATAACTTCTCTTCTTTCATACCTGGTTACTGAATATCTAAATTACGCCTGAATAATGCCCCAAATTTGCTCTAAAGGACCTCATGCCCCATGGAAGAGCTACAAAGAGGCAACGATGGCCCAGTTTGTTTAGGAAAGTGATATGTATTCCATGGAATGTAAAGACATTTACCAAAATGAGAAAACCCAGTTCAGGTTGTAATAGGATGTATTTTTCTGAAATGATTCTTAGGTTAAGTACTGTCCTTGTGTTGTACAGTGTGAATTGGTATTTCAATTAAAAATTTATTTAAAATGATTTTTAAAAGTTTTCTTAGTCAAACCAAGTATTAGGGACACCAAGTTAAACAAAAGTGTGCTGTGGGACTTCTCAGAGCCTATAAGACTAACACTCTTTGGAATATAAAAGGGAATAATCGAGTATGCAGAGATCTGAAAAGTTCCAGAACCAAAGAATGCATTTTTCTTGGAACATGTGATTAAATTTCAGAGAACCAGTGTTCCTTGGAACACAGCTGGGGAACATCCACACTAGATCTTTACTAACTTTTCAGTTGGTTTAGGTTAAGGTCCAGGCATAGGCAGGCAAGGGAGTTCTGGATTAATTAAATCTTTATTAATTGAATCCCAAGGCACATACCTCTCCCTGACACCATTTGTGGGTGGGTGCCAGAGCAAATCCTCCTTTTTGTTGCGATCAGGAAGCATGCTAAGCCCTCAAAGAGAGTTGCTATGCTACAAACTGAAAAGCTATCTTGTTTTCTGGAAGCTTAAGGTGGCACTGCAAAACAGGCAGCAAATATCACCTAGGTAGACATCAGCTGTATGAACTGTGGGGGCAGCCGGCAAAAGTTCTCACTCCTCTCAGCTTTCTTGGAGACTTAAAAAAACTACTCATGGAAGTTTGCATTTTGATTTTCCCCTTTTCATCATATATACATTTAGAAAAAGCTCTTGTTAAAACCACAGCACGCTGCTGGAATGGAATGCAGAGGGGGAGGTTAAAGCCCACTGGTAGGCAGAGGAGCCTCCTGTGGGCTCCAGAGTTTAGTTCTGATGTCTCCACGGACAGCTGGGAATTGAAATATGGAAAATAAAGGGATTTCCGTGACCCTCTTTGTGCTGTATGAGGCAGAATATCCGAATGCCGTCTCCACTGTTAAGGAAACGGGACTCCAAGCTTTCCATTTATATTCTGGTTCAGTGTCTCAGTTTGGTGTATTTTTATGCTTTTGCTATTTATTGATTTGACCAATGTGAATCACCATTCGGCAAACAGGGCCACATTAATGCATTAAAAGCTCATTATGAGGATAATGGACACGAAGTAAAAAGGAATCAAATGATGTGAGTGTAAAAGGTTTTTCCCTAGACAGCTGAAAATAAATTGAAAACAAATTCAATTAAAATAACGTTCAACCTTTATATTCCTTCCGTGGTATGATTCCTCTAAAGGAGGTGCCCAGAGCTAGCACTCTGCTCTGAAAGGCCGCCCCTTCCGCATCTGCCAGACCCCGGAGGGCTGAGGCGCAACGGGCCCACCAGGGGCTCTGCTCCTGGAAGCGGTTCTTTGCAACCATGGGCCCCGGCCTCCCCCAGAGATCTCTCCCTCTGTTTGCCCCAAGCCTTTCTGCTTGCTCTTGGTTAGAACTCACGGAGACCCTTTGAGGCAAGGCGAGTTCCTCTCCTCTCATGGCTCAACCTTATGCCCCAAAGCCAAGGCTGGGTCTGTCCCGGCCTAAGCCCACAGGTACCCCGGCTGCGGCAGTAAGCCTGCCCAGTGGTTTTCAAGTCAGTGCATTTCTTTGCTTCTCCGTGATGTGTCGTCCTAGCCATAGTCGCCCCCGACAAGGTGTGTCAGTTTCCCGGGGCTGTACCACCAATTGGGTGGCTTCACACAACAACAAACGTATCTTCTCACAGGTCTGGAAGCTAGAAGCGTCAACACAACCATGCTTCCCTGACATCTGGAGGGCGGTCTTTCCTTGCTTCCTCCTGGCTTCCGGACGTTTGCTGGCCTCCTTTGGCATCCCTTGGCTTGTGGCTGCCTCACTCCATCTCTGCCTCTGTCACCCTGTGCTGTTCTCCCTGTGGGTCTCTGTCTTCACGTGGCCGTCTTCTTGTAAGGACACCAGCCGTGTTGGGTGAGGGGCCCACCCTACTCCAGCTTGACCTCCTCTTAATGGATTATGTCTGTAGTGACCCTATTTCTGAATAAGGTCATTTTCTTTTTTTTTTTTTTAAGATTTTTTTTTTATTTATTTATTTGAGACAGAGAGAATGAGAGAGAGAGAGCACATGAGAGGGGGGAGGGTCAGAGGCAGAAGCAGGCTCCCTGCAGAGCAGGGAGCCTGATATGGGACTCGATCCAGGAACTCCAGGATCATGACCTGAGCCGAAGGCAGTCGCTTAACCAACTGAGCCACCCAGGCGCCCCGTGAATAAGGTCATTTTCTAAAGTGCGGGGTGGGGGGGGCGTGTTGGGACTTCAACAACTGGGGAGACACAACTCAGCCCATAACTGGAAGCTGTAGGTGGCTGGCCTTCTCCCCCCTGCCCCCTGCCCCCGGACCTGTCACTTCTCCAAGGCAGATGTGCAAAGCAGCCAGAAGGTTCTTCTAGTTTGAATCAGATCCTGACATTCCTCTCCTTAAAGCTGAGGAAAGACTTTCACAGGACCGAAGCTAAAAATCCAATGTGGACAAGGTCCTGCAAGGTCCAGCTCTGCTGCCCCAAGCCTTTCTTTACTTGTGGCCCCTTTACCGAAGGCTCTCCCCGTTCCACCCCAGTCCACACTCCCCCACTCTTTGCCTGGGTTTTGCCTTCCTCTCTTGTCAAAGTACCCCTTTGGATATTGCCTCTTCCAAGAGGCCTCCCAGATTGCTCCAAAATCATGCCCTGACACAGCCTGTTTTTCTCCCTTGCTCTCCTACGTGCGTATCACAGCTGTATTTAGGTAATTATCAAAGCGGTTATTTGTTTAATGTCTGTCTTACACAGAGGTTCGCTCTGGCCAATGGGCTACATTTGGCCCATGACTTATTTCTGAAAGACCCTTGAGATAATGATTTTTATAAGGGTTGTGTTGGGGGGAAATAGGCAAAGAAAAGTATGCTACAGAGACTGCATGTGGCCTGCAAAACCTCAGAGGTTTACTCTCGGGCTCTTTGTAGAAAGTTTTTGGCCCCCAGTCTTATTCATGGCCAGCACCCCAAGAGCCAGGAGCTTGTCTGCTTTATTCACTGCTGTATCTGGAAAACCTTATAAGGTCCCTGACACCTCATAGGTCCTCCAACAAACATAAGATAAAGAAATTCTTCACCGGATGGTTGGTTCACAATGACTGTCGGTTAGGCTAGGAGAGACGAATCCTTTAATAACAGCCAGAGGGAATTTTGTGGTAGCAGATAGAGATTTTGATAACCCGGTAATTCAGTCTTTTAATAAATACTTAGGACTGGTAATCTAGGTGCCTGGGAAGGAGAGGGATAGAGCACTTCCCTAGGGAAACTCATCTAGAGGGGACAAGATACAAAGTGTGAGGAAGGTTTTAACCAGGGAAACCTTAGCTACAGCGGTAAGAAATTGCTACAGTGGCAAGAAATTTCCACAGTGCCTTGCTGAAAGCGGTAAGAAATTGCTACAGTGGCAAGAAATTTCCACAGTGCCTTGCTGAAAGTTCAACTTGTCTTTTGTGGTAGGGAGGAAGCAAACAGAAGGAATACTCTAATTTTATTTTCTCAACATACCTTCCCCTAGTGACAAACAAGTTCTCCCCAAAAGTGCCTCTGGCCCAAACAGGACTATCCCTCATGAGTCAGACCCCAGGTTCATTGTCCTCAAGGTCCAGGCTGTAACGGACAAAACAAAACGTTTAGCATTCCCTAACCCCAGACTAGGTGAGGAAGTTTACAGTCTTGTTTAGTCCCCGGACACTCTTGAGGTGACAGCTGGGGGCTTCTGCCACCTGTAGTCAAAGGGCTCAGCCCTTGGTCAGCCACCCTCTCTTACTGCCAGGGGTATCAGGAAGGCTGTCATTTGAAATTTGGCCTCAAGTCTTTTTTTTTTTCTCCCCAGGTTGCTGCAGTTTTAATGCCTATTTTCAGAATCAGGTGGAATCTGAGATGCACGATCTGCCGGTTGCCTAGCTTCTTATAATTCAATGATTCATTTCAAAATTTCCCGTTGGTTGAGTCTCAAGGAATCGAGCTTAAGGGTAGCATTAAGCTGTATATGAGGCTTTGTTCTTCCCACTTTTGGCTAAATTAGAATTGGTTTGTCTTGGCCTTAACTCTAAGCCTTCCTACCAGAACTTACCGGGATCTTTTATTTCTTAACAGAATTTAAATTTTCCTTTAAACACTGAGCCCTGGAGAGGGGCCTTTGTCTTCCAAATGTGCGGTTGCTTTGTGGGACAGCTGGTCATGCTCTTCCTCCCTCTGCCTCACATGGCTCTCACTTTTTCTTCCTACAGGTCTCCGCTTCAAAACCCTTGCCCGCATCCTGGGGGCTTTGTTTGGCACTGGACCCTGGGCAGGCCTGTTTTTGAGGTGCCTGGCCACCTCCTGGCCCAAATGAAAAGGCAAATTGAGTGCCTGTATTTTGGAATATTTAAAGCATTTTAAATCATTCTATTTTTTGTGCATAACAATACAATGAAACTCAAAATCATTTATTCGAAGGTGATGGAGAATTTATTTTGTGAAAGGATGTGTAGCATAATGAGTCCCATGGGTTTGGAGGGAGGGGCAGGTCCTGGCACGTGCCCTCGATTCAAGTGGCAAGATGTGATCATTATTCAGTCCTGTCAGGTTTGCTCTGTGCCTTGGTGTGGACCCTCATCTGGAGGGGCCATTAGCATGGGACATGGGAGGCCCTTTGAAATGAGAAGCCTGGCCCAACACCTCCTGGTTCTTCTTCTCTGTGGTGAAAAGGTCTTTGTCTTCCTCACTGTTTTCCCAGTACAGTTTCCTGTTGATTCCCTTTAGAGTTTGCTTTCTGATTTGCCACTATCTTATTTACCTGTTTGCGTTCTGCCTTCCCCTCCCCTTAGCATGTAAAGTCCCCGAGAGTGGGGTTCACGTAGTACCAGTCACCCTGGTATCCTCAGTGCTTGGTCCCCAGCGGGCCCTGTGAGTGAGGGAGTGACAGAGCCTAGCCAGGGGTGGGGATGGATGTCTGTGGGGCTGTCTACAACACACAGGGGCATGCGGGACGGTTCACCAAGCCCTGTCGTGTTGGGCGGTGGTTTGACACCCAGGCCAACCACCTGGTCTAGCAACTGAACCTGCCTGCATTTGGTCACCATGGCTCAGCTCCTCTAGGCTCCCTGGCTCCATGGCTGTGCTAAGCTTGTTCAGGTTGAACTTGTTAGCACGGGGTGGGGGTCAGCAGGGAGCCCCTTACCTAGGACTCCTCTGCTAGCGATCTTACACTCCATCGCATCCGTGAACTCCCCATCTGATTGTGTTGTTTGGTCTTTTGGTGTTAATTGATTACAAGTGTGACTTCTGGAGGCAGGCAGCCTGGGTTTGAAGCCCAGCTCCAGCATTAACTAGCTGTGAGTCTGTGCAAGCTGTTTCATCTTGCTGTGCCTCAGTTTCCTCACCTGTAAAATAAGGATAGTAATAGTATCTTCCTCCCAGTGTGGTTGTGAGGGTTGAATACATTAATATGAGAAATCACATATGACAATTGCTGGCATACAGCAGGTGCTCGTATGGGTCAGCTTCTTTATCAGTTGCACATATGGCTCAGGAACGGTCTCTTAAGGGGTCCTTTTGTGGGGTGCTGGGAGCCTTCTATTGTGTGTGAGGTATAAGGGCAATTGTTTGTTTAGATCGGGGCTTGGCCCAAGCTGCTCCCTGTAGAGGGTAGCTGGAGCCCTTAACAGTGACCTCTAGGATGGTCCCATCTCTCTCCCCAATTCGGTGGGGCAGAGCACCAGCCATGATGCTCAGTCTGCCTCTCTTCCTGATGGCCATGTTGCCTGACAGCTGGCTGAGGCCCTGGGGAAAGGAAAGGAAACAGCAGAGGAAGCCTGGAGCCCATGGTGGCCTGAACTCAAGCCACGGCCAGGAAGCAACAGGCTGTGATGAACTACCAGGCTGGGAATGGAACCAAATGCCAAGGAGCAGCCTGATTAGTACATCAGGCCGGCTCCCTGCTGAATCGTTGTCTGATTTGGGAGTAGCAAAGGCAGGTGTTACCTTGAGAGATGGGCCAGGGCCAGTAACCACATGCCCAGCAGCACAGCATTGGGATCCAAGCTGTGACCATCCAGAGACCCTTAGTGATGACCGAGTCCTCCATGCCTTTTGGATCTCAAACCACTGGGCCTACTGCTCTCAGCTCCATTGCAACTTATCACTAGGGTATTTATTTACATGGCTATGGGCAGCCTCCCGCACGCAGTTCTCCCAAACAGCCAGAAGATGGCGCGGTTTCTCCTGTGTTCCAGCCAGAGGTTCTCAACTGGCAATGAGTTTTCGCTGGGGAGAACCAGGCATAACAAATCCCCGTTAACATTTTGAATATAAAGTGTAGCGGCAAAATACATTGGAGGCCACAGGTTGGGATTGCAATTTATCACTTTTTTAATTTTACAAACACAAGAGGAAACATTCCTTAGAATTTACAAAAATCTTTTGTATGTATTATCTCACCAAAAAACAAACAAAGAAACAAAAAAACTCTGAATAGATTTTTAGCCCCTTGTGGAAAATAGGTAGGCTATATCTGAGTCCTCTACCTGCATTTGATTGTAAGATTTTACACTGGCTCATTCAGTCCTAGACTATGTGGCCGTATTATCATTGCTATAATGATACTGATAGTGATAAGAACAGAAATAATGACTACTATTATGGACTAAGCATTTTACGTGCACTATCTTGTTTAATCCACAGAACAACAGCACGAGGCAGGAATCACCCAGTGATTGTACCAACAAATCTTGAGAATATGTCAGTAGCCTCATGCTCGCTGTCCCAGAAGTAACCAGCATCACCAAACAAGAGATAACGAGAGAGTTAACTCACAGGAAAATTTTTCCTTTCAAATAAAAATATGGCAACTTGACCCCTTGGCTTAATTCTGCTCCTACGTGCAGTACCAGGTCCTGGGTAGCTGGTAGAGGTAAATGTAACACAGGGCAGATTATACATTCGATTAACAATAGCAGCTCTAACAGGTATCATTTACTTAGTTCTTACTATGTGCCATGCCTTAGTCTAAAAGAATCTTTAAAACCTTATATCCACATCAGTGAGTAGGAGTACTTCCCACCACTTCACTGTTGAGGGAAATGAAGCCCAAAGAGGTTTAGTAATCCTTCTAAAATCATACAGCTAGCAAGAGACTGTTAACTCCAGAGCAAGCATTCTTACATCAGCCATTAAGTTATTAATGGCCTTCAGGTCGTAATTACCTGTGTGAATTTGCCTCAGTTGATTTCTTGGTTTCATGGCAACTTCTCCTTTAGTCCAAGAATTTCTCAATGCTCTGTTCTCCGCCTCTGTGGGAATTTTTTTTTTTTTTTTGAGGTGGATTTTGCCTCTTTGCTTCCATCCATGCTGCTGCCAAATCAAAAATACAGCCCTAGTTGGTTAGTCCAGATTGGTGTTTGGGACACACTCAATATTCCAGGATGACTCCATATTTCTGGATTATAAAGGGACTCGATCATTTGGCAGAGCAAATGGGCTTGTAAGATGTTGGCCTCAGCAGAGTTATTTTGTGTCTTTTTTGAGTCTTCTCCGTCTCAGAAGCAAAGGGCACTTTGCTCCCTTCCTCGGCAGTTTGAGTCAGCACTGGGCTCAGAGGGTCACGTTCCTGCGGCTTTAATGTAGGTCTCTCTTGTTCTCTCTCCCTTCTCTCCTTCTTTTCTCTTTCTCTTTCTTTCCACTTCCCTTCATCACTCATGTACTTCATTTTCAGACACATTTGGGTACCCCATTTGGATGAGAAGGGACTGGTGAGGTATGTGTTTCAACTTCCCTTGTGCCATCAAATGTGTTCTTATTGGCACTTGGGTTTTGAAAGTGCATCATTGGCATCTAGGATGGATCTTTGTCAGAAGGGCTTATTTTCAGGCCTGGTGAACATTTCTATCTGGAGAAGACCACTGTCTCTTACTAATTCAACAAATGGTGCCTAACGCCTTCTTATAAACCTATTGCTCTGCAAATGGAGCTGTTGCTGGCATCCTTGTTACCCCCACTCAGTCTTCCTCAGTGGCTGCTTCACCTTTCCCAAAACTCTCCATTCCTGAAGCTCAGATCAACTGCTTCCTTCTTCTCTCACCCTTCCAGAGTAAGAACATCTTGCGCCTAGAAAGGCATCCTTTTTCGGGGGTTGCCTGTCAAGTATGTGTGTGTGTGGGGGGGGGGGGCGGTTGCTGCAGAGCTTGTCCTGCACCTAAGGGAGGCTTGAGGAGGCAGGAAGTGCAGGTTGGCTTCCTCCTCGGTGTTGCCAGAGGAACCTGCCCCAGAGCTGTTCCACAGAATGTTATTGGCACCCACAGATACACACCCACACTGCCATCATTGGAATGCAAAATGGTTTCCTGCTCAAGCAAGTCCTGGGAGCATTGAATTAAAGTGATTTCTTTTAGAGCCCTTGATTCTAAAAAGGGGCCAAAGCTTGGAGGGTTATCCACATTTTGTAGGCCAAAGAATCTCTTCTGGCAGACTATTTCATGGGGTTACTTAGTCTATGCAACACACATTGGCATATTAAGGGGTTAAGGGGCAAGATGTATGCAATCTACTCTCAAATAGTTTATAAAAATATATACTAATATGTATATGTGAGAAATACATGTTAAAAATTGGTGAATCTGGGTGAAGAGTATTTAGAGTTCTCTGTTTTCTTTTGCACATTTTAGTAAGTTTGAAATTACTTTAAAATACTATCCCAGAGGGTTGTTATTTAGAGACAAGATTCACCTCTGAGATGTAAAACAAGCATTTACACAGCACCCAAGCCAAGAACCTGCAGAAATTGTGTTGCATATTTGTCTCTGGTCCCCCCAGTTGGGGAGCTCCAGTGCTCCATGGGGTAACTCCCTGGAGCTGGATGAAAAGCCAGGCATCCTGAGCAGGTTCACCATGGGAGGTCTTAGCCTATTTTTCCCTTTTAGAGGAATAGAAGTCCAGATGGTTGGAATTGTGACTGGGAAGGAGAAGGTGCGCCAAGGCAGCCTAGCACAACAGCTATTTCGGTGGAAGTTGGGAGATCCTTCTACCTCACTTGGAGAGTCCTGCATGTTTTTATGAATGCTAACCTTATTGCAAAGTATGTGAATTCTAACCTAGCATTCTTAAATCTGCTGATTCTATGAATATGACATAAAAGCATAAATGACCAAATTCAATGATCATTTGTGCTGCCATTGTTAGAAATTGGATACTCAGATATTTTCCCCAAATAGTGCCTCACATTTGCCCTTAGATGGATCTATGAGCTCTTGTCCCTGATCTGCCTTCCCTGCTCCAGTTCTTCACATCCGTTAGTACCAGACCACTGGGTACAGACTTCCAGCCATCAGGATCTACTTGGAGAACTCCTGTGGTAACAGTTCTGTGTGCTCCTAAGGCTCTCATTCCCAGGGATGGTGGCTGGCACCATACAATGGTGAGAAGAACCTCTCTTCCCACAGCCTGCCATATTTTGCCATGTGCACCTCGAGGCCACCTTGCTTATATCTAGAGACTCTCCATTTATCTCAGGAACTGTGATTCTGCTTTGAGCTAGAATTTTGCCCAGCCTCATTTGTGAAACAACAAGTACACAAATAAATAAAAAATAAAACAGACAAAAGACAAAAAGGTTTTGTCTGTCAGCCCTCTGATAGTAGAATCTCAAACTCAGCGCATTATACCAGTTGGGGACACACCCAACACTTTGTATTTCTTCCCTTCCTGTTTTCCCAGCCCAAACTCTTCTTTGTCCCCAGACACTACATGCAAACCTGCTATGTGTATTTAGACAGTGGTTTTAAACAGCTCTCAGAAGATGGTGGTATAGTAGAGATAATCCCAGAAATTGCAGTGATCCCAACTAAGTGAGCCCCCTCCCCCCCCTTTTTTTGGTATCAAGCTCAGTGCTGAGTGCTTTGTGTGACTTATCTCATTCAGTCTTACTAATCACCAAGTTCTAGTGTTATCCTTACCTTCCTAATGAGAAAACCAGGAAGGTAAATAACTCACTTATGATCTCATAGTTAGCAAGAACTAGGGCTTGATCAACTATCCAGAGATGTCTTTTTCCAAGGCCTGTGTCTTTAACCCACTTCATGATTTTGATTCCCTCTCCCCAAACTACAGAATTGATGGAGAGGGCATAGGTGTTGTCTTCCAGCATCTAGGTTCTGAGGAAGGTTGCCCCAAATGACCTGTTCCCAATCATACCCACCAAGAGAGGTTGTGAGACCTTTGTGAGTCAGAATTTCCTATACCAGTGACTGTTGCAAATCTTAAGGATGAAGTTTTTTAAAACTAGCCAACTCTGACTAATCTAATAGAAGCCAGTAAAATACCTAATTCATTCACAATTTACATTTAACCCTGAAATACATTCAGTATTTTGGGAACAGTAGACCCTCTCCCTCTATTCTGTTGGCTCTGGCTGATATTAAACTGTGTTTACTTTCCCTGGGTTCCACTGAGTTCAAGGAAACATGAGTAGCTCAAAAGCATGGTGATTCACCAAGAAAAGTTGGTTTGGGGGTTAACATCTCTAATAGAAAGCCCACTGTGAGATTATTCAAAAGTAGATAATGTAGATGCACATGCTTCTTGGTAAATGGGTTTCAGATGAGAAACTTGTTGCTTCTCTGTGCAGTTCGCTTCCAATCCATGCCTGAAAATATAGGTAAAATTTCTGTTCTGACAGACACTCATTTATCCTCTGTTTTGTACCCATAATCTACACTTGTCTTAATTTCCTCTCCATTATGCTCAGACATTAACTAATACTGACTAACTACAACCCCAAATAATTATTGCTATCTATTCCCTTTGTAAATATAACTCCAGCACAGAGCTCGAAGAATAATGGCATATTTATAGAACGCAGCTAATTAAACTGAGTTCCAATTGCTTTCACTTTGCCAGAAGGAGCCATTTTCACAGCAAAAATTGGGTGGATGCTTGCATGCTTACCAGGAACTACTCAAGGTAACATAATTCAGCGTTCCCAAGACAAAAATTCAGCACAAGACAAATTTACACAAGCAATGAAAATCTCATTAAGGAAGATATGAAGATCTTTTTACTACAGCCCAACCGTTAAAAGGGGTATTATTTTGGTGGGTTTATTTAAGGAATAGTATATATTTCATTGTTTTATAATGGAAGTAATTGTAAGAAACTCAATTTTTGAAGAACACTCATTTTTGAATCTTTCTTTTCCAGTTTATGAAACTGCCTCACCATTTGCAGCCTCATAACTTCTACACTTTTTAGCAGATCTGAGCATTGTTGAACACAATATCAAAATTGTGAATCCTCTTCTGCTTCTCATTTATTTCAGGAATTTGGTATTAAACACAGCTTGACCTCTCAAACAGAAGTATGGGTGTTCTAGTCGTGTGATTTCTGGGGTTTAGTTGAGCTCATTAGCGATGGTCACATGAATGGAATTCCTTAGACAGATCTAGATTTGAAAGCACATCTCAAGTTTGCCTTCTCCTCTGGGTTTATTCAAACTCAAACCAGATGCACACCACAGCTTCCCAAAACAACAACCAGAAAAGAAGCCATACCTGGCATTGTAAAGATGCTGGGTTCCATCTCTGTAAGGAGGAGTTTGTTTTCCTTGTCCTAGCCTTGGGAGAGGAACTCAGGAACACACCGGTGCTTTCAGACTTGTGCCAGTAACCGTCTTTTCAACTGCATTACTTCAGTGTGTTTCTGAATGCTGTGATGATTTTTCTTCCTGCCTGTGTGTCATTCCTGAATTTGCTTCTATCTACTGGAAGTAGTGATTTGGCAAGCATCGGCACTTTTTCCATGTTTAATTAATTCCTCTAATTTTGTGGTAAATGAGAATAATGGGGCTTAATTTTGCTATTTATGTAAAATTGATTGGTAATTATGGAGAGCACAGGAGATTTGGCTTTACAAACGAAAATTAAGTGACCTCTCCATCATGGTGCCTTGGCATGCCTCATTCACTCGTAAGAAAAAGCAGAAATGGCAGCAAAGCAGATGTTGAATGGGAGATGAATGTAGGTTTTGTGACTTCTATAGAAGTTGAAATATGGAAATTTGCGGGGTCTTGTTTAAAGACCTAAATAAGCTCGAACCAGAATCCTCTCAGGGAGAACATGTGAAGGACAGAAACCTGTTTGGGTTTTATCATCTCATATTTGGTATGATTGGTCACTTTAATTCCAGTATATTCTATTCTATTGTGTTCTGATCAAAGCGGGGGGTAGTGAGTTGTGGGAGAAGAGGTCTTTCTTTGAGGTGACCTATGTTAAAGGGAGATATTATAGCAGGGGGTCTCAAGATGGAAAGATTTTAGAATTATTTTCTCTTTTGAAATTTCAGAGACAGGTCCAGATGATCCCTGGTTCTAAGTAAATGATATTTACATTGTATGCAATAAGAAATAGTTTGCTATAGGTAGAGATCTAGGTATACATATCTATATTTACATGGTTATCTCTCTATATACACACACACACACACACACGAATTTCATCTTTGCTTTCTATCCAAGAAGGCTTAGGCACCTTACCATAGCAGTGAATTATTATCATCCCTAAGTATCAGGATTTAGTGGTTATAATTATGGGATTTATTTGTTAAATAAGATAAAAGAATTTGGTTTTGCTTCTGTTTGGTACCACCAAAACTCAATTCCTTGACGGACAACATTAAAATTATGGCTAGTTGGCAAGCAGGAATGGTAGTCATGATGAGACAAACCATGTACCTTCACTCTGGTAGGGGTATGGCAGGTGTTGAATACTGGGAGCTGATATTCAACCACAAAGATCAGCTGGAAGAGTCTTTTGTTGTTTAGCCACATAGAGCTATTAAAAATTGACAATATCTTAATTAGCTAATACTAATTACATGTTGTAAATCTATTTTTATATTTTATTTTATTATGTTAATCACCATACATTACATCATTAGTTTTTGATGTGGTGTTCCATGATTTATTGTTTGCATAAAACACCCAGAGCTCCATTCAATACATGCCCTCTTTAATACCCATCACCAGGCTGACCCATCACCCCACCCCGCCTCCCCTCTAGAACTCTCAGGTTGTTTCAGAGTCCATAGTCTCTCATGGTTTGTCTCCCTCTCCAGTTTCCCCCCCTTCATTCTTCCCCTCCTGCTATCTTCTTCTTTTTTTTTATAACATATAATGTATTATTTGTTTCAGAGGTACAGGTCTGTGATTGAACAGTCTTACACAGTTCACAGCACTCACCATAGCCCATACCATCCCCATTGTCTATCACCCAGACACCCCATCCCCCCCACCCCCCACCACTCCAGCAACCCTCAGTTTGTTTCTTGAGATTAAGAATTCCTCACATCAGTGAGGTCATATGATACATGTCTTTCTCTGATTGACTTATTTCGCTCAGCATAATACCCTCTAGTTCTATCCATGTCATTGCAAATGGCAAGATTTCATTTTTTTGATGACTGCGTAATATTCCATTGTAAATATATACCACATCTTTATCCATTCATCTGTTGATGGACATCTTGGTTCTTTCCATAGTTTGGCTATTGTGGACATTGCTGCTATAAACATCGGGGTGCACGTACCCCTTCAGATCCCTACATTTGTATCTTTGGGGTAAGTACCCAGTAGTGCAATTGCTGGGTCATATGGTAGCTCTATTTTCAACTTTTTGAGGACCCTCCATACTGTTTTCCAGAGTGGCTGCACCAGCTTGCATTCCCACCAACAGTGTAGGAGGGTTCCCCTTTCACCGCATCCTCGCCAACATCTGTCGTTTCCTGACTTGTTAATTTTAGCCATTCTGACTGGGGTGAGGTGGTATCTCATTGAGATATTGATTTGGATTTCCCTGATGCCAAGCGATGTTGAGCACTTTTCATGTGTCTGTTGGCCATTTGGATGTCTTCTTTGGAAAAATGTCTGTTCATGTCTTCTGCCCATTTCTTGATTGGATCATTTGTTCTTTGGGTGTTGAGTTTGATAAGTTCTTTATAGATTTTCGATACTAGCCCTTTATCTGATATGTCATTTGCAAATATCTTCTCCCATTCTGTCGGTTGTCTTTTGGTTTTGTTGACTGTTTCTTTTGCTGTGCAGAAGCTTTTTATCTTGATGAAGTCCCAATAGTTCATTTTTGCCCTTGCTTCCCTTGCCTTTGGTGATGTTTCTAGGAAGAAGTTGCTGCGGCTGAGGTCGAAGAGGTTGCTGCCTGTGTTCTCCTTTAGGATTTTAATGGACTCCTGTCTCACATTGAGGTCTTTCAACCATTTTGAGTCTATTTTTGTGTATGGTGTAAGGAAATGGTCCAGTTTCATTCTTCTGCATGGCTACCCAGTTTCCCCAACACCATTTGTTGAAGAGACTTTTTTCCATTGGACATTCTTTCCTGCTTTGTGGAAGATTAGTTGACCATAGAGTTGAAGGTCCATTTCTGGGCTCTCTATGCTGTTCCATTGACCTATGTGTCTGTTTTTGTGCCAGTACCATACTGTCTTGATGATGACAGCTTTGTAATAGAGCTGGAAGTCTGGAATTGTGATGCTGCGAGCTTTGCTTTTCTTTTCAACATTCCTCTGGCTATTCGAAGTCTTTTCTGGTTCCATACAAATTTTAGGATTATTTGTTCCATTTCTTTGAAAAAAGTGGATGGTATTTTGATAAGGATTGTATTGAATGTGTAGATTGCTCTAGGTAGCATTGACATCTTCACAATATTTGTTCTTCCAATCCATGAGCATGGAATGTTTTTCCATTTCTTTGTGTCTTCCTCAATTTCTTTCATGAGTATTTTATAGTTTTCTGAGTACAGATTCTTTGCCTCTTTGATTAGATTTATTCCTAGGTATCTTATGGTTTTGGGTGCAGTTGTAAATGGGATCGACTCCTTAATTTCTCTTTCTTCTGTCTTGCTGTTGGTGTATGGGAATGCCACTGATTTCTGTGTATTGATTTTATATCCTGCCACTTTACTGAGTTCCTCTATGAGCTCTAGCAGTTTTGGGGTGGAGTCTTTGGGGTTTTCCACATAAAGTATATCATCTGCAAAGAGTGAGAGTTTGACTTCTTCTTTGCCGATTTGGATGCCTTTTATTTCTTTTTGTTTCTGATTGCTGTGGCTAGGACTTCCAATACTATGTTGAATAGCACTGGTGATAGTGCGCATCCCAGCTATGTTCCTGACCTTAGGTGGAAAGCTGTCAGTTTTTCCCCATTGAGAATGATATTCACTGTGGGTTTTTCATAAATGGCTTTTATGATATTGAGGTATGTACCCTCTATGCCTATACTCTGAAGAGTTTTGATCAAGAAAGGATGCTGTACTTTGTCAAATGCTTTTTCTGCATCTATGGAGAGGATCATATGGTTCTTGTTCTTTCTTTTCTCAATGTATTGTATCACATTGATTTGCAGATGTTGAACCAACCTTGCTGCCCAGGAATAAATACCACTTGGTCATGGTGAATAATCCTTTTAATGTACTGTTGGATCGTATTGGCTAGTATTTTGGTGAGAATTTTTGCATCCATGTTCATCAGGGATATTGGTCTGTGATTCTCCTTTTTGATGGGGTCTTTGTCTGGTTTGGGGATCAAGGTAATGGTGGCCTCATAAAATGAGTTGAGAAGTTCTCCTTCCATTTCCATTTTTTGGAACAGTTTCAGAAGAATAGGTATTAATTCTTTAAATGTTTGGTAGAATTCCCCTGGGAAACCATCTGGCCCTGGGCTTTTGTTTGTTGGGAGATTTTTGATGACTGCTTCAATTTCCTTAGTGGTTATAGGTCTGTTCAGGTTTTCTATTTCTTCCTGGTTCAGTTTTGGTAGTTGATACATCTCTAGGAATGCCTCCATTTCTTCCAGATTATCTAATTTGCTGGCATAGAGTTGCTCATAATATGTTCTTAAAATTGTTTATATTTCTTTGGTGTTGGTTGTGATCTCTCCTCTTTCATTCATGATTTTGTTTATTTGGGTCATTTCTCTTTTCTTTTTGATAAGTCTGGCCAAGGGTTTATCATTCTTGTTAATTCTTTCAAAGAACCACCTCCTAGTTTCGTTGATCTGTTCTGTTCTTTTGGTTTCTATTTCATTGATTTCTGCTCTGATCTTTATGATTTCTCTTCTCCTGCTGGGTTTAAGCTCTATTTGCTGTTCTTTCTCCAGCTCCTTTAGGTGTAGGGTTAGGTTGTGTATTTGAGACCTTTCTTGTTTCTTGGGAAAGGCTTGTATTGCTATATACTTTCCTCTTAGGACTGCCTTTGCTGTGTCCTAAAGATTTTGAACAGTTGTGTTTTCATTTTCATTGGTTTCCATGAATTTTTAAAATTCTTCTTTAATTTCCTGGTTGACCCATTCATTCTTCAGTAGGATGCTCTTTAGCTTCCATGTATTTGAGTTCTTTCCGACTTTCCTCTTGTGACTGACTTCTAGTTTCAAAGCATTGTGGTCTGAAAATAGGCAGGGAATGATCCCCATCTTTTGGTACCAGTTGAGACCTGATTTGTGACCTAGGATGTGATCGATTCTGGAGAATGTTCCATGGGCACTAGAGAAGAATGTGTATTCCATTGCTTTGGGATGGAATGTTCTGAATATGTCTGTGAAGTCCATTTGGTCCAGTGTGTCATTTAAAGTCTTTATATCCTTGCTGATCTTTTGCTTAGATGATCTGTCCATTTCAGTTAGGGAGCTATTAAAGTCCCCTACTATTATTGTATCGTTGTCAATGTGTTTCTTTGATTTTTTTTATTAATTGGCTGCTCCCATGTTAGGGGCATAGATATTTACAATTGTTAGATCTTCTCGTTGGATAGACCCTTTAAGTAGGATATAGTGGCCTTCCTCATCTCTTATTAGTCTGTGGTTTAAAATCTGATTTGTCTGATATAAGGCTTGCCACCCCAGCTTTCTTTTGGTGTCCATTAGCATGGTAAATGGTTTTCCACCCCCTCACTTTCAGTCTGGAGGTGTCTTTGGGTCTAAAATGAGTCTCTTGCAGACAGCATATCAATGGGTCTTGTTTTTTTTTATCCAATCTGATAGCCTGTGTCTTTTGATTGGGGCATTGAGCCCATTTACATTCAGGGTAACTATTGAAAGATAGGAATTTAGTGCCATTGTATTGCCTATAAGGTTACTGTTACTGTATATTGTCTGTGTTCCTTTCTGGTCTATGTTGCTTTTAGGCTCTCTCTTTGCTTAGAGGACCCCTTTCAATATTTCTTGTAGGGCTGGTTTTGTGTTTGCAAATCCCTTTAGTATTTGTTTGTCCTGGAAGCTTTTTATCTCTCCTTCTGTTTTCGATGATAGCCTAGCTGGATATAGTATTCTTGGCTGCATATTTTTCTCATTTAGTGCTTTGAATATATCCTGCCAGTCCTTTCTGGCCTGCCAGGTCTCTGTGGTTAAGTCTGCTGCCAGTCTAATGTTTCTACCATTGTAGGTTACAGACCTCTTGTCCCAAGCTGCTTTCAGGATTTTCTCTTTGTCTCTGAGACTTGTAAGTTTTACTATTAGATGTCGGGGTGTTGACCTATATTTATTGATTTTGAAAGGGGTTCTCTGTGCCTCCTGGATTTTGATGCCTATTTCCTTCCCCAAATTCGGGAAGTTCTCTGCTGTAATTTGCTCCAATATACCTTCTGCCCCTCTCTCTCTTTCTTCTTCTTCTGGGATCCCAATTATTTTAATTTGTTTCATCTTATGGTATCACTTATCTCTCGAATTCTGCCCTTGTGATCCAGTAGTTTTTCATCTCTCTTTTTCTCAGCTTCTTTATTTTCCATCATTTGGTCTTCTATATCACTGATTCTCTCTTCTGCCTCATTTATCCTAGCAGTTAGAGCCTCCATTTTTGATTGCCCCTCATTACTAGCCTTTTTGATTTCTACTTGGTTAGATTTTAGTTCTTTTATTTCTCCAGAAAGGGTTTCTCTAATATCTCCCATGTTTTTTTCAAGCCCAGGTAGTATCTTTATAATAATTATTCTGAACTCTAGTTCTGACATCTTACTAATGTCCGTATTGATTAGGTCCCTGGCAGTCGGTACTGCTTCTTGTTCTTTTTGTTGAGGTGATTTTTTCCATCTTGTGATTTTGTCCATAGGAGTATAGATGAATGAGAGAACAAAATGCTAACAGGGTAACAACAACCCCAGAAAATATACACTGAACAAACCAGAAGAGACCTGAAACCGGGGGAAAAGAAAGGGAAAGAAAGAAAAAAAGAAAAAGAAAAAGATAATAATAAAAAAGAGAATATGATCAAATATGATCAGGCTGGTGAATAGATCCATGCCACACACTAGATTTGGGGCGTATTTTGGTTGGTTAGAAGAAACTGTCTCCCAAAATCTTAAAGAAAGAAAAACATATATGTACAAAAATAAGGGTAAATGTGATGAAGGGATGGAATATGGGTGTAAAGACGAAAATTATAAAAGATTTTATAAAAGGAATTGATAAGAAGTTGGTTGAAAAAAGAAAGAAGAGAAATTTAAAAAAAAAAAAAAGGAGAGACTGTGATCAGGCAGGAGACTAGAACAAAGCCATACACTAGAACAAAGCCATACACTAGAACAAAGACATACACTATATATTTTGGTCTGTTAGACACAACTGTATCCCAAAATTTTAAAGAGAGAACAACTTATATATATACCAAAAATAAGGTTAACTACTATCAAAGAATAGAATATATCTAAAAATGAAGAATAAAAAATATTTTTAAAAAAGGGATCAATAAGATGTTGGTTGAAAAAGGGAAAAAGAAAAATTTAAAAAAAAAAGGAATAAAAAAGAAAATTAAAAAAATTAACTTTGAAAGGCTAAAGAATCAGGGGGAAAAAAGCCATGAATTCTATGTGCTGTATTCCCCTAGTGCTGGAGTTCTTCAGTTCAGTTTGATCAGTAAACTTGGTCTTGGCTGGCTGTTCTTGCTGATCTTCTCGGGGAGGGGCCTGTTGCCGTGGTTCCCAAATGTCTTTGCCAGAGATGGAATTGCCCTGCCCTTGCCAGGGCCAGGCTAAGTAATCTGCTGGGGTTTGCTCTCTGTAGCTTTTGTTCCTTGCAAGCATTTTGTACAGCTTTGGAGGCAGAGAGTGAAAATGGCGGCCTCCCAATCTCTGGTCCTGGAGGAGCTGACAGCTCCGGGCCCACTCCTCAGTGTGACCCCAGAGAAAAGCAGTCAGTCACTCCCATCTCCCCAGTCTCCAGCTGCACTCTGTGCTCACCCGGCCTGTGACCAAGTGTTTGTATCTCTGGCACACAACCCTGTGTGGAGTCTCCAAACCCAGCAGATCCCTGCGGTGTGCTCCCATGCTGCTCCTCCCGGGGGAGGAAGGGGAGTCTCCCCGGATCTGCCGCTTGTGGGGTCCCTGCTGGAGGAGCAGTGGCCCGACTGTGCTGCGGATCATGGTTTATGGCAACCCTGAGCTGAGAGCCCGCGCCTGGGCTCCGTCACTGCAGCCGCCTTCCCCACTCTGATACCTGGGGGCTCTGCTGCACTCAGGTACTCCCGGTCTTTCTGTGACCTCGAGGGTCCTGAGACCACACTGTCCCAGCAAGGGTTCCACCCTCTGCTTAGCCACTGGAGCGAGGTCCCTCAGTGGAGCCGACTTCTAGCAGTTCCCATTTTGTGCTCCACTGCTTTATCGCTTGCCAGTAGCGGCTGATGGAGGCCCCCTCCCCCGCCGTCTATCCTCCCGAATATTGCCTTGGATTCACTTCTCCTCATGTCCTGCCTTCCAGAAAGTGGTCACTGTTCTGTTCAGAGAGTTGCTGCTATTCTTTTCTTCCATCTCCTGTTGAGTTCGTAGGTGTTCAGAATGGTTTGGTACCTATCTAGGTGAATTACTGGGACCAGACAAAATTTAGGTCTCCTAGTCCTCTACCATCTTGCTCCTCCTCCTCCATGTTGTAAATCTTTAATTTGGAAGCTCTGAGAAGAGTAGCTTAAATTTAATATGTACATATTATATAACTTTATATAATTATATATAATACTTGTATATATAATATATAACTTTGTAAAACTATATTATATATATATATATATATATATAAAACTTTGAAGTAAGTGCTATGCTTTATCTCAGTACTGCCCTTCATGTCATTGCCTGATTTTGCTTTACAATGAAATAGACAGAAATATCTGGTGGTACCTATTTTCCCCTAAGTTAATTTTTTTTTCTCCACTAAAGTAATTAACGCTGCCTGTGCTTTGGAAGTCAACATGGGATTACAAGAAAATTCACATTTAAGAGAACCTCTGCCTCTAGCTGAGAACAAGAGCAGAATGCCAAGAACACAATGCCAACAGGATGTGTCCTTGTTTGGTAATTCCCTGGCCATGATCCATTTAGAATCAAATCACTGTGGATCAGGATGAACATTCTAAATACTTTAAAGCATTCCATCCACTGAGGTTTAAGGTGGAAAACAGAGTTGAGACAACAGAAAGCCCTGGGGGATCAATTACAAATATCACTGCAAAATGAAAAATATTTCCTTATTTTTTTTTTAATTGATCTCACACCTGTGGTCTCCCAATATAGTTTTGGTAGCATTAAAACTCAGGGAGTTGCATTGCCCTCCTGAAAAACAAATTTAAAGTACCCAAGCAAAACCCCAAATTTATTCTTTCAGATTTGCTTTTTTTGCTCTCAAAAACCTACTTTATGGTAGATCAAATCAAATAATCATTGCTTGTTAAAACTTTTGAATCAGGAGATTTGGGGAAGATAGGCAGTGGCAGCAAAATGTTTGGATTTTCCTGAATCATCACATAAACTCAGAGAAATTAGCAAAACCAAAATTCATGGTTTTGGAAGACACTGATGTGACAAGGTATGCCACAGCCCACAGAATATAAGCAGGTTTCATAATCTGTGTGGGAGAAAACAAAGGAAATCAATGGGTCATCTGACAGGCCTGAGAACAGGAGAAAGAACCCACGAGATAGCCAACTAACTGGAATGCATGGCAGGCCAATTTTAAAATGGTAGCTAAAACTGGGGGTGCTTTTGCTGCAGGCCATAACAGAGGGGTGCTTGTTAGGTATGAAGGAGCTAGAGCACTCTTGTCTGTATGAACTCTCAAAATTGACCTTCCAGGGTCCTTTCAGGACATGGCTATGCACTGACAAGAAATTGCTGGGAGTGGAATCAAAATTGAGCAGGACAGGGTCAGTACATACTAAAGAAGGAGAAAGTTGAGGTAAAAATATGAGAGAAGAACAGAGAACAGAAATCTAAAAAAAAAAAAAAAAGCAGACCACTATATTTTCAATACAACATTTAATAGAAATTGCAAGTACTTAGCACTACATTAAGTAGTAGTCCAGGTGAACTCCACAGTTTGAGTTCAAAGAAACTAATTTAACATAGAAATGAGTAAAAGAAAAGCATTTAGGTAAATCTCACACAAAGTTGTAATAAGAAAAAAAAGAAAATAAGTAGTAGAATGTATCTTTATAGAGGATAGAAGCATGCCAGAAATAGATGCTCAAAAAACAGATTAAAACTGTGACATTTTATTTCAAAACAATCTAAAAGACATTAAGAAAATGATAAAAAATATGAAAAACCAACAAAAATAAAAATTCAAAGTAGATGAGTTTAAAAAAGAATTAGAAATAATTTTTTTTAGATTTAGGAATAGTAACCAAACTAGAAGGAATAAAAGAGCAAATAAACACAATAAATAACATCTTAAGAAAAATAGAAGAAAAGAAGGGAATTTTTTTTAAAAGATTTTATTTATTTATTTGAGACAGAGAGAATGAGAGAGAGAGAGAGCACATGAGAGGGGGGAGGGGCAGAGGGAGAAGCAGACTCCCTGCCGAGCAGGGAGCCCGATGCGGGACTCGATCCCGGGACTCCAGGATCATGACCTGAGCCGAAGGCAGTCGCTTAACCGACTGAGCCACCCAGGCACCCCAAGAAGGGAATTTTTAAAATAAAAAAAAACAGAAATAAAAAGGATTATATGAAATTGACAAATATTACAGATAGGCAAAGAAGGTCTAACTATTTGGATAATAGGAGTTTCTGAAAAGAAACTGCAGCAAGGGAGCAGAGCAAATACTAAAAAGGATAATTAAGAATATATTTTCTTGGGTCAAAAAAATGAAAGTGCCTATTGAAAAGGCACACTTTTCAGTATCAACCAACTGCAAGATACATTCCAGTAGAATATCTGGATTTAAAAAAAAATAGGAAAGGAAAACAAAACCAAATGGGGCATCTAGGCAAAAGGAACACTTGACTTACAAGGGAAAGAATAATTGATTTCATCAGACTTTTTGATAACAATGCTTTAATACAGAAGAAAATGGAATAAAGAAGACATGAGGAAAGAGTTAATGTCTACCAAAAAGGATCTTCCAGTATAAAAGGCAGAGATAAAAATAACATGTAAGAATACCTTCCCATCTGGGTTTCTGTTTGTTATTTTAAGAAATCTACTAGAGAATTAGCTTCAGATCACCAGAATGACTAGAGACATCAATGTAAAAACTGGCATTGGACATTAAATGAACTTGTATATCTATGCCTAAAAAGGGGAAGATTATGCTAAGTAGTGGCTATATGATCTGACAATGCAGACATAGTACAACCAAAAATGGAAAAATTAGAGGACATATGTAAAAAAAAGTTCACACTATTTTCAGGAATAATAATTGATGGTGTTAGTATTATTATTCTGAGATTCATGTATATGTACATATGTAATCTGGGAAAATTAAGTAAAATTCCTATACTCCCAAATTTGAATTATAAATATCATTATAAATTCATGAGGTATTCAGGCTTTGAGCATTAATTACTACTAACAATGAAAAAAAAAAAAAGCAAAAACAGAACATGATGTGTCTTCAGGTGAAACAACACACTACCGCTATTAGTCTTGCTAAAGCGGTCAAATCTGATTTGGTCAAGCCTCTGGGTTTGGCTGTCAGTTTGTGAGAAATACCCAGGGCAAAGGAGCATGTTGAATTACCCATAAGCGTGCAACCAGCAAAACCCAGACAGTGGGCAACCCCTCAGGTCAAGTGGCACATGTTCTTCAACAATACCTACTAAGGGCTGGAGGGGGAAACATCTCAACTAGGAGACCTTCTCCATCTTGCTTGTATATTGGAAAAATAGAAGAAAAATTTAAGAATTCATATAAAACTTTTAGAATTATTTAACACTTGGTTTTATGATACGAAAATTTAGGAAAGATATGAAGATTCTACTCATGACAATGATAGAAGCAGCTATTTATGAAAGCCTATCGTGTGACTCATACAATAACAATCTTACATGTATTATCTCTAATCTTCACGATGAGTCTGTGAAATAGACTGTTAGCCCCATTTTATAGTTGAGGAAATAGACGCTGAAAGATTAAATAAATTGCACGACAGATTTACAACAAAGTCAATGTGCTAACCCAGGCTATGTATTCCATATAGCCCATAATTTTCAACAACATCATGTAAAAAATTATATTTCAAATGTGTGTTAAGAAGCCTACATTGCAACCTTAATGTTATCACTTAGGAACTTGAAAAGGCCACTTGTGTTAATGTCTTTTGTTATTGTCCAAACATAAAGCTAGGAAGACTGGTGTGGGATTACTACTTGGGTATTAACTTAACCATACTGGCAACAGTGTATCCGAGAGAATTTATATTGGACAGTAACTTTTGGCTCACTAGAGATGTCATATTTTTAACTCTTTTTCTATGGTTTGAGAATAATTGTTGGCCACTGCTTCTAACCATTCTATCACTTTCAATCTTATTTTGCATCTCTCATTTTATGGAGATTTTGTTTAGCTACTTACTTAAAATCTTGGTTTCTGATAGAATCAGAACAAGAAGATGTTGATGATGCCCCTGAAGGCAAAGTGAGAAATCATTAAACTGTATCAGTATTCTACAACTGGTCTCTTAGACTATGGAGCTAAGCTTCTTGAGGAAAATACCTGCTGAGACCCTGACCCCATGTAACTGGTTCTCTGCTTAGCACAGCCCAAATATTCCATGCATGGTAAACAGGGAGCGGTCTCTTAATATGGCACTGGTTTTAGGGAATTTCTCATTCTGTTTGATATACAAAATTATAATCCATTTCACCCCATAATATCTTTATTCAGATGCCAACCTGGGAAGCGGCATGATCTTCCAGCATCATGGACCACCCCAGAAATTTCTGGAGGGAATTGCAATAATAATATTTCAATTTGCTTTAAAGCCAAGAGTTTCATCTATGGAACTTTTCCTTTCTATTTCCTTCCCTGTCCAACTCATTCTCGCTCACCTTAAAGCCCATCTTGAAATGGTGTTAAATCTAATACCACTCTCAGATTTCATCAATCTTTGAAGTTGGCCAGAGCTACATACAGTAAAGAGGCAAGCAAAAATGGGCCTCTATAAATTAGAGACTGGAAAGTACCTATTAGAACACCACGGTTCTGACAAAACTTTCCCCTCCAATATATAGAGCTTGAAAATTGAACTCGTTTTCTCCTTGGAAATGCCTAAAAAAAAAAAAAAAATTAAAACCTCTTTGTAGCAGTTTGTGATTTCTTGTGCATCCATTCCTCCATACTATCTTGGTTCCTTTACTTCTGATTTAAATATAAAAGTGATAACTTTTGCCATATTACAGATTTACCAGAATTCCATGTTTCTCCATCATCTGCATGTTGTTGATTTAGTTCCTGTCCTGGAGGCTTTAAGGTCCTACAGAATTGATATAAGTGAACTTGGACCCCTGACCAGGAATATAGAGACCCACCCACCCACCGAGCAATATTTCACATTGAAGGTCAATGCATGTTTAAGGATACAGAGAGAAAAGATTAGCCATGGGGTGTTTCAGATCTAGGAAAGATGAAGCCAGAGAAAACCATCCTCTCCTCCTTGGAAGACTTTGTGGAGGCAGGGGATTTTTAGGAGCTGTTTAAATGATGGATAAGAGACCACTAACTTCACAAAGATTCTGTTTTTGTAAATAAAATAGCTTCAAATCACTCACATATAACAAGAATATTAGAAAAATACACGGCCAGAGCTATATTAGGAGTGGCCCTTTAACTTTGATCACCCAAACTAGTCTTTAGGTAATCTAATCTTTGCTTCCAAATGTTGGTGTGTAGGTATTTGTGCTTTTATGAGTGGCATATCCAATTTTGGTTGATATGAGCAATAATTTTAAGGACGATATAAAATAAGATCTATAGAATCATTGAAAAACATAATAGATTTGCACAGGGAAGTGTCTTTGGGATTGATTAGGGCTGTTTTGCATGACTTGGTAAAGGTGAAGTGTCATCTCTCTTCTCTTCAGACAAATGAGTTTAGTTATTTCAATGAAAGATTTTTATGGAAAATGATCATACTCTCTTCTACTATAAACTTTCAGACTATAATTTTTATAGCAGTCAGGTCTCCCTTATTATATTTTATTTGAAATTCAGCCCTCTATTTCTCTTTCAGTTTTTAGGAAGAAATTAATAATTAGTGATTTATCAAAATCTTGTGATCTTAAGTAAATACCCATAATCTTGGTGGTTTATTTATTTATTAGCTATAAGTAAGAAAAACATCAGGAACTCCTGAAAGATTTAATCACAGCTTCTATTTTAGACCAATCTTTGAGTGACTTGAGTAAATCACCTTACATCTTCAGGCTTCAGCTTCCCCATCTGTCCAAAATCCAAGATGTCTAAAACTTTTATTCTCACAATACCAAATTGATAAAGAAATGAATACATGCATGCATAGGCTGATGCACAGATGGAAGCATGGGTGACTACATGGTTAGGGATGTAGATAGATGCATGTTTGGGTGTGTGGATGGATAAATGGTTGGCTCTGGATGGATGCATGGACAAGTGCATAGATGGGTTCAGGGTTAAGTGCATGGAAGAATGCATGGGTGCTTGGGTGAGTGTATAGATGGATGCGAGGTAGGGTACATGGATATGGGTTCATGAACTGAAGGATGGTGGGAAGGAAGGATAGAAAGGCACAAAAATTTTTTTGAAAAATTATAAAAAATGAAATAAATTCAACAGAAGAAAAATGTACTGAAATAAAATTGGAGAAAATGCTAAAATTTATTAAAATATTTATTCCCTCCCCAAAGGCACTATTGTACCTAACATACTTTACAAATAATTTTAAAAAACTTGTACCAAGCCCCATGCTAGATAACGTTGTGTATGTTTTTATTTGTAAGAGGCCTCTGTAGTTGATACAGCTGAACACTTTGCAGTGAAAGCCCTCATCTTTATAATAAGAACTTCGCAATTAACAAGAACAACCTCTTATTATTTATCTTCTATCCAGTCCAGTTCATTGTCAGATCTCCAAAAAGAGGTACTAAACATCAGTCTGAAGCGTTCCTCAGTCCATGGAGAGCCTCATAGTATACATAAAGCCAACCAGGAGAGCTATTGTTGTGTTAATTTGTTTTGTTAGATTAATGATTCTTCTGTTAATATTTAACCTTTTGTCAAATTGTGATGCATAGGGTTGTACATCTAGATCAATACAAATGAATAATGGGACAGGCATATTTTTTTCATCTCATTTCTTTTTCCACTAGTTCACAACACTGTTTTATTGGCAGTGTGTTTCAAATGGCCCATAATTAATTAAACAGAGAATGACGTATCCTTTTACCACGTGAAAAGAAACACCGTTGGGCAAACTAGTGTCTTCATTCTTCCTATGAAACAAACTGGGACTGATTTCTATTTTTCCTAAATTTTCTTCCTCTTTAATCTTTCCCAAGGATTTGGAATAATAGTAAAGGTGTCTCTTTGAGGTCTGGATTGAGGGGAGGGATATGGTATGTTTCTTGGAGTGCTGGTAGGTCAGGTGCAATGGACTGTGTCTAGGGAGGCAAATCGGAGAGCTTCTACGTATTTTGGTGATTAGCAATATCAAAGGTGTAACTGGCAATGGTGCTAAATAAGAAATGAATAACACCTGGGAATTCCTTCCAATAACATGGTCTAAAATTAACAGCGCTTTCTCCTCAAATAGACAAGAATGATAAAGTACATGTCTCCTTAGTCCCTCACAGTGTCACTTTGCCAGTTCTTAATTTTAAATGCATCCTTGTTTATCTGTTCTCTTAATAAAATTTGTCAGGGCAAAATCCCCACTCCACATAGTGCCCAGGCTATATAGCATAATGCCTTGGAACATGGTATAACCTGAATAAATCTCCTCTGCTATATTCTTGTGGACTAGTTGTTTCTTTTCTTCCTGAGAAGAGGCACCGATTTTATCTCCCATTGCTGTAATTCGGAGCTTCTTAGTGGTCTCTTACTTGGGAGGTGCCTGAGATTGGATGAGTGAACAGAAAACTTGTAGAACAGCGGTGTTTTGCTTCAGTTGTCATTTCTCCCAAGACAGGAGATCAGAAGACCACTGTCCAGTGCTGCTAATCTGGTTAAAAGATGCGTTTTGTCATGGACTCCTATGTGGGATTATCCATGTAAATTTTGCCAGATATGAGAACCTCACCTTGGGAGCTGTATCCCAAGACAGCAACTTCCTGTGAATACCAGACCCATGTAGGATGCATGTGTTTCTTTCTAACTTGGGACTGTGTAGCCATGGGCTGCTTTCATGTCCTCTCCAGCTTGAAAGCATATCATTGCCCTTCCCCTCCATGCTGCCAATCTCAATGACAGAAACAATCAGGTCTTAATGTTCAAGGGCACTCACATTAACCCCTGTCTGTTTCCGCCAACCTATGGGTACAGGCTTCCTGCCTGATGGCTGACCTAGAATCCTGATGAGCTGAGTTCAGGCTGAACTTGCTTCTCTGGTTGATGCTTTGGCCATCTGTTGACCCTCTGTAGCTCAGTCAAGAGTCTTTAGCCCTGACAGCACAGATAAAGAAGGCATCGTTTGTATTTGCCAACTTTTCTGTATTTTTTGCACTTTTTCCTGTATTTTTTCCTCTATTTCCCAAATCAGTGAGAAGCAAGTTTAAGGTGCATAAAATGTCCACTATTTGCACAAATGGGACATTAGCTACTTCTCCCCCCATACTGTAGGGCCAAGGTGATTTGGTTCTCATTAGGGTCTGCTCAACAATGTTGGTGGAATAAATGAAGTGATAGGTGAATGAAAAAACGGTATGCAGGTAATTAAAGATGGATCTGCACACAGGGTTAATGACGAAGTCAAGGATTTTACCCAAAATGGATGTATCAACACCGATTCTGGTCTGACTTAACTTATCTCCTCTGAAGATAGCACCATGAACCACATTAATAGTACAGCAGCTTTGAGTTCTTCCAATTGGTGGTGAGGGAGCCAATCAACACAAGACCAATATTATAATAATTAGCATATGATTATTATATTACCATGTGAAAGGCTTCCTGGTCACTGTTAAGACCAGTAAGTAGCACATTTGCATATTGGCCTCATCCTCAACTTGGTACTTTTAACACTAGTTCCCTTCCCCCTACCCCATTGCTCACTGCTGGCCATTCCCTCGAGTACACATACCATGTGCCAGGCACTCTAGTGTCATTCCTGGGCACTGGACATTCTCTTTCTACTCAGCCTCTTTTGAACCTATTCTAGTGCTCACACAATGGTTCCATACCTTCCTTACCTGAACAATTTGTATGGCTTCTATGTAACAGACCCTTTGCTTTGCTGCTCTTCAAGTAGGAATCACCTCAGGCAAGTACTCCTCCAGCCCTTCAAGTCAATATTCCAGAGGTTGGCCTCTTCCTTGAGAAGGAGGATCCCACAGACCCACATCCAAGAAAAAGGGTACACTTGGGGATTCAGGAGAAAAAAAAATGGATTTGGACCTGTGACCAAAGAGTACCATTATAGGGAACTCTCAGGTAAACAACATCATGAGCTCCTAAGCCATTCATGTCATAACATTCCTGGGACTCTTCTTTAGAAAAGAACTGTTTCCAGCGGCCCTCTTGGCATAGTGGGCAGCGTGTCAGTCTCATAATCTGAAGAAAAGAACTGTTTCCTAACACACTGTAAAATTTTGTACAACAATAGCTATTACAGTTATGAAAAGCTAACATATTGAACACTTTCCACGACCAAAGCTCTCAATCCTCATAAAATTTTGGCATGGTAACTTCTATTGCATCAGTTTAGAAGGAAAGTGAAGCTCAAAGAGATTATCTATCTTGACCAAGCTCACAAAGCTAGTGAGTGGAGGAGCCAAGATCTGTACCTAGTCTAGTGTCCTTCACAACTGTTGCCTCCAGTTCTCCTCCTTGTCCCCTACCCCCAACACACACACAAATAAATGAGTCTATCTGGGCAATAGTATTTTCTCATTTATAGAATAAAGAAATAGCTTAATAGCATTTTGGTTCCCAGGAAGACTGCAAATATCAGGAAATACAATGTTGTCAAGCACTTTGCATATAGGAAATGCTAAATCAAGCTAAATTAAATTCGACAGAGTTCTAGACAGTTAAGAAGCCTTTATTAAACCCCTGCTGTGCTGGGCACCCAGCCGTGACTTGGGTTAAGCCTAATACTACTTAATTTATGAAAATGCTATTATAATTATTCTGTTTTTACATTTAGGTGCCCTCAAGAAGAAAGTACAATTTACAATTAAATATAAATTATTTATCCCAATTTTTTGACTTCTATTCCATTCAGTACCCCTTGAGGAGCTACCTAACTGTGGTAGACACATCTTAAAGGTCTACGTAGTTCTTGATTACTGCCCTTTGCCCACAATCACCCCTTCTTTGACATTCATGGAGGTGGTTTACCTACAGTGATGTTTGACCATGTATTCCAGGTGGGGCCAATCACGTTCATTCTTCTGTGAACTTGAAACTTAAATTTAGAATCTGCACCTCAGTCTTTGCATGTGCTGGCATGTGCCATGTGAACTATTTAGACAAAGACAGGGGTGGGGGTGGGGGGCTAGATGGGAAAGAAAAAGCAGGAGAGAAGCAAAAATGAGAAACTATTTATCTAAAGAGGTAGACAAGGGCACCTGGGTGGCTCAGTCATTAAGCATCTGCCTTCGGCTCAGGTCATGATCCCAGGGTCCTGGGATAGAGCCCTGCATCGGGCTCCCTGCTCTGTGGGAAGCCTGCCTCTTCCTCTCCCACTCCCCCTGCTTGTGTTCTCTCTCTCTCTGTGTGTCTCTCTCTCTCCAAAAAAAAAAAAAAAAAAAAAGGGTAGAGCTACACAGAGCAAGAGCACACAGAGCCCTGAAGAGAACTGTAGAATTGAAAGCAGAAATTCCCAGCAGAACCCCTATTTGGTGGGGAAGCCATCCACTCATAATACTACACTTTGTGGAGTAAGGACTTTATCCTGATAAAATTTATTAAGAGCATGGATAAACAAGGATGCCTTTAAAATTAAGAACTGGCAAAGTGATATTTTAAGGGACTAAGGAGATTTGTACTTTATTATTGTTTTCTGGTCTGGGAGAAAGCCTTGAAATTTTAGACCATGAAACTGGATGAAATACCCAGCAAATGTTTTACTTCTTATTTAACATTATTGCCAGTAATGTCCTAGGTGTTAATAAAGGACACAGTGTTAGGACTGACCGAGAGTTATTGCTTTACCTCCTCTGCATTCCTCTACTTATCAATTCAGAGGTCAAAACTAACTTTCTGTTTGGACTGCTTGTTTTTTTGCAAAACATGCTGCTCTGTATAAGTTGCTCCTTGGTGAGGTAGATCTACCTCAATCAGAGTGACGTCATACAGAAGGTGATGGTGAGGCTCCTGTTGTTCCTTTCACATCTGGAATTTCACACCGTGGCCTCACCTGGATCAGTAACCTCCTGCTACTTTACCTACACCTTCACTCACTTGAACTTCTGACCTTCTGTGTCTTTTGAAAATCTTCCAAAATTTAACTGCATTTTTTGTGTACTGGTGGCTCTGATCTGGGTCAGTTATGGTCTGGACAGTAATTCCAGAACATTTCTGAAGGCCCTGGGGTAGGAGTTAGGGATATATCCCTGCCTTTGCTGTGTTGATGGTCTATGGAAGAGACAAAGAGGGAAATGAACTACCACACTACAGAGCACGACAACCACCACATCAGGATGTCTGAGCACACTGGAGGGTGACCCTCTCAGAGGAATAAAATGTCTAAGAAGGCTCTCTAGAAGAGGCAGGATCCACACTGAGGCCTGAAAGGTGAGTGGGATTGAGCTGGGTAAAGAGTGGGTGGATGGATGATGTTCAGAGGCCCACAGTTAGGGAGTACATGGCATGTTGGCTAGATTGAATGTGCTTGGTCAACCTGGAACCCCAGTGCTACAGGAGAGGGAGGTAGAGAGACTGGCAAGGGCAGATCAGGAAGGGCCTTGCAAGTCTTGTTAAAGGGTTTTTAACCTCAAAGAGTTAGAGATGGTGGAAGAAGGAAGCAAGGAAAGGAAACACAAGAAATCACACAGTTTGATGAGAAGTTTCCAAAGATCCAAGTGGTTGACCTGAGTCCACAGCCACTGGTAAATCAGACTTGCTGGATGACACATTTGTCTCTGTTGCAAGAACTATTTTTTAACCCCAAGAGTTAGAAGTCCCAAGAAATTAAACGTAAGTATCTTCATTTCAGTCTTTCTACCTCAGCACACCAGAGGAATCAGTAGCATTATTTTTGAGCTATGAATGCCTCTCTAAATTTTCATTTCCATGGCAGTATCTGGAGAGGCAATCAGAAAGTAGAACAAGCAGGTTTCATGGGATATAATCACCGGAGCAACTTTATGTTTGTCTTATACAATCACTTAAAATTTATTCAGTAGAAGTTCTTCCAGTGTCCCGAGTTGAAAGCTAAACCAGTCTCACAATTTCCTGATTAAGCTCTGTGATCACTTAAAAATCACCCAAATAACCTTAGTTATTTAATTTAGATGTTTCAGTCCTGGGTGGACAACTTGCCACTGCATTCAAGGCTGCTGCCTGGGAAAAGAGAGAGCAGGGTCTTATTTCTCACCTTCTCTGCCACTTGAGAGTTGCCATCTTTACTGTCCCTCCCCCAGAAGGTTTGAAGCCTTGGAAGACAGGAGGCCTGGGGGTGGGGGCATGAAAGAAAGTTTCTAACTTGGGGGGCACCATCAGAAGATGGCAAGGTGACGTCCCAGCCTTACATCTTTCAAGCTGACTCTCATGTGAGGCCTTTGCCTCAGCTGGGCCCCTCGTGCCATGAGCAGTGCATTTTATCCCTCTGGTAGCTGTACTCTACTGGAACTCCTTTGCCCTTTCAGGCAGGCTCCTGGGAAGGAGATAAAATGAATCGAGGCCAGCTCACATCTTCAACCCCACATAATTCACATCTGAATTCTGGAAAAGATTCATGCTGCTTTTATGCGTGGGTGGAGACCAATCCCAAAGTAGCCATCTTTGTTTAGCTCCCATCTACTCAATTTCTCAGGCAGGAGTCAGATCCCCATCAGCCGGGCCCCTTAGCTATGGAGAACATGTCTGGCTCTCCACTGATGCGTACAGCTCTCTACAAAAATACCTTCTCCATATTTTCTGACTAGCCCTTTTAGAGCCTCGATCAAAGGTGAGAGACTCGAAATTCAGGAAACCACTTTCCAGACATTACTTTTGAAGCCCTTTTTGCTTAGGGCACCTCTTTGTAATCTGATCTTTCTCATATCTCGGCGCCTCAATCAAAACTTCCAATGTAACATTTTGCTACATAGACCTGTAAGCATATTGCTACATGTTGGGGAAGTAAAGAGATGTTCCCCATGCTCCTTGCTTCTGAAAGAAAGTATTTGTGAGAGATGGGGAAGAGAGGAATTCATTGGCAGAAGTTAGGAAGAGTTTGAAGAGAAATGAATCAGAAGGAAAAAATCATAAGAGTAGACTTTCAATGGAACATCTGAGAAACATTTGTTGAGAAGATGGGTCATTGTTCTGGTTGGAAGTCATAACTGATCAAAGAAATATGTCCAGTTAAGAGTCCTGGTCTCTGGCCAGAGCTATTATTTTGGTTTCAGGGAAGCAGCCCGGTGATTCTTGAGAACATATAGTTTATGAAAGAGTCTTTAAGTTTGTGAGATGCAGCCTTGCTTAGGATCCCTTAGTGGTCAGAGAGACTATTAGCTCCTTCCATCCCCAAATGACTATTTGTATTCCATTATAAGCCAACTCATTAAAGAACAGACTGTTTATGTCAGTCCTAATGATCAACTCTGTAACTGGAAAGCATTGTAGTTTTGCTTCTCATTTTATTTTCCCTTTCACATGCATGAGATTTGGGGTCCTTTAGTCAAAAAGTGTCTGAAGCTGAGTCATCTTGTGTCTGAAATGAGATGTCTCTTGGAATAAGTGCAAGGTGGTTCCAGAAGAGACCACGAAGCCTCTCACTCTCCTCCAGGTGGTGATGAGGAGCCATGGTTTACTCTCCAGGACTGGCAGAGCATCCCTTGTTGTGCCTGGAGAGTGGAACAGAAGTCTACACTGTAACTCTCCAGGTTTGGGCTGCTGAATGGACTTTGAGTGTCAAGATCTCAGTGGTAAAAACTTTTGGTATTCAAATCGTCAATTGCATTGATCCTTTCATAAACAGGTGGCTCATGTGGATGAAAACTGGAAAGTCAATTTTTATCCATTTTATAAAGCTCTCTCATTGACTAAGACATTTTAGTTGTCTTTATTCAACACCTACTCCTTGCCAGCCTATTCTTGTTGTGAATACCTTTTGGGGTATCTTTCCAGGTCACTAGTCCCCCTTTAATCTCATTATCAAAAGCAATGAATCTCCTTTTCCAGCAGCCATCCTGTACAGTATGATGGATGCTGCAACCTCATCAGATTAGACCAAATTTGGTTACCATTTTACCCAAGCTAGACCAATCAGAATCCTTTTCTTCTAAATTTGGAATTGAGATCAATAGAAACCAGGGAGATTGTCCGCATGTGGCTGGAGATGTAACATTTATACTCAGGAACCGGTGAAGCTGTCTTCTGCTGGGTAGCCTGGAGCAAAACAAGGCAACCTACAAGGACAGAGAGAAATGATGGAGATTCACAGAGAGAAACAGAAACAAAAGATGGGGAGAGAGCATGGTATGAATTCCTGGCATCATCCTGGATCCAATGTCAACCTTTCCTGAGAACTGGCTGCATTCCTGACCTTGATTTCCATGTAGGGTAACAGCATAATCTGGTTTGTCCAGTTCGATTATAATAGTACTCGCCTTCACTGTTTACACAATAAAGTCCACAGACATCCTATTTCTATGGAACCTTAATTCTTGTAAGAGAACACCCCTTTTGCTCTCAAGTTAGTTCAAGTGGGTTTTTCTCACTTACATTAGAACCAATGGAGATAGCAGCCTTAACAAACGGACATCTTAGAGAGTTCTCTTCATTTTGTAGATGAGAAAAGGGATGCTCTGGGGATTTAGGCAAATCATCCAAGATCAAACATCTAATAAATGGTGGAGCTGGGGTATCAACCAGACCGGGCCACCTCCAAAGCTTATGCAGTTTCCATCAGGCTTCAGTGTTTCTCAAGGACACAGACATCGGTTGTTTTTGTAGTCAACAACAATTTTGTCTGTCTCGAAGCCTCTGAAGACAGATTGGGTGTCCAAAAAATGAATCCCAAACTTTTCTGATTAAATATCTGCTTTCCAATTGCTCTTTGAAATATGAGATCGAAAATGGCAATGCTGATGAAGATGAAATGAGCTCGGGCGGAAGCCTGAGCTGAATTTGGGAACGATGATTAGTGAACCCAGTGCTGGGGAGAAACAAAGAGCTTGTTTGCCTTTTCCCTATTATCCATTTGTTATTGAAAAGGCGGACAAGTCTCACCTGAGAGCGCTCTAATTAAAAGGTCTTTTGGATAAGAATCCGAATGCAACAGAGGGACGATAGAGTATATGTGTTCTTTGTACTGTTCTGGTTTCATTAGCCACTGGACCACATCTTTTTCTATTATTCACCAGGGATCACTACACAGAACAGCAGTGAATGCAGCCACTGCCCGAGTCTGGAAGGACCATTAGACACCAATTCTTAGCCTTTTTTCTCCCCAACCAGGTAGAGTCACAGCTTTCAGAAACAAGAGGCATTATATGTGTTTTTAATTAACCTTATCTGGGTGCTAGCTTTTTTCATATAGGTCAGCTCTGACACAATGAGTACAATGTAGCTAGATTTTCTCTTCAGGGATGATCAGGTCCTGGTTGGAATAGCAGAAAGCTTTTTGAACTAGACTTCCCTAATGCACACACACAAACACGCGTGCGCGCGCGCACACACACACACACACACACACACACACACAGTCTTTTCCCCCGGGACTTGGACCCAACCTCCTAACAGAGGGAACGTCCACCTCCATACCACCACCCACAAAATCCAAGCATCTTTCCTGATACATTCCTTATTGGCATAAATGAAGGATCTCAGAAGTGAAAAAAGTCCAAGCCTAATAGAGGATGTCCGCTGGCATGCTTTTCTGAGTAAAGTGCTTATATTTTCCCCCACATTTCACCCTGTCCTCTTAATGGCGAAGGAAGTGGTGCTAATTTTACCGGTCAGCAATCAGAAGAGATCAATAGAGAGCACAGGTGCCAATTTGTAGAGGAGGTGTTATTTCTAAACAGCATGCCAAACTCCGGAATTATATTGAGTTTTAAGGGCAAAACCAGGTCTAATAACTTTTTATTCTTTCCAGTTTCCAATATGTTATTGTCTCACTTGCTAAATGTAATTTGCTCTGGCTACTTCCTTAGGGGAGGGGTGGTGGGAAGAAAGAGAAAGAAAGATCAAGTGGGGGAAGAGAGGAAAAGAATTGGAAAAGCTCTATAAATGATCAGGGCCCAGAGGATGACATAATACCAACTAGGAACTTTAAATAGTCCGGCAGTGTATGCATTGCTGAAGCTTATTGGCCAGTTCTGACTGAGAAAGATTATTTAATGCAAATGTGTCATTTCATTATAATTCTCCAGCTAATGTAAATCAAATTTCAACATTTGCTCAACATTGAGCTTAAAGCCAGAGACAGAGAATAGATACGGTTCAATGCCTGGGGTAATTTCTCCTCTATCAGGTTCTGTTCTCAGGCCAGAGTTGTTCAACTTGGCTGTTCTACTGGTCAGGTGTTAAGAAGGAAGTCCCAGAACCATTGAGCCTCCTCTGTATTTATGTAATGCACCCCGGAATGGACTAAGTGGTATGGTGGTGGCAGGGTGTGATTCTGAAGAACAGTTTAGAATAAGCAAGATGCTTCTTGACCTGCCAGTTGGTAAACAAAAGTGCATTATCACCATTGATGGGAAAGTCACCAATAAAGGGGCTTCTGGGACTCCTAGAAGGAACATTTGGTTTTTCAGAACATTCCTTCACATTTTTGCTTGAAGGAAAATATATCCTTTTTGTGTTTTCGCTACTAATTATTCTAGAAGAGGGAAGTCAGATTATTATTATTTTTTAACAATTGCCTAAAATCTGAGTGGGTGCAAATCATGCTTATCTCATATTTGAGGGGAAAGTACAAAAGAACAGATCGTGCATAGAAAGCCATTGCCCAATGATTTTTTTCTCTTTAGTTTAAGATATTTCTATGAGGTGAGAGTCACACATTCTCAAATATATTTACACTCAAATTACTGTACCAACATTTAGATCATTTGCAAGTAACAGTGTGAAACCAGCAGCCTCAGAAGTATTTATAACTGAGATGCATGATTGGTGGCACAGAAATTGTTTTATAAAATACTACACCTATCATTTTCAATTGCTGACTTAAGGTGAATGATCTTCATAAAAATATAAATTATTTGTGTTAAGGAAATGGTGATTAAATATGAGCTTTGTGTATTAGTCATTAATCTTTCCATTTAAATGCAAATTCTTCATTTCAGCCACTACTTGAAGATACATCTAATATGAAACAAGTTTGATCTTTTTTTTTTTTTTAAAGATTTTATTTATTTATTTGACAGAGAGAGACACAGTGAGAGAGGGAACACAAGCAGGGGGAGTGGGAGAGGGAGAAGCAGGCTTCCTGCAGAGCAGAGAGCCCGATGCAGGGCTCGATCCCAGGACCCTGGGATCATGACCTGAGCCGAAGGCAGGTGCTTAATGACTGAGCCACACAGGCGCCCCACAAGTTTGATCTTCTAATGTATTATTTCAGATGAGGCCTTTAAAATATGCATTTTCTTGTCATGGGGAAGGGTGGGTTCTATTAACATTTTTAAAAATGCACTCTAAAAAAAAAAAAAAACAGCCAACCAAATACTACTTGAAACTCAAATATAAAAGTCCCTTCCTTGGCCAAGGGATGTCTAGAAGTGTGTGTGTGGGGGCGGGGGGGATGTTGAGAGAAGTGTGTGGTAGTGGATATCCACTCTCTCCCAATGATTCTGGATTCATGGACTACTGCAGACCTTGGAGTTATTGTTGGATTTAAAAATACTTGTGCCCACCCAAGCATTCTCTTAACAGTCAAAAAATACATATGTCTTGCCTACATATTTTAATAGTAATTACTATATTATATGGCAGAAGTCACCATGTTAGACTCTTGACTAGACTCACTCACTAAATCCTCATAATAACCCAGTGCTATGCATGTTATTTTTATCCATAGTTGATAGATCAAGAGGTGAAACACAGATTAAGGAGTTGGTCTAAGATTACATGGAAGTTAAATAAAGGAGCCAGAACTCAAACTCAGATCAGCTGACACCAGACCTCTGAATTCAACTCTAGACTCTGCTACCTTCCCAGATTAAATTTTATATAAAGGCATTTCTGAGTAATTTTTTTAAATCAGTATTTAAAAAAATATATATATGGTCCTCAAGTATGAGAAGGCTGAGATCCTGTGCTCTAATTGAACGAAGGCCTACATCTCATTGAGTTGGCTGTTGTCAGCTGGATGTTTCCTGAAAATAGGAGTTCAAGATGAGGTTGGGGAGAGTGCAACTGAGGGTGTGCAGCTCATTCACGAACTAACTTACCTCCGCTCAGCGGAAACAACACAGGCTTACGTCAGGTCCCTTCAGAGGGACGAACGATGGTGTCATAACTACGAATAAACCGTTCTGCAAATATAGCTCTCCTGTTCCTTATTAGATGGCCAGAGCAAGATAGCCCCAAAAAGAAAAAAATGAGGAGGTGAAGTACAGACTAAGTCAGAAAATAGAGCTGCTGCTGATCTTAAGGTTGGAAAAAAGCTTCTGTAACGTGCAACCCTGGGTAAAAATGGCAGTAATATCACCTAGCAGTGGTCAATTACATTACCCAGTGATTCATTTACCTGAGGCATACGTCAAATGGACAAGCTTTTTTTTAATCCAGTGACTTTAGAGGCTGGCTGGGCTAGAAGAAAGAGTGGTAGACCAGTGATTTACAAAATTCTTCAAGCAGCAAGTCTTGGCTGTTGTCTTATAGGAGCTGGGTGTTCTGAAATAGGCCATGGGCAGTAAGGGGTCAGGCAGGTTCAAAGCCTTTTGTTTAGAGGTGTTGCACCTGCACCCCAGGGGTTTCTCTCAGTCCTTCATTGGGGCTGCACCCTTTATAGAATCAGCTGGATAAAGAAAATTGGTCAATTCATACGGAATAGAACATGAGTTGCAGAAATACCTGAGGCCCAGCGATATCTGTCCCCTGCCTGCTCCTGACTCTGTAGCTTGTCCCCTTCTTGGGGACAGCTTCACTCTGACATTGGTGGGCTGGCGCTTGCAAGTGGCCACTACAGGAGCATTTATACCTTGGGAATTGGCATATATATGGCAAGTGGCAAGTGGCCACTACAGGAGCATTTATACCTTGGGAATTGGTATAAAGCAGGACTCTCGCTGCTGTTTCCTTATTTCCTTCCCCCTCCTCCTCTCCCAGCCAGTCATAAAATGTTGGCCAGCACAACCTCTGTCTCTTCTCTGCCACCACTTGGGTGATTTTTGGCAATGAAGTTCCCTGCAGAGTACTTCAGCTTCTTTGTCTATAAAATGAAAATACTAATATTAGTGCCTAATCATATAATTTTAGAGAGGATTAAATGAGATAATAAACGTAAAGCACGCGTCAGGGTGCTTGGCATTTAGTAAGTACTTGAGAAATTCTGGCTCCTTGTCATCCTCATTGCCTTTCATTAACCAGAAGAGATGTGATCTCTCTAATGCAGACTCTTATTATTTCCCTACTTAAATGCTTCAGTGACCCCACCCGGCCCCCTCCCTGCCCATGACTATTAGCATCCAATCAAGCCGAACCATGAGAGACTATGGACTCTGAGAAACAAACTGAGGGTTCTAGAGGGGAGGGGGGTGGGGGGATGGATTAGCCTGGTGATGGGTATTAAAGAAGGCACGTTCTGCATGGAGCACTGGGTGTTATACGCAAACAATGAATCATGGAACACTACATCAAAAACTAATGATGTAATGTATGGTGATTAACATAACATAAAAAAAAAAAAGAAAAACCTTAGTAGAGAAAATGAAGCAAATGGCTTACTTGGGAAGCAACCCAGTGGCCTTAACCTACCGCTCCAGAGGGAGCATTTCCCCTCTGCTGGAAATCACCACAGAGGGTTTGATGCTATTTTAAGGCTCTGTCCTTGTAGTTATTAGGAAGCAATAAGGAAAGACAGGAAGGGCTGTCGTGGCTCATTACTGTGGGCAAGGATCCCTCCAGGCGTGTGGCTGCAGAAAGAGGTTACGTACTGGCAAAAGCTCATTTCAGAGACTCTTGTTGAACTCTTAGGTAAATGGACTATATTCCACCTCACAGAGCTTTGGTTAAGAGGACAAGCTACAGAGTCAGAAGGTCTTTAGTGTCCACTCCATGATCTAGTAGCTACATGGCTTCGACAAGGTTTTTTTTTAAACCTTTTCGAGTCTCTGTTGTTTTTCTACAAAATGGGCATGTGAATGCCAGTTTGTAGTCTCATTGTGAGCACTGAGCATGGTAACTGGTATTAGCTCTATTGCTGTTGCTGAACCACCCTCTGTGGACGAAGTGGCAAATGCAGTGATGGGAAAGGGGAAATTCAACTATTTTTTTCCTTTTCATCCTCCTGATGAGAGTTCTGCTATAGCTACTTCTAAGATTCTAGAAAACATTCTGTTCTCTTCAGTCATGAGCTGACACCAGGAAGACCATTTAGTGGCCTCATTCGGGCATTAAAACAAGAACAGTTCGTGGGGGTTGTTCCTGACTCATGCTCTAGAGGTCACTTTGGTCTCTGACCTCTTCAGTATGCCCCAGTTTTATTTGCTGGTCAGTCTGTCCCTTACCCTGGGAAGGCTGGGGGCGGGGGTGTGGTGTCAGCCTCCGAAAACAGAAATAATTGTAAAGGTTAAAGTGGTTCATGGCATTATAATTAACTGCTATATTAGGTGTTTTACAATCTTGACACTGCCACAGACAGAAATGTTTAATCAGAATAGAAAGTGCCTCGGAGTTAATCCATTTTCATGGTGGAAATTGCAGTGAAGGTATGAAATCGGGCCAGCCTTCTCAGGAAGGAGAGGCAGCCCATTTGCCTTGTGGGTTGGATGCTAGTCACTGTTTTTCCTGCAGCTGTTAGAACTTCATCACTCAGAACTTCCTATGCTGTAAAGTAACTTTTTGTTACTATAGTAAAATCTATTTATCAGCCCTTCTTGGGGTCAGGATTCTTAACATCGTTTCCTCCTCAGAGTTCTGTAAGCCATGACCTGTGTACAAAAATAGCACAGTGTATATCCTGGTTAAGCCTGAAAGAAAGTTGACCTTACCCAGTCCAAACTCTGACTTGGACCTCTGACCCTCCCTGCCTCCAGGCAGCACTGAGCAACCAAGAGAAGGTAGGAGTTGACAGTGTTCCAAAGGTGGCTGCGCCCTGGTCTGCAATGACTTCTTGCTCCATCATGACAGGCCTACATATGGCCCTTAGCACAATACTGGCATAAAATTGACCTTCGGTGAGTGGTTAGTCTTTTTTAAACAGGCTCTTCCACTCTGCTACTGGGCTGAGACAAGTCACTTAACCACTCAAAAATCTCATTTCTTCACTATAAAAAAATAACTTTGTGGGACTCTGGAGAGAAACAGAGCTAACAGATCTATGACACCTAGAATACAGGGTGAACCTCACAGATGGAAACCATTAGGATTCCCCTGACTGCAGTAATGCATAAACCACAGAGTGGGCTTATTGCGTGTGTTATTATTACTTACAATGGCTATTTTGATAAATTTTGTCCTAGATATAATATAAAGATCATCCTATTTAATAACTATATTAATGTTCTCAGACAAATGTATCTACTGATTTTAAAGTCTGTTAGCTTTTGCACAGGTGGAAGTAAATGAATATATAAAATAAAAATTTTAAACCCTGATTTTTTTTTTTAAGTCACACCCTAATCTTCTCTTTTAGAGTAGGATTTCTTGTCCTTGGTGGTGACTAACCCGTAAGGAGCCATTTGGACAGCCTATACCCATTCTACAAACGACGGATTTCTGCCTGCCACTGCCCATCTGATGGGCAATTTAAAACATGGTTTCTAGCACCTGTGCGATGCAGAGCTACCCATGCAAACACTTTACCATCTCTGAATGGGAAACAACTAGGCCCCCAATGCAATCAGGTCAGGAGGGTGCCAGATAATTTCTTTGTACAGCCTGTCTGTCCTTATCTGTGGGAGGTGTTTATTTTTAGCTCCCCACACTGTTTCTAGCACCGTCCCTCCTTTGGAGGCCGACAGCTTGTTCCAAGGATCTTAAACAAGCTGTTAAAAGCAAGAGACTGCTGAAGGCAGGGAGGCAGCCGAGCGGCCAAGAAGGTGATTAGAGCAGAGTTCACCTTAGGTGTTAGAGGCAGAGGACAGCTTCGGAGAGTGTCAAGCAAGTTGGCCAACAAACTTTTAAAAGATGGCCTTGGTGACACTTGCCTGGAGCTTTAAAGAAACAATGCTTAAAAGAAGCTGAGAGCATGAAGGCAGCTGGGTACAGAGGCTGAGACTGGATGTGTGACTTCTCACAAATAGCAGGAAGCTGGACTTCTGAGCTCAGACTGCAAATGCCAAGAGCAGAAGCAGGGAAAGAAATCCAGGGTCGGTGACATTCCCACAGGGCCAGCTGGTTGGTGCCTGTTCAGGCTAATTTGGGGTGACAGGAGGTCTGTGCTTGAGGTCATATCCATAATCGTGATGGTTAGTGTCAGAAGCCTATACCACCCAGACAGTCCCTGGACACCTGCAGGGGACAGAGCTCCAAGGTTAAGGAAATAAGCAAGGACAGAATCTCTGAGCAAGTTAAGTCCCACAGCATCAAACTTTTTTTGTGGCAAGGAAGGAAAGAGGAGAGGCTGGGAACGTGACCTGTCTGAGTGGTACCAAGTGTGCTGAGTGCCCTTGATAAATATTAAATAGCAGTAGTGACATCATATCATATCAGGTGGGTCTTTAGGACTCAGGTGAGCCTGGTTGAACCAGCTCAGCATGGCAGTCACTCAAGGGCCTGACCCCAAGGATCTTTAGTGCGAAAGGGACAGATGGGTAGCAAGATAGTAAATTCCAGAGACTGTAAGAGCAGCTGCAGCTCTCAGAACTACCAGAACATGAGAGAGTTCATCACCACAACCACTGGTCAGCAGGCTGTCTGCCTGGCTGTTTTTATGTGCAGCAGATGGAAAGGTTGCAAGTGGCTTTATGGAACACCCAAGGAGAACAGGGGAAATGAAATTCTTTTCTCACAAAGAACACTGTGTGGATCTTTGGGTGGCATTCAAAGACCTAGAGCCAATGAGAAGTGGGGTTTTGGCTGCCCAAGAAGATAGCAAGAGAATGAATACCCTGCTAGTAGGTTGTGAAGAAAATATTCTCCACAGCTACAGATGGAGTTGCAGAACCAGAACATTGGCCTCTAACAATGGTGGAGTGTTTTCCTTTAGGACCTTTTGTGTTGTCCACTCCATGGCCATTTTTCTGACCTTGAGGTATGCTTTGAGAGTTGAATGACTTGCCCAACATGTAACCAATACGACAGAACCCAGGTCATTTTCTTGGCTGTTGGTGAAAGATGTTGGACCCCTAACTCTAAATAAGTGACATAACTGGTCATCGTGTCACCTGAAAGCTGGGAGACAGTTGTGGGAAGTCTGTGACCTTTGGAATCAGAGTAAACCTGGACTCACATCCCATCTCCACTATTGACTAGCTCTGTGACCTTAGCAAAGCCACTCAGCCTCCCAGCCACGAGTCCACATCTATGGAGGAATAGGGAATGAGGGAAACAAAGCCAGCTTTGTAAGGCTAAGAGAATGTGTCAGTCACCTGATAAACTATCTGGCAGTGTTGCCATTCAATTAATTCTATCAATCTGTGTTAATAATAATAAAATCCAACAAAAAATTAGAACCAAAACAGCTATCTTTGGGATCAGAATCCAACGATGAGCTAAAACAGGGTAAGAACCTACAGTTCTAGATTGTCTTATGGCATTTAAAATTATGTCACAATTATGTAAGCATACACTGTGGATAATTCTCAGGAGCAATGTATTAGAAACAAATGGCATTGTCTCCCAAATACTTACAAGTTAATCAATTATGTAAAAGGAAGAAAGTTGGAGATTCTGGGCCACCAAGAAGAGCTGTGTGTGGTTATGTCTTTTTCAGCCGAACTGGGAATGTAGATAGAAAAATCCATGAAGCTAAGAGACAGAAAGGATACTTCCAGCTACGGGAAACAGGGATTGGAGAGGAAGAAGGATTCCAACAACTGGGATGAGCCGAAGAAGGGCATAACAGAATATAGACCATTACAGGGAGGGCATCTAAGAGTCCACAGCCACCACAAAGGTATAAATAAGGCTCTGGAAATATCTAAGCATTCAGCTTGGTGCTTCAGAAGATGATACCCTATGAAGAAGTCACCAGTGCCAGTGCTTCTTGAACAAAGAGGCCACATAAGCAACCAAGCAGGATCCATCTGCTTAAGCTAGAAGCAGGAGACTTGGGGAGCATGCAGCCTATTAAATATAAATAACCCATATCATCATAAATATTTTATATGGCTGCAGACGGAGAAGGTGCCATATTTTATACCCTCACTATAAATCTAAATACTTTATTGTTGCCAATTTTGCCATTGCCCTCAGCTAATATGAGTCATTTATGGAGATTGACAGTATTTGGTTATATCACCGGTGATCATTCCTGTCAGCAATTGGCCTGATGATCTCTCCCAAGAAAATAACTGCCATCTATTGGCAAACACTGGAGACTTATGAGTGTGTTTGCTTTTAAGTGATCCTAAAAGATGTACAGCTATGTGCATATATTAAGGGGGAAGGCCTTATCTTTTAGGATGTAGAAACTTGAGGAAAATGTTATGAAAGAAATCAATTCCTAAGCTTTATTCAAATAAATAAGAAGCAATAAGCGTTCTCAATGAAGGCCTTGATATAATTTATATTTTTGTATAACATTATAAGTATGAATGAATACACAAAATGTGGTATATCCATATAGGAATAGTATCTTGAGATAAAAAGGAACACCATACTCAAGACACACTACAATGTGGATAAATCTCCAAAGCATTATGCTGAATGAAAGAAGTGAGACACAAAAGAACACATATTGTTTGATTCCACTTGCATAGAATGTCCAGAATAGGCAAATCCATAGAGACAGAAAGTAAATTAAGGGTTGCCTAAGTTTGGGGGTGGGAACAAGGAATGATTGCTAATGGGCATCGAGGTTTCTTTAGGGGCTGGTGGAAATATTCTAAAATCAGATTGTGGTGATGGTCGCACAACTCTGAATATAATAAACAATTATTGAATTGTGACTTAAAATGGATGAATTTTAATGGTGTGTAAATTTTATCTCAATAAATCTGTTAACATGAAAAGAAAAGGAGTGTGACATTTTCTAGATGCAACTAGAAGACCACTTTGGTGAAAACGTAGGGACAGAAGTTTGCACCCTCCCAAGAAGGATAATAAAATGGGACATGGGCTTAATCTGACAGGCTGAACCCCAGACTCTGTTCCTCTTGGTTAGAGCAGCATTCCTCACCACCTGGCAAAGATGTGACCAGTTTCCCTCAAGGTAGGCCAACTGGTGCTTAGACATGTGCCAGTATATGTGCTCAGATAGACACCCCAGCTCAAGGAAGAATGAGCAAAATTAAACTAAGTGGACCAGTCCTTACGGGGTGGGTAGAACATTAAGAGCACCAAAAAGAGGAAAACTGGATTAAATGTGAATTAGTCCCAAGATAGGAGGGTCTCAACAGGAGTTGAAAGCCCAAATTGAGTGCGAGCCAGAGACAGTTGTTTTACAAGCAGCATTCAACCCTGGTACCAGCATGGAGCAAGGGTGGCAGGGCTCATTGCACCTTTCACTGCATATCCTGTCAGTGTGACATCCTGCCAGAAGTGGCAATCCAGCTTATTATTCATAAATGTGATTGGGAACCACAGTTGGGTATTTTTCCCCATCTGTCTAATTAAATGGTAAGTCCCAAAAGGCAGAGACCAGCATGAGCTCCAGCTCATGCTCTCGGCATAGTTTTTGGTACTGGAAAAATATTAAACAATGGTCTAGTAATAAAAGACTGGCATTTTTCACAGAGCTTTTATAGCTGAAGAGCAAAGCAACCCTTTGAATGGAGTTGCAGGAGTTAGTTCTGGTTTTCATATTTCTCAGCAAGAGGCTCACTCCCCACTGTCAATCACATTTTCATACCTGGTAAACCAAGCTGACTCAGGACTGTAATTGAAGTAGTTTCATGTTGGAGGATAACCATTTAAGATCTTAGGCTATAACCAGTTCTTATTAGAACTAGGAAGCAAATGAGGAGTCATTTCTTCATGTTAGTTCCTGTAGAAGGGGTTGATCCAACTCAACCCAATGCCTAGAGTGGTGCTTTCTAATGAAACTTTCTGGGATGGTGGAAATGTCCTAAAATATAGAAGATATATGTAGCTGGTGGCTACCATCTTGGACAACCCAACAGTAGAAGCTCTTAAGTGGGGGAGATTGAACAGCTTTTTGATAACCCACATCGAAGTATTTGTATACAACAGTGAAAAGCTATCACTAGAAATAATTGTCATGGTGATCTCTTCTGTCTAGTCAACAAATATTTATTGTGGACATTCTGAGTGCCAGGATCCATTCTAGACTCAGGAGATACCTCAGTGATAAAACCTGGCAAGGCCCCTGCTCTCATGGAGTTTATAATTTTATAAAGTCTAGAACCAAAAAGAGAAAAATAAGCAAATAAATGGTTACAAATAATAATCTGTGTTTTCAAGAAGCACACAAAGTGATGAGATATACTGAGCTTCTTTAGACAGAGATGATGTCAGGTCTTGTTGAGAGCGAAGTGCAGGCTTCAGTTCAAAGAGAAGTGGGAAGGAAAGATTATTCTAGGCAGATGGGCAATCTTACAAGAAAACACCAAAGCAGGGAAAGAGCTTGATGCCTCTAAGAAACTAAATGAAGATCAGCATGGCTACACAAGGCAAATGGAGAGGAGAGATGGACAAGAGCATGTTGGTGATGTAGAGCAGGAATCAAAGCGTACAGGGCACATACACTGGTAGAGTACATTGGAAAGTCTTGGGATGATTTCAAGCAGAAGAATGACATCAACAAGACCTAAAAAGTTTCCTCTGACTGCAAAGAGGAGAGTGACTTGAGGGGTGCCGAAGAGAGAGTGAGGACACCAGTTAGGAGGTTGCTACGGTCAAAAAGTGAAAGACAAATGGTGATGTAGTCCAAGGTGTGAGTCTAGATGTGAAAGGAGGAGTTGGGAATTCAGAAATGATTTAGGAAACTGACAGATCTGACTGGACATTGGAGTAAGAAGAAAATAGAGGAATCACAGGTCATTCATAGGTATCTGGGCTAAGAAACTGGTGGATTTTGGCATGACTGGCAATAATGGGAATGGAACAGAAATCTCTTTTCCCATTTTAACTCTCTATTGGCTTTGTGTATCTACTCATTCTTCTTGATTATGGGAGGTTGGATGAGGTCTGAACTGGACCATTCCATTTAGCACTGATGTGTTTGTGTTTTCAGACCTATTTCTTGAAAGTGCCCTTTATGTATTGGCTACATTTAACTCTAAAATCTATCATGTTGTAGAAATAAGAAGGAATCTTCTGGACCATTGGTTCTCAACTTTTAAAATGTGGGAACCCTCTGTAACAATGACATATGGATCTCCATAAGATGGTAATAATACTGGTTGGCCGCTTCCTTTGAATGGGCTATGGACTGGGAGAAGGCTGCCAAACACACAGCTTCTTTAGGATTATACTAAACTTTCAGTTTAACCAGCTAAGAATCTGGAAATGTAATGAAAAAAAAAATGTGAGCTACAGGATAGGCGAAGTTGCAGCACTTGGAATCCTGTTAGAATTAGGAGAATAGTGGGGGTTTTGCAATACTGTTGCTGTCCAGGGCTTATATAATCAGCTTTCAAACTGTGTCCCAGAACTACCTAAGCACTTAAATTCAAGGAAGTGTTTAAAAAAAATCATAGTCTCGTACTTCCTGGCTCACACTTACGATCCCTATCCAGGGGAGAAGGCAGAGTCTGTGCCCAGGGTAAGTGACACCACCCTAGCCCTGTGTTGTGGAAAGCCCATGTCCTGTTCTGTGCCTCATAGAGCACTTATCCCTGGGTCAGGCAGGGTCTGTATCGATTAACACCCTTGGTCTTCACTAAAGTCCCTTGAGACAGACTTTTTTTTTTTTTTAATGCTATTAACAGATGAAGGTGCTCAGATCTGAAGAGGTAAAGAATAACCATTTTATTTGGGGTGCCTATTGATTAAGAAACTATTGACAAAATGACTATAGATTCAACAGTGATTTTGGATAAGTTTGTATTTCATTCATTATAGCAATATCCATCGACTTTGGAAAATTAGTTGCCATGCCATTCATTTAATATTTAAACAATGTCTTGAATGTCATGAATTCCAGGCCCTCTTGCAATTTTCATGCCCCTCCCAGGAGTCCTTGAGTCATGATTGACATCTTCTGATAAAACTGGAGCTACTTGTTCTAGATTTTCGAAAGTTGAAATTTAAAGAGAGCAAGTGATTTGGCCAAGGGCAAAGAACTTGCTGATAGCAGAGTAGAGGCACAGACCTAGTCCTTCCATCTTTCTATTTAAAATTTTTACTACTCTATCTTACTCCCTAGTAAGATGAATGGGTCATCTGCCTGAAGACCGTAGAAAAGGAAGGTCATTAAATCAGGATCGGCAGGAGGGTTGTAAATCCTACTGATAGGAGTTGCCTGCAGAGCTCTATGGAGAAGGATCTTGAGGCCCTATCTGTACTTACTGGAAAACATGGTAGTAATTGATTACTGATGTTTGCCATAAGTACGTGATTGGGAGTTAAGGCACATGCATCATGCATTTGGATGTGAACCAGTCAAGTCTTGGCGGCTTTTAGGTGAATTCAAGCTGGTTGTCCTCACAGTGTAGAGTCAAGTTCCACTTTCTTTGTGACTGTCCCTGTCAGGTCAAATGCCTTTAAAAATGAGCTGCAGAAGGGTATTAAACCTGAGCATTGAAGGAAATTTGCCATCTCCTTTCTGTCCCACTTACCAGCTTATGATTTTTTGTTATGAGTGGACACTAGCAAAAGTTCTGAGCACTGTACGTATACAAAAACCTTCCCTGACAAGGAGACAGAGGTCGTGCTGAACTGAGAGAAATTAGATCATGGTACCTGGGGGTAGCTCTTGACATTTATTCTGAAATTTAAGTTGAATAACTGAAGAATAGCATTTTAATTTTTCTCTGCTCCAAACCATTTACCTCCATTTACCTCCAAACCAGCAATTTATTGCTTGTAAGTCTGAGTACACAGCTGAGTCTGGAAGTAGCATTAGGAAAAGCACAATTTTCAGTAGAAAGCCTGAGTCCACAGACAGGGGTATTGACCAGAAATGTAAGGGCAAACTAATTCAATTACTTTCAGTGGAGTTTAACCTATAATCTTCACTCAAGCATATGGGTACCTCAGACAAAGAGAAAGAACTTTTAAAAAATTGATTGTTACTCTGTGAAAGAGCAAGTAGGAAGCCAGCCTTGTGTGTATGAGGTTTCTTTGGAGGGCCAGAAATCTGTTTCTGTCAGCACAGGAAAAACCATCATAGAGTAAGGGAAGAAATGAAAACCAGAGTGAAAGTTAAACACTTTTTTTCAGATGACCTTGTATAATGATTAAAATGCTGAATTGCTTTTTTAAAAGGTTTTTCCACCAGAAGAATGTCAGAGTCATCCCCACCCCCACCAACCTGCTCCCTTCTTTTCAAAATGTCTGTGAGAGAACATAAAATGGAATATATATTTATATACTTTTTTTCTTAAGAGGACTGGTAAACAATTTGATCTCTTTTATCTGAAACTTTTGTCAATGTTTTCATCAGTTCCTGTGGAGATGGCCTGTGATTCCACTTTTTCTTTGAACAAAGAATAAATTGGGTTTCTTTGCACTGAGAAATAGAAGGCTAGCTAAAAATACAGACTTCAAAATAGTGCTTATCATACATTTGGGGAGAGCATATTGAAAAGATAGTGCCCAGTGCCTCCTGTACTGAGAAGCCTACTTTGGCTTCCACGAAGCTGCCAGAATCTTCTGGAAAAAGCCTGTGAGATATGCTCAGCTGGAGACAGTGTTGGTATTTCCCTTTGATTCTGATTCATTCACTTGTATCTCCATTAGCAATTTATTTTTAATTCAGTGTTCTGTGGAAAAAGCATATTGCTGGAAAACAGGCACATCTTACATGCATATGCCTGACATTTTAAAAAAAATGAATGTAACACACTCCATGTTCAAAATAAACAGTCTGTCTTTCCCTTCCCTATCGAACAATATTTATGAGCCTCCAGGATGAGATTGCTAATATATTTGCCACCATCAGTATCCCAGGCCTGGCTGTGTAAGGGCTTAGTTCTATTCTCTGAACCGCCTAGGTGCCGGAGTCATTGGCTCTCAGGAAGACCAGTCTTGTCCAGGTGATCTGCTAGATTCAGGAAAGCAATACCTTGAAGATAACGGAGGACAGTTCTTAGAGTTTATGTGTTCTTAATGGGCAGTCCTATTTACTTTAATAGTGGCAATCTACTTCCTTTGTGTTATGCACATTGAATAATAAACTAATAAAACAGTTGGCATCCAGTAGATCTGAGATGAGTCCCTATTCCACTGTTCTCTGAGCTCCTGGGCAAGACTCTTGACTTCTCTGTCTCCGTTTACTCATCTGTACTTAAACATACACTCCTATCTTAAAAGGTTATTGTAAGAATTAAACGAGAAAATGCTCATATAGTGCTTAGCACAGTGCTGGGCATATTAACTATTATCAGTTGCTAAACCAATGATCAGACAACATTATTGACATTTATAAGTAGTTTTGCATTTCACAAAGGTGCTGTCTTGAACAGCATCTGAAAAGCAATCTGGTGTCCACATTAGCATCCCTCTTTGAATGTGATTTTAATACTACAGATGATTTATCTAAGCTGGGTCTCTTAGCTCATTCCAAAATAGGTTGACTGCAATTAAACATACTTCCTCCAGGGCCCTGACCCACTGGGAAGCCATGATGTTCTGAAGAAATCTGTCAGCTGCTACAGGTCCTGGCCTTTGGTTGAGTCTTAGGGATTCAATCAACTGTGAGAAAGATTTTCTGCTAATAATTAAAAAAAAAAAAAGCTCTAAGCAAAACCTATATATATAACATATATATAATATAATATATTATATATATATACAATATAATATAATACATATATAATATATATGTTTGATCTATCTATATAGATCCAGCTTGGATTTGAAGTAGATTCTCAAACTGAGTATTAGTATCTCTTCAATTCTAGAAAGGTCTAGCCCTATCTTTCTGAAAATTGCCTTCCCCTATATTTTTCTTCTGCACCTTCTCTGAAACATAGATGACTTAGCAATCTGTCCCTATTGTCTCATATTTGCTTTTATGTTGTCTCTTTATCTGACTCTATATTCTGAGTGGTTTCCTCAGTTCCAGAGCACCTGGAATATATCCAATATGTTGTTCAAACTGCTCATTGTGGTCTTAAGTTTAATGACTAGATGTTCGGTTGCCAATATTCTATTTGGTTTTCTTTCAAATCTTCATGAATCCTTTAAAAATAATGTCCTGTTCTTTCACTAGTGTTTCTTTTTTTTAAAATTTTTTATTAACGTATAATATTTGTTTCAGGGGTGCAGGTCTGTGATTCATCAGTCTTACACAATTCACAGCGTTCACCATAGTACATACCCTCCCCAATGTCCATCACCCAGCCACCCCATCCCTCCCACCCCCCTCCACTCCAGCAACCCTCAGTTTGTTTCCTGAGATTAAGCGTCTCCTATGGTTTGTCTCCCTCTCTGGTTTCATCTTGTTTCATTTTTCCCTCCCTTCCCCTATGATCCTCTGTCTTGTTTCTCAAATTCCTCATATCAGTGAGATCATATGATACTTGTCTTTCTCTGATTGACTTATTTCACTTAGCATAATACCCTCCAGTTCCATCCACGTCGTTGCAAATGGCAAGATCTCATTCCTTTTGATGGCTGCATCATATTCCATTGTATATATATACCACCTCTTCTTTATCCATTCATCTGTCGATGGACGTCTTGGCTCTTTCCACAGTTTGGCTATTGTGGACATTGCTGCTATAAACATCGGGGTGCACGTACCCTTTCGGATCCCTACTTTTGTATCTTTGGGGTAAATACCCAGTAGTGCAATTGCTGGATCGTATGGTAGCTCTATTTTCAACTTTCTGAGGAACCTCCATACTGTCTTCCAGAGTGGCTGCACCAGCTTGCATTCCCACCAACAGTGTAGGAGGGTTCCTCACTAGGGTTTCAATGCCTTTTTTATCTTTGAAGATTTTGAACACATTTATTTTATAGTTTCAATCAGATGATTAGTTCTTGAGGTGCTAATTCTCCCACTTGCTGGTATCAGCTGATTCTCCCTCATGGGACTTTGTGTTCTTGTGCAGGTCATTTTATGAAGAAATATATACCATTGGGTTTACCATCATTGGTATTGAGAGTGTGGTGGGGTAGGGACTTCTTTACAAGTCCTTTATGTCCTGGATCATAGAAATATCCCTACTGGGCAGTTAAACATGTGATTGTCCTGTGCTTCTTTGTGTGTTTGTTTCTCAGCTGGGGGTTCCCATGCCGTATGTCAGTTTGGACATATACCTGATCATTATGTGATGCACGCAGTGGATTTTGATGCCTTTGTGTGTAACTGCTTCTCCTACCTGTACCGCCAGGTAGACAGCCGCCATACACTGCAACTCTAGGCAAACAGAGGAGGTTTTCTGGTTTTCCTTTCACAGAAAGGAAAATATTTAAAAGCTCCCACATTTCTGTTGAGGTATCAAGTCCGGCCTCTAGCCTCTCATTATCCAAGAAGTCACCATGGTCTCGGGTCCATCCAGACTTCGTGGCCCTCTTTGTTTCTGGACACCTGGATATTACCTCCCTTGCAAGCCCTGATATGGATGGACTTACTGGTTTTCTGCTTTTTACGTTTTGTTCTTCCATTCTTTTGTTTTTAGCAGGAGGATACCCTTCTATGTTTGTTCGGTGCTCTGGGTTGCCCAGGCACCAGGGAGCATGGCTCAGGCCTGCCTGACTTAATTCGTGAGAAGTGCTCACACAAAGCATCGAGCCCAGAACTAATTCAATGCTTTGATTATAAACTTGGGACCTTTTGATAAAGTGACAACAAAATTACACCATCCATTTTATTTGTCTTGAATTCCTGTGTGTGTGTGTGTGTGTGTGTGTGTGTGTGTGTGTGTAAAAGCCCTAGGCATTTAATCATTTAAAAATACAAAGAGCAATTTCTCATGAGGATGCCTCCTTACCTAACGAATAAGCTAGAATACATTCCGTTCTACAAATCAGCTCTAGATTATCTCAAAATCTAAAAGATTAAATGAAGGCAGTTTGTTTTTCCCATAGTGCTGTAAGCCAGTGACTGTGTTTTCAGCAATAAATAGATCACACCACTGTTGGGCTAATGTTTTCAGAGTGCCCAAGTGGCACATCAGTTGTAAAATCCTTATGAAAATTTTTGCCAACGCCCTTTCTCATCGACATGGTAATACTCAGGCATCTCAATAGTTCTTAATCTGTAGACACATAATTTGGGTTCCAGAAATGTTCTGTTGTAACAACAATAACAAAATAGATTGTTCTTACAGACTTTTCTCCTCTCTCTTAAAAAAAATGTCCTATGGCCTGAAAGAGCCACATTTCCCTGTGGTAGAACAGGCATGAAGGTCAATACTTGGGACCTGAGAAGTGGAAGGGAGGTAGAAATAGAAAGCCCTTTCTTTCTAGCTGACAAGACAGTAGGGCCAGGACTGGGTAAAGCAAGTGAGGTGTTTGCCTCGGACACAAGATTTAGGGGGACTCCAAGAAACTCCATAATTAAGATACGTGATATTTTAAGGCACTATTTTTTTAAAAGTCGAATTGGCAAACTGTGAGCCCGGGCTTTCAACTGCTGTGGTGAGTAAGGTTTCATTGGAATCAGGGCCAGGATAAGGGTAAGGTGAGTGAGACATAGTTGTCTAAGTGCATGGTCAGGTATTGTTCTTATTTAAAATTTGGATACTTCGTTCATCATGGGAGTTTTGCATTAATTTTTATTGAAGATATTGCTTTAAATATTATTTACCTTTATTGTTTCCTTAACTTTTGCATCCACGGGGAGTGCCTCACTTCTGTCACCAGGGTCTGGTCCTGTGGTGGGAAGCCATCATGGAGAAATGACCATGTCTGAACTGTTACATCTGCATGTCTAGTAGTGCAGGCACCAAGTCAGCACTCTGGCAGGTGTGACCTTCTTCCAGATATTTCACCTCCGGTGTTCTCTGCGAAGTGGTAGCCAGAACAGTACTTATTTTATAGGATTGTATTGAGGATTAATGTAGGTGGTGAAGCACAGTGCCCAGCACATGGGATCAGTGAGTATAATAAGTTAGTAGCAGCAATGATAGAAAAGAAAGACAAGTTGAGTAAGCTCTAAACAAAGACCGATTGTTTAGGGCCTAGTTTGTCTTTTTAAGGATTTTTTTTTTTTTAAGATTTTATTTATTTAGAGAAAGAGAGCACATGAGTCAGGGGAGGGAAGGAGGAAGAGGGAGAGAGAGAATCTCACACAGACTTCACGCTGAGCACAGAGCCTGATGTGTGGGGCTCGATCCCACGACCCTGAGATCATGGCCTGAGCTGAAACCAAGAGTTGGACGCTTAACCGACTGAGCCACCCAGGTGCCCCAGAATGTTTTTTTAAATTGTGGTAAAACATACATAGTATAAAGTTTACCATTTTCAAGTGAACAGGTCCATAGCATTAAGTGCATTCACATTGTTCTGCAATTATCTCCAGAATTTCTAGAGGTTTTGAACCCTATCCTTTCAGGCTTGAAGGGACTATGGAAGGCTTTGGAGCAGAAAAGCGGCCAAAGGAGGATGTGGGGGAAATAAATTTGGAAGGAGAATCTAGAATGATGCAGAGTAAGAAAGAAGAGGGGGAAGGAAATAGTTAGGAGGGTCTGTCAGTGGTCCAGATTTGAAGTGGCAAAGGTACTGATCAAGGAGGTGACAAGAGTAGTAAAGAGAAAGGACAGAGGAAGAGGGTGGGAAAGGTCCTTAGACAATGAGAGAAGAGTGGAAGGAAGTGGAAGGAAATCAACCGAGTGAGGTGAGATTTTGAAAAGTGATTCAATTCATTAAAAAGTTGCTTTAGGCATAGAGACAGTGGAGCTGGGGGTCAGACAGATGCTTCCCTCTCAAGGTGGTGTGCTGTGACCAGCTCCAATCACAAGCAGAACTGAGTTTTCAATTTTAGGAATTTTTTAAAAAGTTTTACTTATTTTAGAGAGAGAGTGAGAGAGAACCAGGGGAGGGGCAGAGAGACAGAGAATCTCAAGCAGACTCCCGGCTGAGCAGGGAGCCCAACCCAGGTCTTGATCCCACAACCCTGAGATCATGACCTGAGCTGAAAGCAAGAGTCCGACGCTTAACCCACTGAGACACCCAGATGCCCCCAATTTTCAGGAATTTTATGAGCTACCTATTAAACCTAGCCAAAATTAAATATGAAACTTACAATTAAATAAATCACATTTAAAACAAAGGTTAAAAGACTCAACAGCCATCATTTCCTAATTATGTTATTCCATTTTCATATTATCTCTCTTCCTGAGGTCATCACATCTATCGTATCTGTATAGGGTAATGCTCTGTAATGGCATGTCACTGAGCATCCCTTCCCAAGGCCACATTCACGGACACCCTGAGAGTAGCTAGAAAGCAGTTGTGGTGGGGATATTTACACTAGGGAACTGGTAAAGGCTACAAAGTGGGGTGGGATTCATTGTTATCCTGATTGTTTAGACCTAGAAAGGTGATGGGGAAATGTTAAAGATGCACTTGTTGCTTAAAAGTGTGTCCTGTCAGCAGCCAGTACCCTAGAACTACATGTTAAATCCAGGTGAATGACTGTGAAGACAAAGGCTCGGCAAAAATCAACAAAATAATTCTATGCCAGTTAATTGGAATTTAACATGAAGAATACTGTAAATTTTATAATTCATAAATTGTGTACTACATAGCCTTTGTATCAGTAAAATTTATAATAATTTAAAAAATTTTATATACACATAAATATTTGGGCAATCAGTCGAACATTTACCATCACACCTCTGACTATAATCTTCTATGATAAAGAGATTTATTGTATAAATATGTATGTATTATTGTATCAACCTTATACCTGCCTTTCTGAAAGACAAATGACTTATTTTCCAGTCAAAATGGAAAACTGGACGCACTCTCTACTTTATAAACAGTGAAATGTGTTTCTTCGGGCAGACCACAGCAATTCTAACCCCTTACTTCTTTACTCTTACCTTAGCAATAGTACTGTTTAAGCATGACTGTATCCTAGGCACCATGCAATGTGCTTTATTCACGTTTCAGTCCCGACTCAGCTTTGCGAGGTAGGTCCCAGTGTCATCCCATTTTATAGATGGAAAGACCAAGGTAGCCTTACTCTAAAGGTTGTACAATGAGGAAGAGGTGAGGGAGAGACCTGAATGCAGACCTTTCTGATTCTTTCTGATCCCTTGATTCAGATACCTTCTCTATATTTCCTTGAAAAATGTATATGCAGAAAAGCTTCTGCTTCAAAAAGGATATATTTTTGGTAACAGTTATTGATCACCAGTTATGTCCCTTGTGCCCTGTGGGGGGACAAGTCCGATGAGAGGTCTACAAAGTGGCCTCTGACTCTCAGGAGCTCATTCTGTTTACAAGCTCATTTCTGCTTGAGGCTGTCCCCATCAGCTTTGCCAGTTTTACAACAAGAGGACCACACAAACTGCGCCTTTGTCACAGCTGACGTCAGCTGGGCTTCATTTGCTCCAAAGCCGAAGACAGTCGTTTCTTGTGACCATGACACTCATCTCCTAAATCTCCTCCAGACAATTCACTTGCTCCTCTCCCACTTGGTGTTCTTTAAGGCAGGGTGATGATGCAGAAATTGAGCCAGGAGTTCCTTCCAGCCAGGGGGTCCTTACACGTGGTACAGTTATCTCTAGTTGCAAAGCCTCTAAGAGTCTCCTATCAAAATTCTGTGCTGCTGTAAGAGCTCTCGCTGCTTCATTTGAGTTGTGTCCAAAATGAGAAATTTCAACGGCCGTTGAACAGTGTTGTTTCCCAAGTGGATCGGTACAAGAACATTTGACGTCAGAGTCTTGGACTCTGAGATACATTAGAGGAAATTTTCAGCACTGGGTTGTCTTTCCCTTCACCCACACTCCAAAGTGAGCCTGCGTTCACCAACACCTCAGGCCCAATTGGCAGGAATGGAGGAGAGATAGTTAGAGGATTCTGGTTCTTCCCCTCCCTCTTATTTCCTTTTTCTTGCTATGTCCATTTACCAAGATATTTTCTTTGTCTTCTTCTTTCAAACTAGGCCAGAAATTAAGAGAGAAGTCAGAAATAATGTTGATACACATCTGTGTTGCAAACAGAAGCTCCAATAAAGAAAGGCAGAAATGAGGTTGGCTAAAGATAGAACCAAGATCCTTCTGTTCACCAATGATTGAAAAATACAGATTCTGAAATATTAAATACAATATAAATAAACCAAACATAAACAAACATACATGTTGATATTTATATAAAATTTGAAGCACATTCAGATATAATGGCATTTATCCTTTTTTACTTAAGAGAAAAAGAGAGGAAGGGTTATTTGTGAACAGGAGAACCCACTGTCTGAATGTCCACATGGGTGTGCCCTGTGTTTAGAATCATACAAATATAGAGCTGATTCTTGTCCTTGAGTGGTCTATAGCCTACATTTCCCAAAGTGGAAAATACATTGTTTTGCGTAAGTCCTAGCGATGTCACCAATTATCCTTGTTTTCCTATTCACCAATTGTCTTCTCTGTGCCAGACCAAGAGTAAGATCTCATTCCCTCTCCTCATCAACACCAGGAGGAGCGAGGTGAGAGAGGTGACTGGTTTACATTCTAACAACTGAAAGTTGAGCGAGCTTAAGCTATTTGTTCACTGTTACAGGGCTGGTAGAAGCCAGGCTAGGATTAGAGCTTGGGCCTTCTAATTCTGGAGTGTGGGCACTTAGCCTCTGTGCTCAGGCTGAGGAGAGGGTCTAGATTCAAAGCCCACCTCTGCTACTTCCCATCTTAATATAGTTTGGTAGTGGTGGTAGGGATTTGCTTTCTCTTCCTAAGCCTCAGTTTCCCCTACTTCAAATAGAGCCAACCTTGCAGGGTGTTGTGACAATGGAAGAGAATGTCAGTGAGGAGCTTGAAACAGACCTGGCAGGTGGATGACAGAAATCATAAACTGATTTGTGGGACCAGTTCTGCTGAGAAATGGTGCCCAGTCTTTAACAGGTAAACTTTAGCTATGAGTATAGAGAATTATTGTAAAAACTCACCCTTATCTGACATTTATTCATTTAATATCTATTCACTTGTTCATCCATTCAACAAATACTAAGCATCTACTCTGATGTGAGGCATTTTCTTCAGTTCTTTATGTATTTTTTTAATTCAACCTAAAAGCCACACTGTGTAGCAGATGTAGTTTCTGAGGCATCTTTTTGGCATTTACCAGTTTAACCATTCACACCACAGGCACTGGTATTGTATTGCAGGCACTGGGCTAGGCTGAAGGATGGGCTGAATGCATTTCCCACCATGCTGGGATAAGGGGCTTATGGTCTAGCCTGAGCATCAGCATGCAGCATTACAAGGGTGTGAACAGAGTGTTCTGACCACAGAGGGGAGAGACGGACTCGGGGTATGAAAGAATTCACCTCTCAGACAACCTTTGAGGGCACTGGGGAGGATGGAAGCAGGCATAACAGGCCTGGGGAACAGTGAGAAACCCAGCATGGTTGGAACATCGGAGGCAAGGCAGCTTGGGGGTGGAGTGTCCATTTAACCTTTGGAATATAGTCTTACTGTTGGCATGGCAACTGCTGCAAAATAAATTCAAGGTGGTGCTTCAAATGATGCCTCTGAGACTGTCCAGAAGTCATTTAAATTGCTTGTTTGTTATGTATAAGGATTTGCCTAACCTCCAACCTGCAACTGCAGCTTGGCAATCTCTTGTTTATTGTGCTGATATTGTTTCTTGAGTCATTATTCTCCTTAAACTTTTTTTTTTTTTTTTACTTTTTGCTTTTGCTTTTTATTTTGCCCATCTAGAAAATATGCCCAGGCATTGTGTTGATATTCCCAGGCCCCCTTGAGATACCCTAGGCCTTCCCTCTCTTCCTCTGATGGAAATGCTGCCAGGGTAGTATTTGTCATCTCATTTCTCACCCCTGGATCCCTGCACTGAGCTATGGTAGATGTCACGGTGTGCTCAGCCCATCATGCCCCCTCCCCACTGTGAATTTGTGGAATGGCCCAGAATTCAGGCTCCTGGGAGCAGCGCAGAGTTTGCTCCTTCTAGGTTGAGGAATGAGACAGTCGGTGCTGACACCATGAAAGTATCATAGATACAAACCTGCCCTGCAAACTAACAGCACATGTTTTTTGCCCTTGATTGATTCTTAAAGCAGAATAAAAAACAATGCATGAAAAACAAGTAAATGACAGGGTGCCTTTTCCTATTCAGGATTCTAAAGCCAACAACAGTCTTTGGCTTCTTAGATCAGTGGTAGATTTGCCAAAGCAAAATAAATGTCTAAATCTCTTCCTCTTCCTGCTTTGTGTGTGTGTGTGTGAGAGAGAGAGAGAGAGAGACCACCAGAGAGAGAGAGAGACCACCAGAGAGACAGAGAGAGACCACCAACCACAAGGGGTTGGGGAGGGTGGGGTTAGAAGAGGCTGACATGGCTTCAGCTTATTCAGGAGAGTTGATCTGTCCACCTTTCCAGGAGAAACTGAATATAAAATCCTTAGGCATGAAAAGAACCTCTCACATATGGATTCTTTGGGGATTCAATTCATACTCTTCTCCGCTTCCTTTCTCACTGTCTCTGTTGAACTTGAGGGGAAAGCATTTCCTATGCCGCTCACTTCTCTTGCTCTCAGATAATAAAGAGAAAGAACTAAGGGGCTTAAATGTCAAGATTTGTAGAATTTGGCAAACTGGCCCCACAAGGTTTTCAGTTTGAGCGATGGGTCAGCATCAGGCTTGGTAACAATGATAGGAAAGGGGTCATACAGCAGATACTCCTTCAGCCCTAACTTTGTTCCAGGTACTGTTCTGAGAGCTGTACATTCATTAATTCATCCAGTCCTCCCAATGATCTTATAAGGTAATAACAGTATTAATGTTATTACATCCATTTTGCAGATGAGGGAACTGATGTTAAAGAGATAGGTCATGTGGCCCTGTCCTCACAGCTAATAAGCATGAGAGTGAGGACTTGAACCCCAGCATTCGACTATAGAATGGTAGTTCTCAATCAGGGGCGATTTTGGCCCCCATGGGACCTTTGGCCATGTCTGAAAACATTTTTAATTATCACAGGGGGGCGGGCTCTGCTACTGGCATCTTAGTGGATAGAGCGGAGGGATGCTGCTAAACACCCTCCCCCTAACAAAATATTATCAACCCCAAATGTTCTGAGTGCCTCGCCTGAGAACCCCTGCCCTGGATTTATCACTTCTTACAGTTCTCGTGCTGAGCAGGATGATGGAGGCCGAGAACTGGTTATCCAACTTGAGATCAAATGTTTAAGCTGTGAATATAGTCTGATCCTCTGCTGGCTGGCTGAGCCACTCCACTTCTGTTCTCTAGTGCAAGGAGCAAGGTTCTCCGGAATGGCCTTTTGCATGACTTCTGGCTGAATTTGGCAGGGGGAGCTCCTTGAGTTTTGCCTAAGCCAGACATCACAGGCAACATGGGTTTAGAACCTCAAGACCACATGGGAGGGAATGAGAAGAAAGCACTCACAACAAAGTTATTTTTCACTTCCTTTGCTCTCCCCTTCCCCGCCCCTACTCCATCTTCTGTATGAGAAGTTTTCTAAGTGGGATCATTGGGAAATAAATCCATGACTTTACAGGGAACATCTGCAGGAAAGTGGGGACCTGTGGAATCCTTTGTTGGGGGATTTTTAAAAAATTATCAAGATGAAATTTGTTTTAGCATTCAAGGAATCAGTGTTCTCTCTAGGTTCCTTAAGACTTGCTTCTCTTGACCCAAAAGAGTTAGTTTTGAGATTACCTTCAAGTAGTTATATTCGATCTAAATCTCCCGTGTAGTTTTGGGGAAGTGTGGTCCTTGACCAGCAGCCTCAGCGTTACCTGGGGGCTTCCTAGAAAAGTAGTATCTCAGGCCCTGCCCAAGTCTACAGAATCAGAATCTGTATTTTAACAAGACCACAAGTTACTTATATATACTGGTTTATGATGTTTTGATTTTTACTCTGAAAATTATTCTAAGAATCGTAGGTCCAAATAAATGGCAGCTCTCCTCACTAAACCTCAGATTCCAAAGTTTTACAACGTGCAAGTTGTGTCAGATGGGCTCTGGGGCCCGACTGCTGCTCACAAACACTATGATGTCCCAGATTTATGTAATCAGATAGTTTCTGAACAATCCTAATGAATCAGTGTAGAAATGTTTGAGCTACCCCACCGGTGATATTTCATACACTTTCAGTTGACCACCAGGCTCTTTGCAGGACCCCCCTCTCACCAGGAAGGAGTATTTCTTATTAACAGCCATTCTGCTTTGGCTGTGGCTGGTTGTCAGCTATTTGATCTGACTTCCGTCACTTGGCAGTTTCTTAGTTCCATTGTGATGTCTTACAAGGGATGTGAATTAATCTACTTCCCAGTCCTCTGCCACCCACCCCCCAAATTTTTAGGTTGAGGTCCCATTTTAAAAACCACATCCCAGGGTTTCTAAACGCTTGCATCCATCCATTTGAACATTGGCATGTGTTTCAAGTTCACCATAGTACTAGACTTGCTTTCTTCCCTCTTCATTGAGCTGCAAGGCTTTAGACTGTGCCTTTACCAGTCAAATGATGACATTGTCACCCAGATCTTAAACCAGATGGCTGCTACCCTGGTGAAATGATGAGATCGCCAGAGAGGTGTGAGAGTGCAGTGAAGACAGGGTCACAAAAGCAAATGTCTGCGTGGGCCAGAAGAGAAAGGGGGGGCTATTATCACAGGGCCTGGGGAGATGTGATAACTGTGCAAGTGTGTTGGGGGAGGGGTTGCAGCCCATGCACAGTTCCAGCTGGTTGTTCCCAGGAAGGGGGGCATCAGAGCCTTTATGTGATCTGAATTTTCTTTTTAATCGAGAGAAGGCACAAATCTGACAAGACATTTTAATTTTTTTTTCAATGTTGGTTATAATTCAGTTTCCTTTTGTTTTTCCATAATCATGGGGAGAACAGAATGAAACACATCTTACAGCCCTGAAGGTGTCCCTCTGGTGGGGATAACTCCATTTACAAGTCTTTAATGGACCTCTTCTATGGGCCTAGTGCCTTGTGTCACTCAAAGTTTGTTTTGGATCACTCACAGCAGAATCACACAAAATCACCATGTGCCCTTTCTGGTCCCTGCCCAGGACAGCCAAATCACAAATTCCGTGGAATCTTTCTTTCAGCTTGCTCCCTGGGAATTTCTGAAGACATAAAAGTGTGATCCTTATTAAGTCTGGTGACTTACAAAATACAAAGACGTGAAAGAGTACCCTAGAATCTACTAGAGAAAATACAATTATTACACATTAAACAATAATTTAAAAACTGGAATGATGGGGGAGGGGCGTTGGGACTCAGGCTTATAGATTACTCAGATCAATTGCCTTAAGCTCTAGGCAATGACCAGTTTCCCCAGAGTTTTGAAGGCAGCCAACTCTTTAACTGGGTAACAGCCTATGGGGACCAGTTGTGTACTGATTGAATTTTCTAAGCACAGGCATAGAGATGGGGTTGAAAAGTCAGATGCCTCAGAGGCCAGTTAGGTGATATGAAGGAGTGAAGCAGGCCAGCCTGAGAGGAAATGGGGAATGGAGTAGACCTGAAAATACATGGCCCCACTAGAGGGGGCAATTAATCTCTGAAAAAGAGGAATAGTAACTAGAGACCAAGACAAGCACATTAAAACAAAATAATTTGCAGCTATTTAGGCTCTAATTTTATTAGGGATTCAGAAGTAGAGACTTCAGTCTGCTCCTCTGATATTCCCCCTAATTGCACAGGTTACTTCTACCTTGTGGGGTCTGAGATCCTTCACATGTCAAGTGCTGGGATGGCCCAGATGCAGAAAAGCTCCAGCACTCTTGTTCTTTCTTTCTTGAGCATCAGGGCAATTGTGTTAGTTAGTGGCCCTTAAACTGAGCTTCGGCCCATGAAAAGAGCACCCATAACAACAAGAATAATGATCAACATGTACAGAGTGGCTATCGTGTGCAAAACTCGGTGGCTTTCCTCCTAAGAGAGGAGAAGAGCAGGAGACAGACAGGCAAGAGCACACATGGTGTGCATAGAGACAAAGAGAAGGTGGAGACAAAGAGCTGAGTTTCTCTTTGGCTACTGCTCACTCAGTGCAAGTCAAATTTTTTCTTGTTGATTATTCCATGTCACAGTAAAAAGGCAAAATCCATTCATTCGTTCATTCATTTAACTCATATTTATTGAGTACCTATTATGTGCTAGTGATAGGTTAAGTGTTAACTTGTCCAGGACAAGTCCTCCAGGCTGGCCTCCCAGAAAAAGACTTGGCCTCCTTCAGTACTCTGCAGAAGCTGGCCACAACCTAGTACTTCAAAGGTCAATCCTGGTGAGTTCCAAGTCTAGGACCCCAACCCTCACGGCTACCACCACTCCATTATACTAGGTAAGAGGCCAATTCTTCCCCCTCCAAAAACTCTGAAGTGATGAATTCTGTCTCAAGCTTTTCTCATTATAGAGCTGCAATTGTAAAGCTTGGGGCTCAGCCTCCAGATCATGGCTCCACAGCCATGAACACTAAGCTGGACCTGATGTTCTGCCATGCTATAATGCTACTGTATCCTCACTTCTCATCACACTGGTGCTTCCCTAACCAGGCAATTTAAAAGACCACACAGTTGGAAGGTCAGTGTTCTACTGGGTCTGACTTCTAACCTTGCTGTAGCTCTGTGTGCTGCTCCGGAATGCAATGGGCAGTAAGGATCCATACACCTACTCCTACTCCTCTCTCCAATACTTTTCTCCAGTGATGCTGCTTGGCCACCTGCCCTTGTCTGCATGACTGTCAGAGGTTGGGAATGCAACAGAGAACAAGTCAGTCAAAGTCCCTGCCTCATGGAGCTTACCTTCCTGTGGAGGAGATGGCAAATACACATGTGAGCAAATGACGGGGGGTGAGGCAGAGCAGTAGAGAGACAAATTGCAAAATGACCAGTGCTGGGATAGGAGTGAGAGGTGCTGTGGGAGCAGGGGATATCAGGGAGAGACCACCGAGGAGGTGGAAGCTTCCAGACAGCCTCACTTTCTTAGCTCATAATTTAATATGGCTTCAATAAATAGCAATATATTATTTGTTTTTTTTAAATTTATTATAAAGCTAAACGTGTTTATTTTTGTCAAAGCTTATGTCCATCCTTCATTTGAGGCTTTAAAATATGCCCTATCTTTTATCATACAATGATGCCGTCGATCATTTTAATATCCTTAGCACACAAAGTAAAAGTTGCAAAATAGGGGAGAGAGAACTTTTTAAGAGCCTATGACATTAAAACCACCTAGAACCACCTCTCCAGCCAAATGTCCTGCCAGTTCTAATTACTGAGCACTAACTGCATGTGAGGCACTCATCTAAATGCTTGTGTGTGTTCGTTTATTTATTTATTTATTTATTTATTTATTTATTTATTTATATGTGTTTACTTTTTATTTTTTATTTATTTTATTTATTTATTTTTAAGATTTTATTTATTTATCTGACAGAGAGATAGCACAAGTAGGCAGAGAGGCAGGCAGAGGGAAAGGGAGAAGCAGGCTGTCCGGGGAGCAGGGACCCCAATGTGGGGTCCGATCCCAGGACCCTGGGATCACGACCCGAGCCGAAGGCAGACATTTAACCAACTGAGCCACCCAGGCACCCATTGATGTGTTTACTTTTTAAATCTTCAAACTAACCCTGGAAGAAGGGGACTATGATCTTCTCTGTTTTGATAGAGGAGATAACTGAGGCACACCAAGGTGTGGAAACTTGGCTATGGTTATACAGCTAGTAAGTGTCAGAGCCTGGATTTGAACCCTGGTGTACCAATCCCAGAGCTTGTGCTCTGATCATCCCTTCCTCCCCACCCCCAGTCGACTAGTAACAGTTGGGAGGATGGTAGCCCAAAGTTCTGGCAATCATTTACATATGTAGCTCTTCTCCTTCCTCCCCTCCCAGCACTGGATTTGGAAACCATTTGATGAGAATTACCCTAGACCCAAGGAGAAGGGTCCCACAGACAGGTAGGCCTTCTTGGACATTCCCCAGAGAAGTGAAAACGCTTTGCCGGTGAACTCACTGTGCATATTTGCTGCTCTCCAGATGTGTCCCCGTTGGGCCAACTTCTGTTCTCAGCTGTTTGAATATATTCTGGCAGCTCAGAGGTGTAATTCCTCCAAATGCCGCATTCCTGCTGAGCCCGTGGGATGAATTGTGCAATTTCAGGTGAGCACATCTTTAAACCCTAGCAAGGCTTGTAGTTTCTCCCCTCCTGCTTTCACTGCAGGCCCCACTTGGAAGATTGAGGGTCTGAGAGCCTATGCCAGGCCCTGGGGTGCAGAAGGTGAGGTGCTGGGGTGGAGATGGAGGAGGTCAAGAAGAGGGGTATGGAACAGTGAGGGCTGCCCAGGCCAATGCCAGATCCCCACTTTGAGAACTGGGATCATCTTTAATTTTCCAGAGTTTTCATTTGTTTGTCTATTTGTTGTAAAAATATTTTCTGAGTGTCAGCTATGGGCTGATACTACTAGGTCTGGAAGAATGTTAACTGTTAAGAAGACAAGTCCACCTTATTGTGAGCAGTTGTAATGGGAGGGGGGCCATGACTCAGTCAAGAAGGCCAGAGACATCTTACTGGGGGCAAGTGGGATTAAGCAGTGTTATAAAGGTAAAAAGAGATCCCTCCTCCCTTCATTCTTAGCATTTTGATTCTCTTTACATGTCAGGCATTGTGTCAAGTGCTTTCTTGCATTGTTTCCATTAATCCTGCCAACTCCGTTTGAGGTAGGTTTTATTTTTAGTGCCCTTTTACAGGTTAGAAACGTAAGAGACAGAGGAGCTAAATGACTTGCCCAAGGTCTCTCAACCATAAGTCATGGGACCATTTTTTCTCTCTTCTATGAGGCTGTATAGACTTGAGGGCAGGTGGCAAAGTCTCATTCTCACGGAGAATCCTGAGGAAGCACAGGTGATCCTCCTCACACAAGTATAAGTTTCCATTGTTGGAAGCCACCCATTTTATGGTCCTTTCTTACATTAGCACCAGGGACTTTAGATAGAGTGGTTAGGAAAACCTCAGAAGAGGTAACACATACGCTGATATATAAATGACAAAAAGGATCCTCCTTATGAAGACCTGGGGAGAAACCTTTCAGGCAGAGGGAACAGCTAGTGGAAAGGCCCTAACGCAGGATTCTAGCAGGGAGGCTAGTTAGGATGCTGTTATAGGGGCCAGGTGGAAGGTGTTCCTGACTAAACTAAAAGTAGTGGTTAAGAAGATAGGGAAAAGTAGATGGGCTTGGAATAGCTCCTGGAATAAAGTCAATGTTAATGGTTTCTGGACTAGATATAACAGTGAGGGAAAGCAAGAGAAGATTTGGCTTGAACCACTGGAAAAATACTGGTGCTATTCACTGAGGTGGCGAAGAACAAGCTGGAAAGGAAATCAAGAGGCCTTCCCTTTATCATATTAAATTTTAAATGCTTATGGACTCCCAATTCTGGGATTAAGGGATACATCTGGGTGGGAAATCTAACTTTGGGAGCCACTGACAGATAGGTATCTAAGCTATGGGACTAGGTGAGATCATGCAGGGAAAGTGTGTAAATAGGTAAAGCAAGACCAAAACAGACCTCAAGGTACCAACACAGAGAGAGCAGGATGATGAGGAGGAGTCAGTGAGGGAAACTGAGGCAGAATGATAAACACAGTGAGAGAGAAACAGTAGAGTGTGGTGTTTCAGAAGCCAAGAGAAGGAAGACTTTCTCTAAACAGGGAGACATCCACCATATCAAAATAAGTTCTTCATGCCAGGTAACTTACATGAATTTTCCCTGGGGAGTTAGTGTTCCAGGCCAATAGGTTTCTTCTTACTGCCATCTCCCATAATTGCTAGTGGCTCCCTAGAGTCCAGTAATGAGAAGTATTCCAGACGAGATCGGGCGCGTTCAGGGTGGTATGGCCGTAGACAATGAGAAGTATTCCAGCGCTCCACCTGGGCTTGGCAGGAGAACCTATTATGATTGGCTGATGATACCCGTGTGAGAAGTTGGGCAAGCGTTCTGTCTATTTTAGGACCCTGTCTGATCCAGAGGAAAGATGAGTTAGGATAATTTCAGGGGTTTGTGTAAGGCACCAGGAGATAAGCTGTGGCTAGGGTGACCCATCAAATACCATGCCATAAGCCAAGTCCATCCTTGTGTAAGGACCACCCTGCATGGATTCAGGACTAGAAACAGGACAGTTTCTGGAAGAAGGACATACAGAGAGGCCAGAGACAAGAAGTGAGGGCTATAACTTAAGCCTGGGCATCAGGGGTTTTGAAATCTGACATCCAGATTCAACTCATAACTCTGCCACTTACTGTGAGGATATGGGTAGCTAACCTTAGTGAGCCCCATCTCCTCACCTGCTGAATGATATACATGCAATGGTGAGGCCATAGCAACATGTCAGGCCAAGTCTCTTGGGAATCCCTAAAGCAAGATCTGCTTTTTTGAGGGGCCAGAGTGATACCTTTAATTTAGGTGACATAATAGAGGTTTATCCCCCTCCATGGTCATTGCACCCTCCTTATAGAGAGTCTTACACAAGATAGGTTCTCAATAAATGATCAAACAGACTTGGATTGCAATGTCACTGATTTTGTGCTATAGGGACATGCTAAGTTATAATCACATTTTAGTAAATCAGAATCCCTTCTTAGAGGTGTAACTGGGAATAACAACAAGAAATATGTCAGTATGTGCCTACAATTTTTTTTCATGCTCCCAGCTTTTAGGGAGAATACTGTGCAGAATACTGTGCATGGCCATTGGGTCTTTGTTGGACAGATCAGGGTAACGGGTAGAGAGGTCATGGTAAAGAAGCTTAAATAAGGAGAAGTAGATTTCCCTACATAGCATATGGAACATTTGGGGGATGGGGGTTACCTAGAAATCTGGAAGATGGGATTAAAGAGAAGGGGAAAGTATGGGTGTGGTCAGTATGGGCTAAACCACTTGAAGACAGAAGAGGTAATTGAACAGCTACCATGAAGGAAGGGATATTTGGAAAAGAGATAGTTAAGCTCTATGAGAAGAATTTTGCCATTTTGTGAGACATAAATCCTCCCTGTCACCTCTTCAAGAGTCATTCAGTAAAAATGTATATTGCTTTTCAAGACTTTTTGGATTAAAATGTGTATGTGTGTGGTAACTTTGTGCTGAGGCTGGTCTTAAGGTGAGTTTTATTTAGGTTCCATGGGTAACAAAGTATCTTCTTATTCATCTTCCAATTTGACCTTCATGGCACCTGTTATAAAAACTCATCAGATTTTAGTTTTACATTGTTTCCTATCTGAACAAGGAGAGACTAAGTCTTGCCCTGTGTCACTGAGTTCATCATTGGCAAGCTGTCAGTAAAATCCAAGTTTCCTCTCCCTTAGACGAGAGTGGTTTTCCTTCCCTCTTTATCTCCTTCCCTATCTTCCCTTCATTCTCTCATCCTCCTCTCCTTCCTCCCTATTCTCTCCCTGTGTATTAATGATAGCAGCGAACCACAAGCATAAGACATTCCCTGATACCCCACCATGCTTTTAGTTGATAATTTTAGTCCCAAAGACTCCAAAGCTGTGTCTTCCGGGAAACCAGAGGGCCTGCCCATGGTGTTTAAAGATGTGAAGACCCAGAGGACTTACATTTTCAGTTTCCAGTGGGAAGGCCTCGAATAGCAGACTGGATGGTAATAGATGCATCTAGGCCCTTTGCCTCCTAAAGACAAAGAATTAAGACCCCATGGGGATTTGGTGACTCCCCTGGGCCAAGCAGGGTTTTAATAACCTGGAGATATGGAGGCTGTCTCACGGGGGCTGCCACTCCCCATTGGGTCACCCCACCCAGGCCTGAGTGAGTAACAGGCTGCTGTCCCCCAGGGCCCATGCTCCTGTTTTCTTCTGCCTTCCTTGAGTTGCTGAAAGCCTATTCGTGTGCAGTTTGGCTAAGAAAAATCCTGTTGCTTTCCAAGCGGATGCTTTGTTGTTTCTGTTACACAAACATATGAAAAATCAGCATTTCCCACTCTGCATCGAGCCAAAATTGACTGCTGTCTCCATATAATAAAGCAGCATGTTTTACCCCTCTCTTCTAACTGGAAGACACAAAGTCTCAACAGACAGAAAGAACGTGTTTATTGATTGAGCTTCATCCCAGAAACTGGACTGCACCACAGGGAGTGAGCAGAGAGCGAGCAAGCGGGCCAATTTTAAATACTCTGCAAGTGCTCCTTAGCGGTATTAATGAGCAGTGGACTGAAGTGCATTAAGATCTCATGTGATGGAGTAAATGAAGGCAGAGCTTTCTGTTTCATAATGACCTGAAAATTCACTGGTAAGTGGAAGGGAAAAGAACCACTCATTTCCTGAGTTGCCCGTCCTCTCTTACTGATTTGGAAATGCACTGGTTCCTCAAATGCAGCGATAATAAAGCTCTTACGAATGCCGGAACAAGCCCTGTATGCATGCAGGGGGACACAGGAGTGCTTCAGCGCTGTCTCAGGAGAAGCAGCAGAGAGATATGGGGCTGCACAGCCGGGCAGAAGCCAAGAAGAGACTTGCCTCTGGCTCTTGTCATGAGTCTGAATCACCTCTACTTTTCCTTATCCTGTCCTGCTCCCTGTTCTCCTGGGTCTACCTGCTCCTTGGAGCAAAGTAGGCCTGTGATGGGCTAGGCCTGGCCTCCAGGGCCCTCTCTGCAGACACTTGATCATCTCCCATCCCAGAATGAGCTTGCTCAGACTCTGGAATGTGCTACTAACAAACACATGGAGCTGAGCCTCTGGCAGAAGCCACTGCTTGCTGTCCCCATGTGGTAACCTGTGGAAAACAGAGGGTGCACCTGCTGCTTGCCTGGATTCTGGCCTTGGGGGTCTGCCAGCTCCCCTCACCTGTAGCAGCTGCCTTTTTTTTCTGCTCCTGGCATCATCAAGTTGCCATACTTGCCAACAGACCCCTGGGTAGCTCCTCCTCCAGCTATAAAACCTGAGCCTTGCTTCTGCCTAGAATATAAGCAACCTTGATTGACCCAGAACTTAAAGCCCCTGTCAAGGGGCTGCTTTTCCCCCTGTGAAGCTGCCCTTCATTCCTAAAAACATTGGGGAGAGCCAAAAATCCAAGGGAATTTGGGAGAGAGGTGGGGAGAGGGAGAGAATAAATGGCATGAGGCAGGGGGGTGCTTAGAATCTGGCAGATCTAGGCTCCAATCCCAAATCTGCTGCTTGCTACCAGCAAATTCACTTAGCCTCCCTTAGCTTCATGCCCTCAGCCACAGAAGGGAGATAATAATGATTCATAATGGGAAGATTAATTGGGATAGCACGTAAAGGGCCTTCGAGCAAGGAACCGGACATAGACCACATATTGAAATGTTTCTTCCACCCACCCCTCACCACCAATTTGCGACCACCAAGCACTTACTAGGTATTCTATAAATATCTGAAGAACAGAAAGATGATTTGAATGAGTCAACAAATGTGTAATTTAAAAACACTGAATGTTGTAATGGATTAAGCCTTCAGTCAAAGTCAGAAGATCTGGTTTTGAGTTCTGACTCAGATATAGCTGAAGGAACTGCACAAGAAATTTAATTGTGAAAATATTTATTTAAGCTTTGTTGTTTTTTCTTAGATTTTTTTCTCCTGCATTTTGTATTGTAGGAAAATACACATAACATAAAATATATCATTTTAACCATTTTTAAATGTACAGTTGAGTGGCAGTAGCTTCATTCACAATGTTGTACAAGCATGACCGCTATTTCTAAAACATTTTCATCACCCCAAACAGAAACTCTAGTCTGTTAAACAGTAATGCCCCATTTTTCCCTCCCTCCAGCCCCTGGTAACCTCTATTGTCTCTCTAAATTTACTGATTCTCAACAGTTCATATAAATGGAATCATATAATATCTGTCCTTTGAGGGTGTCTGGCTTATTTCTAACTAAGCATAATGTTTTCAAAGTTCATCCATGTAGCATCTGTCAGAACGGAATTTTTGATGGCTGAATAATATTCCATTTTATGTACATATCACATTTTGTTTATCCATTCATTTATGGACCCTTGGTGGTGTTTTTACCTTTTGGCTACCATAAATGATGCTACAGTGTGTACTGGCATGCAACTCTCTGAGTCTCTGCTTTCAGTTATTTTGGATATATATACCTAGAGATGAAATGCCTGGGTTATGATAATTCTATGCTGAGCTTTTTGAGGAACTGCAAAATTGTTTTCCATAGTGGTTGCACCATTTTACCTTCCCACAAGCAAGCCAGCAGTGGTGCAGCCAGGGTCAGGGAAGGGGATGTTCCAATTTCTTCACATTCTCGCCAACACTTCTTATTGCCCACCCTTTTAGCCATCCTAGCAGCTTATTGCCTGTCCTTTTAGCCATCCTAGCAGCTGTGAAGTAGTATCTCATTGTGGTTTTGATTTGCCTTCTCTAATGACCTATGATGTTGAGCATCTTCTCATGTGTTTCCTGACCATTTGGAGAAATGTCTCTTCAAGTCTTTTTTGCCCATGTTTTAGTTGGGTTGTCTATTTATTAAGTGGTAGGAGTTCGTTATATATTGTGGATGTTAAACCCATACGAGACATATGACTTGGAAATATTTCTACCATCTGTAGGTTGTCTTTTCATTTTACTTAGCCTTGTTCTTTTATTGTTATGTTAATCCCCATACATTACATCATTAGTTTTAGATGTAGTGTTCCATGATTCATTGTTTGTGCATAACACCCAGTGCTCCATGCAGAACGTGCACTATTTAATACCCATCACCAGGCTAACCCATCCTCCCACCCCGCTCCCCTCTAGAACCCTCAGTTTGTTTTTCAGAGTCCATCGTCTCTCATGGTTCATCTCCCCCTCCGATTTCTCCCCCTTCATTCTTCCCCTCCTGCTAACTTCTTCTTTTTTTCTTAACATATATCGCATTATTCGTTTCAGAGGTACAGATCTGAGATTCAACAGTCTAGCACATACCCTCCCCAGTGTCTATCACCCAGTCACCCCATCCCTCCCACCCCATCCCCCACGCCAGCAACCCTCAGTTTGTTTCCTGAGATTAAGAATTCCTCATATCAGTGAGGTCATATGATACATGTCTTTCTCTGTTTGACTTATTTCGCTCAGCATAATACCCTCCAGTTCCATCCACGTCATTGCAAATGGCAAGATCTCATTCCTTTTGATGGCTGCATAATATTCCATTGTATATATATACCACTTCTTCTTTATCCATTCATCTGTCGATGGACATCTTGGCTCTTTCCACAGTTTGGCTATTGTGGACATTGCTGCTATAAACATCGGGGTGCACATATCCCTTCGGATCCCTACATTTGTATCTTTGGGGTAAATACCCAGTAATGCAATTGCTGGATCGTACGGTAGCTCTATTTTCAACTTTTTGAGGAACCTCCATACTGTTTTCCAGAGTTACTTAGCCTTGTTTTTAAGAGTTATGGACACATGCACATATATGAGGGTGACTTAACATTATGAGAGTGATTCTACAGTTCAAGGGCCAAAATCAGCCTTATAATTGTTTATCTGCAACCTCCAATATAATGTCTGTCCCTTTGGATAGGAAGTTTCTCTGCACAAGAAGTGTATGACTTGATAGAGCTATACTTCTGCACTCTACTAGCTTCCCAGGAGCAAGAGGGATTTGAGTCATTTTGTTATACTAAGTAGTAACCTAAACCTCTGGTTAGGTCCAGCATCAAGCAGTCCACAGAGCCATAAAATGTCTTCTGAGTTCTGCCGAATACCCTTGGTTCAGCAGTGAAGGGAGGGAGTGAGATGACCTAATTGGATGGATTTCTAACATGGCTAAAATCCAAATAACCACACAGTAGGGGGATCCTGACCCAGAAGATAGACTATATTTGGACAGAGCTTGATGTTTAATTGAATACACATTTCAGAATTCCAAGGGAGCATCTTCTATGACTTTTATAATCTGTGAATCAAATATAAAGGAGGAATTCTCCCCTCTTCACTCCGGTAAGAGGCAATGGGCCCAGCCTTTGGGAACTTTCTGAGTGAGAACAGTAGGAGCTCCCAAGGCTGGAAGGGAGGGGACAGGACATGGAGAAGCACTGTCCCTGCCTGTCTCCCTCCTCCCCACTCTTCATTATTTTGTACCTAGAGAGGAAATGGTCAAACCTGAGAAGAAGAAGAGGAGCGAAAAAAGAGGTAAGGAATTAAAAAAAAAAAATTGACTTGATCAGCTCTAAGGTGAGCAGTCCTACTGCCGCAGTAAAGTATAAACACTTTTGGGTATGATCCGTTCAGCAGGCAGGTGAAGTGTGAAGCCGAGTCTTCAGGGTCCCTGATGAGAGCCCTCATTAGAGGAAGGGGCAGGAGCTTCTGCTCTCACATGCAGCGGGAGAAAGACTCCACACCTTTTTAGCCAGGCAGGGGTTTGGTAGTGCAAAGGAAACAACAGGCTCTTCACACCATGGAGCTTCATAGCATCAGTCCAAGGGCAAGTAGACACTCCAAAGTCCTAGAGGCAAAATCAAGAATTTCTCTGCTAAGTGCTAAACAGGAGGTTCAGCTTAGCATGGAATCCTGGGATGGTGCTTTGAGATGTCTGCAGTTGGAGAAAGCTTCCTGCCAGAAAAGGCCAGAGGCCACTTGCAATAGACAGGTTTATTTGATATCTGTTGAAACAAGAGAAGAAATTTAAGTGTTGGCCTGGGAGCCCATTTGGTGGTCTACTAGTACACACTGCCCTCCCCAACCCCCCTCCCCACCCCGCCACACACACACAAAAAAAAAGAGAGAGAGAGAGAGAAGGATGAGATGGTAATGGGAAAGAAGTATTTGTTACCGGTCCCTTGGCTGATGGGATGCCAGTCTTGTTGCCTAGACATAATGCCAGACTGCATGACAGACTTTGGTGCCAGGCAACAGCAGAAGCAGCATGCTGTATTTTTTTTATTCCTCTACCTTGCCAGATGCCCATGAAGGGAGCTCTCCCTTAGCCCATAAACAACCAAGACTAATAGAATATCTCTGGCAAAGGTGGTTGGCAAAAATCTCTGCCATCTCAAATATCAGGCTATAGGGAGAGACCCAGTTCCCTTGTTCCACAAGCAAAGTGTTGGCAAGCCAGAGAAGGAAAAAAGACATGGTAAAAACATGTACATTTTGGGGGAAAAATTCAGGTTGAGCCATATTGTTTTAATTGTCTCTGGAAAAATCTTTCTGTTCCATGAATTTCCAATTGGAAGACATTTGAGATGCTGCTCTTCCTACCAGAAAAACAGGGATAGTAAGAACTCCCTGCACAAAGAGAAACATGCTGAGGTCCAGGGCTCAGGCCTGATCCTCCTCCAGCATTTCTATCAGGCTCAGAGGGTGGGAGCAAGACCTTGGAAGTCATTCTTTCTTCTGCCATTATGTCAACAGTATGTCTTCCCAGCTCTGGGGAAGGCATTGCTCATTTAGCAAAGTTGGTATGTGCCCCTCCACCCATCTGAAGAGCCCCTGGTCCCTGTAGTTGGCATCTAGAATTAGTAGCCCAGTCTCTAGGTTTGAATGGTTCCACCATTCCTTCATAGTATGATTTTTGGGAAAGTTGTTTAACTTCTCCGTGCCTTGATTTCCTGGTGTCATGGCAGTTTAGCCAAGTAGTTAATAATGAAGGCTCAGAGCCAGAGTGACTGGGTTTAAATCCCCCATTTACTGGCTATGTGACCATGGGCAAAATTGACTGACTCATTCTGGGTGACATTTTTCTCATCTATAGAAAGGGGGTCATAATAGTATCTACCTTATAGGGTGCTTGGAAGCCTCAGATGAGCTAATTCAGGATAAGTGCTAAGAATGGCCTGCAGGAGAAAACAATGAGCCGGGCTGGATGTCTACCTTCCTATCAGCCCTGCCCTGTCCTCTCTTGACTTTTCCCCTAGCACTCTGGCCACTCCCACCTTCCTTCAGTCTTGCAACAGACTGACCTTCTGCCCAAGGACCTTTCCTCAGGCTGTTGTCTCTGCCTGTGCTTGTACCCTGACTCTCAAGACCACCTATTCTTTGCTTTCAGGTCTCAGCTGTCAGGGAGGTGCCTGTGAATCCCCTGGACAGGATCAGAAGCCCCCTTGTGCCATAGCTTTCCCTTTATCCCTTTATCACAGTTTTAATATATTAATTTATCATTGGATTGGCATGTATTAGATATTAGAATGTAAACTTCTTCACCATGACATTGTTGGCATTTAGTATTTTGTACATATTAGGCATTGGATGAGTAAATGAATGGAGAAATGCACATTTCCCTTGGGCTGGCCTGCCACCTTCCTGTCTAAGGACAAGAATTACATTATCACAGGGCTAAGCTTGCATCCACTGATTTTTGCAAAGAATAATACTGACAATGGTGTTGATTTAGCTTTAGGAAGCCGTCACTAGTGATACTCTGAGACACAGAATATACAGGTGTTTGTGAACCTGCGGGTGACAAAAGATGGTCTGGGATTTGAGAAGGCAGTGGGGTGGAGTCACTAAGAGTATGGGCTCTTTGTTCAGACTGTATAGCCTGGAATCTACGTCAGCATCACCAGCTGTGTGATCTTGGGCAGAATCTGTGCCTTGACTCTATCCTTGCTTATAACACTTCCTGGGGTCATTGTGAAGATAAAACAAGATCATGCATATAAATTTCCTGGCATGTAGTAAGTCCTATGCTAGTAATTTTTTTAAAAAATTCAGATACTATTTTTCAAACACTATAACAAATCCTAGGGACAAACTTTTTTTTTTTCCCCTAAATCCTTTTCTCCTTTAATGTGTCAGGTTTCTGACTATCTAAGTGGAAATGTAATCAACACAGCCATTTAAATTTATATGTGCTCAAGATATCTTGGCTGATGTTAATCCAAGCATTTATGATCCCTTAAGGTATGTTTACATTAGCTAGTAGAAAAAAATGTAAAATGCACAGAGTTCATTTGAAAGGTAGGCTTTGGTGTCTGTAGCCACATGTAACATGCAAATAAAAACTTAGCTCATCCAAGGTGCATGTGTGTTGTGCCTTGAGCACATCCTTGAAATGCATACATGTGTCTTCATATAGTACTTTTCCCTCTGAGGTTGCACAACTAAGCTCATAAAAATCATGATCTGCCTGAACATTTGGCTGAAGACGATATTTCAAACTCTGGACACTATGAAAAAACACTGTTTTCTTTCTGCCAACATCAACAGTTCTTTAGCCTGTTATCAGTGGAATCATTCTCCATTGTTCCTTCACCACCATCTCTGGGTAAATTAGGCTGTTCTTTGTAGAAAATAGTCACCTAATGATCTGTGTGCAGCCCAAAGAGGAGGGGCCCCTCTGGCTTCTGCCCTCCTGAGTACCTCACCAGTACTGTGCTCATTTGTGATTGGAGACTGCAGCGTAGCTGGTGGTATTCTCCCCACCTAATTGCACCTCAGAATCACTTGAGCCTAAAAAGTGTCTGGATGTCGCCAATGTTCATTAGTGTTGTGAGTGTTCTATATTGGCCTGCCATTGGTGGTGCTTGATAAGCAATGTTTTTGATTACTCCATAAACCACATTTATGTATGGACTAAATGCTGTGGCATGGGAAGGCATTTTGATGGAAAACATACTCATCTTTTCCAAACTCACTTATTCCAGAAATATGTACTGAGTGTCAACTATGCCCCAGAGATCATTCTAGGCTCTGATTATTCAATGATGACTAAGATAAGCCAGATCTCTGCTCCCAAAGGGCTTATAATCTAAGAGGGGGGTAGAATGAGGATAATAAATTAACTGAAATAAGTAAGTCAAAAGATAATTTCAAATGTGATACATGCCAAGCATTTGAAGAAACTGGGTGATGCAATGGGGAATCAGAGGCTAGGAGCAACTACATTGGATGATGAGACCTATTTCTGGAAGGAACCAGAAATAGGAGGATCTGGGAGAAAGGAGTTCTAAGCAGGAGAAAAGCAAATTCAGAGTGTATGAAGACAAAAATGAACTTGATCCTGTGAGAAAGACCAGGAGGCTACCGCCGCAGCTGATGTCTAGTGAGTAAGAAGGAGGCAGGCCAGGGCTAGATCACACAGAGCCAAGTAGGCCCTGCTCAAGAGTAGGACTTAATCCTGGAGATAGGAGAAGGTTGTAGGGTTTGAATAGGCATGTGCTTGGCTTGATCAAAATCTTTAACAGGCTACTCTGACTGCTGTAATATCCTGACAAGGGAACTCATACATATACCCAGACCCATTTCTTCCACTGATCCTCATCTAAAGAACGACATAAAAATGAACTACTTTTCCTTTTACTTTGGAATATTTATTCAGTGCCTTAATATTATCCAGTCATTCTAAAGACCATATGCTTATGCTGGGGTTTCCTGGTTTGCCTGGCTTCCCTGGACCCCTATCCCCAGAGTTGGGGTAAGCCCTTCAATTCCATTGGGAATTTAGGGAGTTCTGTACAAAGTATGAAGTATAGAAAATTCATATAAACAAATAAAGACAGACCTACCTAAATTAGATGGTGCTTACAAAGATATTTCTCAGCTAGTTCACCCCAGCAGTTTTTAATAGAAAGGAATCAAACAAATCAGAATCATAATAGGACAAATCATGATTTTCTTCTTTCTGGAGCCTGGAGAGAATTGAACAGAAAGCAAGTATATTTAACTCCCAACAACAAGAATAGTTTCTTATGAATGAGTGTAGAGCTGACCTCTGGATAATGGATTCAGATGCTTGGTCACCCACAGGTTATAAGGTCTGAGCTCCATTGGTTATGCCTGTCTGGTCCACCACTGTGCCTGGCACTTACATGCTCAGTAAGGGTCTACTGAAAATGGTTAGATGTCCACTACATATCCAGTGTATTAAGTACTTTGGCAGGGAATGGCAGCAAGGCCATTTATGCTGAAGTGGTTGGGATGGCAAAATACCTACCCCTTCTGCTCACAGAGCCAGAGGTCCCTAAGAATAGTCAATGAAGAGTCTTAGAGGATATATATATATATATATATATATATATATATATATATATATATATATAATCAGTAAGGAGAGCAGTTTATGGTCAGACTGAAGGCTGCAATTCAGGCTTATGGCCATGGAGTTTTGAGTGATCGCAGGGTCCAGGCTATGCCCTGTGAGCAGGTATCAGGAGGAAAATGGAAGAGAGAGATGAGGATGTTAAAAACTGAGAAGTAGGCGCCTACATAAAAGGTAGAGGTTGGGATAGAGTGGAAGTCCGTGAGTCAGATATCCAAATCTCTGATTGATGGGAAGGAATGGCCAGTACAAGTATACAACGGTGATGTGGTGGGGCTGGAGTGGGAGGATGTTATAATTCAGTGGCCCAAGTCTCAAAGACTGGGTATCCCTGGTATACCCACCTAGAAGACTTCATGATTCATGATTCAGCACCTCCTAATCAACCCTAGCAGTGGGTGTGCAAGTCCAGCACTTTCCTCATTTCAGTCAATTTGTGATTTTTTTTTTTTTTGACTCTCCTATAAAGCAGCAGGCCCTGGGAGCAGGGATACTATCCCAGTCATCTCCACAGTACTGTGCTTAGCCCACTAGCAGGTGTTTAGTAGATGCTAAGTGCCTTTTGTTAAAAATAAAAGACTTTAGTGACATCCTGCACGCTTCTTATCCTCTAAATATGAAGGATTTAAGTGGGGTTAATGGTTTTTCTCCAAGATAAAATATGGTATACCTATATAGGGAAAGAGCAATTAAATAAAAAGGTCATTTGGTAAGTCACAAGACATGTGCAGAGACATGTTGTTGTTCCTTATTGGAGTCATTCTTACTTGCAGTGCAACCTGACAAGTGCATGTACATTTCTTGACTATTAAAAGAAAGGGATATCTGAGGGAGCGTATAGGACCAAGAAATGCAATGAATAGATGGTGGTGGCTGTCGTGAGCTGGCTTTAACAAGGACAAGCAGGAGTGTGAGTGGGACTGAGCTATCCCCAGTGTTCACTGAGAGTGAATTGAGGGATGTGCTCCCATTGCTATTGAAAGCCAGGGTTCATCTTCAGTAAATAAGGCTTTTGAAAGTGCCACCAGGAGATGAAAGAGCCACTTAGATCAAATCTGACTTGTGTCAGTCTCAATAAGCTCACCTGCTTTCCACAGAAAGGGCATACTCTTTGCTCGAGTAAACTCTGCCATGTAAACATCCAACTAAATACATCAGGCACCTGGAAGTATGGTAAAGAAATTGTGAAATGCCCAGGGCAGAAGGGCCTCTTGACCCTGGAACCAGCCTGATTTCACACTAAAATGACACTTGTCTGATTCCCACCATGTATTGGGATTGGCAGGTCCACTTATGTCAGACTCCAACCTGGTTTCCACTGGCCACCTCCAGAATTGCCCACAGAGGCCCAGCTGAGATCACCATGAGCCTGTTCTTACTCTAGGAAATATACCACCTTCTCTTACCCACTTAATAAACATGCACTATACAGTCGGTAGTAGCCAAACTTTAGAACTATGGGGACACTTGCCTGCCCTCAAGATGGTGGGAGAGATGGAAACACACTAAAGTCTAATAAATCTAATAAAGTATGATGTGGCAGCAAGGGTGGTGGTTTTGCATTTTAGCTCCACATTGAGTTAGGCCCAGGTTTCAAATTTCACCTTCCACCACTTACTAACTGGGTAATTCTGGGCAATTTAAATACCCTCTTGAAGCCTCAGGCTCATCATCTACAGAGCAGTGATGATAATTGCTCTTGTAAGGATTCAGTAAAATAATGAGTGTGAAAGAATCAGCCCAGTGTCTTGTAGTGGTAAATGCTTGGTAAATCTATCCTCTCTTCCTCCCCTTTATTACTCCTATTACTACTCCCATCCCTGTGTAGAGATGGGATACAAGGAGAGGAGAGAGTCTGGAGGATGGAACAGGATTCGCTTTGGGATAGGCAACTATTACTTTCAGGTCTCAGAGAATGAATGGAGTTTCACTAGGAAGAAAAAAATATGGAGATCACTCTGGGCAGAAGAATCAGTAGGAACTACTCACCTATGCATCCAATCATCCACTTGTTTTTCCATTCATTTAACATGTATTTATCAAATATCTATTGAGCGCACACTATAACCTCCTCCAACTCCTGCCCTCACACACTCCAGACAGGCAAACCTTGTTTAAAAAAATCAGGAGGCACAATTTTTAAGGCACAACACTTTATGGATTGAATACATTCTCAAAAAGCAACCTGTCACTTGATTTTTCATAAATTGGATCACATTTCATAGGGTCCTAGAAAGCTCACTCCAGGAGTCTTACGACACATATGATGGAGAAGAAAATCCTTACCTAATGTGAAACATCATTAGTCTTACATTTATTGATCGCTAAATCTAGATATTGGATCCACTTCTCTCTTCTTACCCTAGGTGTGCTGACACACATCTGGTTTAACCAGATGGTTGGCTACGCGATGTCAACCATCAGCATAGGAAGAACATATTTCTACAAGGAAAACTTCATTTAGAATGAGGTTTTGATGTCATACACTTTTAAATTTGTCGACAACACTGTATTAATTTCTTAGAGTAAGCCAGTAAAGGAAACCCGGAAGCTGAAGCCTAAGGGATGTGGCTTGGTCTTAGTGGTGACACCAACAGCAAGGATAAGCTCTAGATCACAACTTGTGAATACCAGCAGCAACCAGGACCACATGCGGGGCTGTTAGGACTAAGGATTTGGGTTTGTGGAAGTTAACTGCCTTTCCTCATAAGGAGAACGGTGTGTGTGTGCTGCTAATTATAACTCAGGTGTTGAAAGTTAATACTGAAAAACATGACTAGCTGGGGAAAGGATCAATTAAAGAATTTTGAGACATTGAGGAGATTTCTAAAATATTTATTTTGGGCTCCTATGTCAGACCATCATATAAATAAAATGTAAATATAGTCCAAAGATAAATGCTGTACTTTGCATATTTTAGGCTCATCATGGCTGATGTATAATGGGATGCAATCAGAGTTTCCATACAGGAATATTTAGGGAAGAAGCCCTTTTACTATGTTTCTACTTAGGCCCACAGAAGATTTTTATTTTCTTTAATTAATAGTCATAAAATAGTGTTATCACTTGTATAATATCAGCATATGCCATGTTTATTTCAAAATGTTACATTTATGCATCAAAATATTATATTGCAGTTTTCCTGTCCAATGGGGATAGAGAGCAATTGAGTCTCTCAGCAGGGCATGATATCTTCACTAATTAAGATACCTCACAATTACATGGCGCTTCATGATTTATATAAGACTCAGAACTATATTATCTTATTTAGCCCTTTATTTAACCCCTGTGGCTGCCTGGTTAGTCATTACCATCATCATTTCACAAACAGATCTGAGGCTTACAGAGGTTAAATAATCCAAATAAGGTAAAAAAATAATGAGTGAAGTGCCACCAGGTAACTGTGTCCTCTTTTCTAATATCTAAATGAGAAGCTCATTCCTGAGAAGAAATCATGCTCTCTTTTAAAGGCAGCCACACTCACTAAAGTCCTCAAACCCCAGCTGACCTCGAATATTCCTTCTTCTGGGTACTGCTTAGATCTGTTTGTGTCTCAGAAGGCAAACTCTGGTTCATTTAGACACAGAACTCTTCTGCCAAATTAAAAGTCAATTTGAAAGAGCAAAACCACGGAGCTGACAAATCTGAAGATCTGTTGTTACTATGTTCCTTCTCTCAGCATTGAACCTGGTGGTAGAAAAAGCCTGGCCTGTGTCCCCTCTTGGCCATTAGCTTACTGTTCGTGGATGTACTTCATTTGTGCTCATTTATTAATGAAGATTGGAGTCAGCCGTGGATGTCTATTTTAAATGAGAACAGAGTAAGGTTGGGTTTTCATTTTTATTTGAAGTCCAAGCCAAGTTTATTAAAGATAATTAGGCCTTTGGAATAGTGAAATTACAATTGACATGGGCCTCTTGCCAACTTAGGCAAACACATTCTTCCAATTACAAAGAGGCACTAACTTGGGGCGCCTGGGTGGCTCAGTTGGTTAAGCAACTGCCTTCGGCTCAGGTCATGATCCTGGAGTCCTGGGACCGAGTCCCCCATCAGGATCCCTGCTCAGCGGGGAGCCTGCTTCTCCCTCTGACCCTCTTCCCTCTCCTGCTCTCTGTCTCTCATTCTCTCTCTCAAATAAATAAAATCTTAAAAAAACAAAACAAAACAAAAACAAAAACAAAAACAAAAAAACAAAGAGGCACTAACTAGCTAAAAGGAGCAAGATGTCTTCAGCCCCATGGGCTTCCTTTCTGTTTCTTGAAGGCATGAAGTTCTTTCTCACGCAGAGCTATTGCACTAGTTGTTTCCTCTGGCTGGAGCATCCTGCTTCTGGAAATTAAAACTGGCTTCATCACGTCAGCCAGATGCAAACTGAAATGTCATTTCAAAGAGACCCTCACAGTCCAAGTAATCTAAAGCAGCCAGCCAGTCATTTTATAATCATACTATGATATATTAGCATCTGTTGTTTATTTTCATTATTTATTCCTTTACTCCTTGTCTCCCCTTCACTAGACAAAAGTCTGGAAAAGCAGGGCCCTGACCCACTTATACTTCCTTGTATTCTCAGAACCGAGTGCTAGACACTGGGGCGGGGGTGGGGAGGAGATGCTTTATACGTATTTGTTCAGCGAAGGGAGGATCTTGAGGACTTAGGCCAAATCCATCCTCTTTGATGGCTGAATGTTTTCATTATTAAATTATTATTATGTAACAAGGTGCCTGAAAACTCAGTGGTTTGCCATAACAACCCTTTATCATTATTCATGCATTCTGCTGGTTGCTGGAGAGCTGACAGTCTAGGTTGGGCTTGGCTGGAGTGGCTCTGCTGATCTTGGCTGGCTAGATCCCATACCTGCCATCTGCTGGAGTTGGCTGACTTAGGTTGGGCTCAGCTGATGTGGCTCTGCTTGACACTATAGGTCTAGGGGTTCAGGTCTTCGACACAGGTCTCTCGTCCTCCTTGGTCTTTATGCAGCCTCCTTGAACCAGCAGGCTACCCAGGACATGTTTTTCCTCAGTGTGATGGCATCGCCACAAGGGAACAAGCAGAAATATGTGAGGCCTCTTAAAGCCTAGGCTCAGAACGGGCCCACTGGCACTTTGGCACACAAGCCATTGGCTAAATAAAGCAAGACCTATCCCCCAAGTCAAGGGATGGAGAAGTACGCCCTGCCTATGACGAGGCTATAACCAAGGTATGGATGAAGGGAAGGCTGAAGAATTAAGGCAAACAATGCAACCACCACACCCATGAATATGGAGTAAGACACATATTTGGTATATGCCACATCTTTATCTGCCATGTATTGATGGCCATTTAGGTTGCTTGTGTTGTCAGAAAAAGGTACAAAAGGGGTGTACGCTTGGTAGAAAAGCCCAATCTCCTTCATTTTCACTGGGTCTCTGGCGTTCTCTTTTTCCTGTGCTGATCTCATTGTGTGATGTCTTTGTGTGTGTCTCTTTGTTTTTTCCCTGCCCTCCTTTCACTACATGCCTTTTCTGAATTTTGCATTTTCTTCTTTCTATCTTAATATTTTTATATCTTCCTTTAAATAAAAAGGTATATATTTTAATGGTATTTACTGTATAGTTTTAAGTTCCTTCTTACAAACTGTAAGAAATGAGTAAAACCGTTACACTAAATTCAGCTGCTTTTTATGTAAGTAGCCTTCCATTGATTTTTCTAGACATTATTTATACTCTATATAAAACTACCTCTTTATCTGACACTGATACATGCACCTTAAATGAAATGCTTTTTTCTTCCCTACATCGTTGATGAGGATATAAATTGTAAGCCCTCTCAGGCGGGCAATTTGGCAGTGTATTTCAAAATTTAAAACACATGTATCATTGAACCCAAGAGTTCTCACTCCAGAAATTTATCCAACATGTGTATTTGTACATGTACTCAAGGGTGTTCCTTGCAGCACTGTTTATATTGGGAAAAAAATCTGTAAAGAATTTAAATAACCATGAATAGGGTGCTGGTTACATAAGTACGACACATCTATACAGGGAGAGATCATGTAGTCATTTAAAAGAATGGTAGCTCTATAATACAATCCAGCAATTACACTACTGGGTATTTACCCCAAAGATACAAAAGTAGGGATCCGAAGGGGTACGTGCACCCCGATGTTTATAGCAGCAATGTCCACAATAGCCAAACTGTGGAAAGAGCCAAGATGTCCATCGACAGATGAATGGATAAAGAAGAAGTGGTATATATATACAATGGAATATTATGCAGCCATCAAAAGGAATGAGATCTTGCCATTTGCAATGACGTGGATGGAACTGGAAGGTGTTATGCTGAGTGAAATAAGTCAAACAGAGAAAGACATGTATCATATTACCTCACTGATATGAGGAATTCTTAATTGCAGGAAACAAACTGAGGGTTGCTGGAGTGGGGGTAGGGTGGGAGGGATGGGGTGACTGGGTGATAGACATTGGGGAGGGTATGTGCTCTGGTTAGCGCTGTGAATTGTGCAAGACTGTTGAATCTCAGATCTGTACCTCTGAAACAAATAATGCAATATATGTTAAGAAAAAAAAAAAGAAGAAGACAGCAGGAGGGGAAGAATGAAGGGGGGAAATCGGAGGGGTAGACAAAACATGAGAGACGATGGACTCTGAAAAACAAACTGAGGGTTCTAGAGGGGAGGGGGGTGGGAGGATGGGTTAGCCTGGTGGTGGGTATTGAGGAGGGCACGTTCTGCATGGAGCACTGGGTGTTATGCACAAACAATGAATCATGGAACACTACATCTAAAACTAATGATGTAATGTATGGGGATTAACATAACAATAAAAAAATTTAAAAAAAAGAATGGTAGCTCTATATAATAATAAGAGAAGATCTCTAAGGCATATTATTAAGTGAATAATTTTAAAGTATAGAATATTGTATAGAGTGCACAATGGTGCTTAAAATGGACATATAAATATGTGCATAGTTACTTATACACATGTACATATGTGGGTATATATATGCATTTCCATCTATATATATACATGGAAAATTTCTGGACAAAATGTAGGAAACTGTTTGTAATGGTTATCTTTATTGACTGCTCCTGGGGTGGAAGAAAGGCAAAAGTTTTTCTTTGGGTACTTTTTTTTTTAACTGAAGAATAATTAATATACCATATTTTCTTCCAGGTGTACAACATAATGATTTGATATTTTCATACATTAAGAAATGGTCACCACAATAAGTCTAGTTACCATCTGTCACCATACAAAGTTGTAACAATGTTACTGACTATACATATTACAACCCTGTGTCTTATTTATTGTATAACTGGAAGATTGTGCTTCTTAATCCTCCTTATCTGTTTCATCCATCTCTTCAATCACCTCCCTTCTGGCAAACACTGGTTTGTTCTTTGTATCTGTGAGTCTGTTTCTGTTTTGTTTTGTTTGCTTGTTTTGTTTTTTAGGTAATACATGTAAGTGAAGTCTTACAGTATTTGTCTTTTTCCATCTGACTTACTTCACTTAGCATGATACTCTCTAGGTCCATCCATATTGTTACAAATGGCAAGATTTCATTCTTTTTTAATGTCTGAGTGATATTCCACTGTGTGTGTGTGTCTATACATATATCTTTATCCATTCATCTATCGATGGGACAATTTAGGTTCCTTCCGTATCTTGGCTATTATAAATAATGTTGTAATGAACATAGGGGGTGCATAGCTCTTTCTGAATTAGTATTTTATTTTCTTCCAATAAAAACCTGGAAGTGGAATTGTTGGATCATAGGTAGTTCTATTTTTTTTTTAAGATTTTATTTACTTGAGAGAAAGAGAGACTGGGAGAAAGAACATGAGCACGGGGAGGGGCAGAGGGAGAGGGAGAAGCAGACTCCCTGCTGAGCAGGGAGCCCATGTGGGGCTTGATCCCAGAAACCTGGGACCATGATCTGAGCCAAAGGCAGATGTTTAACCAACTGAGCCACCCAGGTGCCCCTAGGGTAGTTCTATTTTTAATTTTTGACAAGCCGCCATACTGTTTTCCATAGTAGCTACACCAGTTTGCCTCCCCACCAACAGTGCACAAGGGTTCTCTTTTCTCCACATCCTTAGCAACATTTGTTATTGCTCATCTTTTTGATTCTAGCCATTCTGACAAGTGTGAGGTGATATCTCATAGTAGTTTTGATTTGCATTTCCCTAGTAGTTAGTGATGTTGGGAATTTTTTCATGTGCCAGTTGGCCATCTGGATGTCTTCCTTGAAAAAATGTCCACTGGGTCTTCTACACATTTTTTAACTGGATTTTTTGTTTTTTTGATATTGAGTTTTTGTATATTTTGTATTTTAACCCCTTATGGGATATATCATTTGCAAATATCTTCTCCTGTTCATTAGGTTGCCTTTTTATTTTGTTGATGGTTTTCTACACTGTGGAAAAGCTTTTTAGTTTGATGTTGTCTTATTTATTTATTTAATTTTTGCTTTTATTGTCCTTAAGGAGACAGATCCAAAAAGTATCGCTAAGACAAATGTCAAAGAGCTTACTGCCTGTTTTCTTCTCGGAGTTTTACGGATTCAGATCTTATATTTAAGTCTTTAATCCATTTTGAGTTTATTTTTATATATGGTATAAGAAAAAGTCCAGTTTCACTTTGGCATGTGGCTGTCAAGTTTTCCCAACACCATTTATTGAACTGTCTTTTCCATAGCCCTTCATGAATGAATATTTGAATTCCATTTAATTACGCTCTTTGGTGTGGACTTGGTACTGTGAGATGTTATTGAGTCAACTTGTCCTTTACCATTATACAAGTCACATGGCAATAAAAGGGAGACTTTGTCCTCTCTTAGAAAAAAGTCATGAAAATACAGTTTTGAGAGACTGTTTTATGACTTCATTATAGTTTTTGATTTGGGGAACTATAAATTCCACAGCAATCCTGGGCAACCTCTAGATTTCACATAGACATTTGTGGTCTCAGCCTGAAGTTTTGCAATCTTTCTACCTAGACATTTCTACCTTGATATTTAGACATTTGAACTGTTGTAATTCCATTAATGTTTGGGGGACAATAGAGAAGGCTGGAATTTTGAAATAATCATATGCATGATGGCCTAATCCATCTTCTTCACTGTGAACTCCTTGGGGTCAAGAGTCAATCCATAGGACACTGCATCCTGAATATATTCTATAAACACTCAATTGATCAAAGGTTAAATGGTCTCTTTAAAAGCCCACTGTTAACCACCATTGCAAGTTACAGTTATATTCTGAGAATAGATGGATTTTTCCCTTAAGAAAACTGGCTTGAAAAAAAAAATCCCAGGTTATAAACTAATTATTTAGACCAATACTATACAAGTATGATGAAAGCCTATGTCAAATTTTAAATATTCTAGTAGTCACACTAAAAAAAGTAACAGAAACAGGGAAGATTTATTTTAATAACCTTTTATTTAAGCTTGTATATCTAAGATATTGTTCAACATGTAATCAATATAAAAATTATTAATGAGATATTTTGTGCCCTTTTTGGTATGTATTTTAAGAATAAAAGAATAAAGAATAACAGAAATGTGTGTAAAATATCTCAATAATAATTTTTATTTTTAAAATACACCTCAATCTAGACAAGCTGTGTTTCAAGTGCTCAGTAGGCATATGTAGATGGTGGGTACCACAAAGGACAGTGTAGATTTAGTAGCTGATTGCATTTAAAAAACGATCCATCAGAAGATCCTTCTAAAGTAAGAGTTCCACTAGAGCGTTTAAAATAAAATTCAAGTTACAAAGATGAGATTTACATTATGGCCTTTTAGTAATGACTCTGTTTCATGGAGGGAGGTATACTTAAAGTGGAATAATTATGGAATACAGGTAAAGGCTCACCTTTAGCATCAATTACTGCTAACCAAATCACCACTGAAGGTAAATTAAATCAAGTATTTTAAATAAGGCTCAACAATTATAAACACTTCCAGTAAACACCTTGCTGATGGTGAAATAGCATTTTTAAGAACAAAGGCTGAGAAGTGTGGGAAGAGCTTGAAATATTTGTAGGACATATGTGTGACAAGGGTCTGGATATGTCTTCTCTGGTTCTATAATGGGCAGCCTCTCAGCTACACCTCGCCCACTTCAAGTCAGAAATGAGAAACTTCAAGGGCTGTTGAACACTTGGGGAATTTTCACAGTGGAGCAGCTCAGGGTCATTTAGTGCAAACATTGTGTAAATCATGATGCATTTGAAAAGCCTCTGCACCCGGTGGCCTCAGACCCCATCTGCTCAGTGAGTGGGTAGCGAGCAATGTTCATGCAGCGGAGAAATGCAGCCCTTGAGACCACTGGTGTCCTCTAGGCTCTCATTCTGCCTGAATGTCATAGAAAGACCTTGGACTTTGTGCCAAAAGAGGTAGGCAAGTTCTTGCCCTGCCATTCTTTTATTGTGAGACTATAAACAAGCCATTGGGTGTTCCTCCACTTTAGGTGCTGAATTAGTCAGGATTCTTCAGAGAAGTAGAACCAATAGAAGACATACACACACACACAGATACAGATTTATTATAAGGTGTTGGCTCATGTGACGAAATGAGGTTAAGAAGTCCTGGAAACCCAGGAAAGGCCGGGCTGTAATATGAAGGCCAGAGAGCCAATGGTATGCATTCCAGTCTGAGTCTGAAGTCCTGAGAACCAGGAGCACCAAGGGCAGAAGATTAATGTCCTTCTCAAGCAGTCAGGCAAAGAGTGAACCTTCTTCACCTTTTTGTTCTATTCAGGCCCTCAGTGGATTGGAGGATGCCCACCCACATTGGGGAGGCCCATCTGCTTTACCAGTTCACTGATTCAAATGTTAATATCTTCCAGAAACACCCTCAGAGGCACAGCCAAAAATAACATTTAACCAAATATCAGAGCATCCTATAGCCTAGTCAATTGACACACAAAATTAACCACCACAGGTGTCTTTTTTTTTTTTTTAATTTTTTTTTTATTCTTATGTTAATCCCCATACATTACATCATAAGTTTTAGATGAAGTGTTCCATGATTCATTGTTTGTGCATAACACCCAGTGCTCCATGCAGAACGTGCCCTCCTCAGTACCCACCACCAGGCTAACCCATCCTCCCCACCCCCCTCCCCTCTAGAACCCTGTTTGTTTTTCAGAGTCCATCGTCTCTCATGGTTCGTCTACCCCTCCGATTTCCCCCGCTTCATTCTTCCCCTCCCGCTACCTTCTTCTTCTTCTTTTTTTTTTTTTCTTAACATATATTGCATTATTTGTTTCAGAGGTACAGATCTGAGATTCAACAGTCTTGCAAAATTCACAGCGCTTACCAGAGCACATACCCTCCCCAGTGTCTATCATCCAGTCACCCCATCCTTCCCACCCCACCCCCCACTCCAGCAACCCTCAGTTTGTTTCCTGAGATTAAGAATTCCTCATATCAGTGAGATCATATGATACTTGTCTTTCTCTGTTTGACTTATTTCACTCAACATAATACCCTCCAGTTCCATCCACGTCGTTGCAAATGGCAAGATCTCGTTCCTTTTGATGGCTGCATAATATTCCATTGTATATATATACCAGATCTTCTTTATCCATTCATCTGTTGATGGACATCTTGGCTCTTTCCACAGTTTGGCTATTGTGGACATTGCTGCTATAAACATCGGGGTGCACGTACCCCTTCGGATCCCTACTTTTGTATCTTTGGGGTAAATACCCAGTAGCACCACAGGTGTCTTATTTCTAAAACAAAAGGATTGGATGAGATCACCTCCAGGGTCTCTGGAGTTTCTGACATTCTATGATTCTTTGTCTCCTAGTGAATTATGTTAGTGGGTGTGGGTGTCTGAATGTGTGCATAAGAAAATATGTGGAGTATTAGCTCCTGATAGGAGTAAAGGGATGGTTAAAAGGCAAAAAGAAAAATCTCTGATAGGGATGATGTAGATTCAGGAGTCCTCAGAGAAATCAAAACTTTTTTGTGTGTGTCTTTAAAGGAAAGACAAATTTTGTTAGTAATATATGAATAATTCTGACTTCAGCCATGTATAAGCATATATAGCAAACAATGAATGTTTTCCTTCAACTTTTCCTGCTTCCACTATATTTCTCAGAGCTAACTACTGTCATTGGTGTAAAGTACATTTTTCTAGTCCTTTTCTCTGCATTTGATCATTGTGTGTGCATTGTGTGTGTATTCTTATTTTTAAAATAAATGGCATCATATTATATATATTTTTCTGTAACTTCCTTTTTTTCACCAATAATATATCTTGGAGATATTTTTATTAGTGTACATACATCTATTTCATACTTTTGAACAAATCCCACATTAATGTACCACAATTTATTTAAACATTTTTCCCAAGTGATGAGTATTTAGGTTGCTTACAGTCTTTCACTATTACAACATTGCTATGAATACCCCTGAGATCACATTTTTATGCACATGTCTAAGTATTTCAAGAGATAGGGTCCAAGAAATGGGATTGCTGAGTCAAAAGGTCTGCCTGCTTTTAATTTTGATGAGTACTGCTAAATTACCTTCTACAAAAGCCCTCACCAACAATAATATTAAAAGGCCTACTTCTTCATAGAAGAATCGACACACCATTATCAATGCATATTTTTAAAAACTTTTGCTAATCTTATTGTTTTATTTTATAATTCCTCAACTTTTGGAGAGCTTAGTTTCTCTTCAAATATTTATTGGACTTTTGTATTTTTTCTATGAAATGTCTAATCATATTCTCTTCACAAGTTTCTAAGAAGTTATTTGTCTATTCTTTATTGATTCCCAGGAGCACTATTCCTATTCTGGATATTAATGCTGTCCTTTGTCTTGCATAAATCTCTTGCATACATTTTTCCCAGCTTCTCTTTTTAACTCTACGATATATTTTGCCATATAGAAATCTTTAATCCTTTAATCTTTATGTTTATTTATATATATTTTGTTTCTATTCTTGCTTAAAACAAGATTATTTTACAATGATCCTCCTGAACTGTTGATTCTATAATACTAGAAGACAAACATATGTGTATTGATGTGTATTATACTGGTAATGAAAAGAGATTTCAAAGAGTCTTCAAAATATGCGTTATTACTGATGTTTCTGAAGATCTCCTATCAGTAAAAGTGTATGATTCTTTGCATCCCTTTCTCCTCATCCCTCCATGGGACACTCTTGATGGCTTGCTTTCTCTGGCACAAAACAAGCCCTTACACAAGATGAACCAACCTGTCAGTGGTTAAAATTGGCCCTCCCATCCATTTCCCTGTACTGATGGTGTCTGCATTTACTCCAGCTCCTGACCTCTACACAGCAAGTCTGTTTCTCCTGATCTTCTGTTTTCATAACCAGAATATGCTAACTTCTGTCTTCCCCAAGACTGTTTTTGTTCCTTCCCTCTCTCCCCCATCTATTCCTCCTTCTTTCTCTTCCTTCCTTTCTCTTTCTTTCTCTCCTTTCTCTCTTTCTTTCCCCTTGCTCTTACTCTCCTCCTCTGTCTGTCTGTCTCTGTTGGTCTCTCTCTCTATCTCTCTCTCTCTCTCTCTCTCTCACACACACACACACATTTAGTGAGCATCCAGAGTGTGTTAGGGGCTTTTCCACATGCTCTAGGGCACAATGATGAACAAAGCAGGCAGGTCCCTCCATCATGGAGCTTGTGTTCAGTGTTATTGATGCTGTTCTTTTTATCAGGCTTTGCAGTCTGCAAAGCTCACACTCATAAACACAACGGGGCAGGGGGAGGTGAAGGGCATGGATTTTGGTGTCTGGGAGACCTGAGTTCAGATTCTGTCTTTATCTCTTTTAATCTGTGTGACTTGGGTTAGGTTATTTCAGCTCTTCCTGAATCCCAGTTTGCCTTCCTATAGAGTAGGGAGATTAATAGCACCTATCACACAAGATTGCTGCAAGGATGGAATAAAGTGTGTGAAGAATGTAGCCCTGTGCTAGAATCTAGTAAATACAATCAGTAAATGGCAGGCAAAATTCTTACTATCTCACTTTATCCTCACAAATAATCTGTAGGGTGGTGGCTGAGTAGAAATTATCAACCCTCATTTCAGAGATAAGGGAACTAAGACTTGGTTCAGATGCAGTCACTGGGATGTCCTGGGTAGAGGGTGTGACTGCCGCCCAGACCAACCTTGGGGTTTTGCTCTCTCTGTGTACCACCTGTGTTTCCATTTCCTTAATACTCTCCTTAAGTTGACTACTCTTTAAACTTTAGCTTGAATAAGTACCTAGAATACCTGTGAAAAACGTGGATTTGAAATGCTGGTTTTATCTTATTTCATATACGTGGAAAGAAAAAGAAATACTTTGAGCTTTCTAGAACCATCACCTGAGTCCCACCCAGAATAGCCTCAGGTGATATTGGTGGTATGCATCCCCTGTAATATATGATGATGTCCCAAGATCCACGCCTAAAACAAACTGTCGTGGCTGGGGTCAGTGTTCTCTCAGTCCATGAAGAAATGATGCTCCAGTTCCCAAGCTACAGTGGAGCCACCCTGTCAACCAGCCCAAGCCTGGTTTTGTGAAATGCCAGTGTAGCCCCATTTGTCCAGTGGTCCTTAACATCACCAAAGAAAATGAAGCTAATTCAATGTAATTTAAATGGATACATTGTGAGTAGCACATGAATATATCAACCACGTGTGGAAGTGGGGGCATCCTGCATGGAGTCCAAGAGTAGGGTTGGTGCTGAAAGTATATGGGAGTGTTGGCTTCATTGGTCACAGCCAATACATCTGCTGAAGTCAGGGATGCTCAGCCACAATGTGAATATTTTGCCCAATTCTGGGTCACACAGTTGTAAGGACACTGTTCTCATTGGGGGAGGGAGGGGTGTGATGGACATGAGTAAGGAAGTTGGGGGAAGAAAACCATATCCCAACAGGAATGCCTTGAGAGGGTTGTTCTGGAAGACCAGGGCTCACTGCCCAGGGTTACTCCAGACAGCCTGCATGGAACGCAATGACTTAGTTCAGCCCTAACTTAGAGATGGTTTCTCGGAAGTGGAGCTGCTCTCCTTTCTGTTCCCACAGCACCCCAGGCTTCCCTCTATCCCTGCATTTGCCACATTCTGCTATATCTCCCACGTTCATTTATTCCTTTTTCATCAAATACTTATTGAGGACCTACTACATGCTATGCCTCATGTTGTGCTCTAGAAACACAGAGGTAAACACACAGTAGAGATGGACCTTAGAGAACTTATTATCTAGTAGGCATTATAGTATATGCCCTATCCATAGTTTAAAATGTCACTACCATTTGTGGTGGATAATAAAACATGTTTAATATATTATAAAGCCTATTTCAAGATTGCAAATTCTATTTAAATTCATAATAAGAGGTAAGTACTGTTATTAACTCCCATTTTACAGATGTGGAAACTGAGACTCAGAGATATTAGCCTCCTTGCTCATGATCAGACAACAAGTGACAGAGGCAGGATTCAAATCTACTTCAAAAGCAAATGTTGAATGAATGAGTTGTTCAAATTAAAACAGCTTGCTAAAGAAAACAGGTGTCTAAGCTGCATGATGGGCATGTCAGATTTCCAACCCTTTCCCCACGCCCAAGCAGAGGCTGGATGAAATGCATAATAGAATCATAAGCCATTGGCTAGATGGCTCTATGCCCCTATGATACTTAGACCATCCCTAAGAAAGAAGCTTGCCTTCTTGGTTAAGATACTGGCCTGGGCTGCTGCACAGGCATACAAGCATACAAGCATACAAGCAGCCCTGACAGGCATTCTTTCCAAACCTCTGGTAGAAGCTATAGATGATGGAAGAAAGCAAAGGGACTCTTGAGCCCAAGAGAACTTGAAAGGCCTGGTTAGATGTTTTAATTATCACTTTCAGAGTCCCCTTCTTGCTTCCACTCCAATGGGCTTTTGAGGGAAAGACATTCTTCTGTCTTTTCATGCCCAAATAGACTGATGGGAAAACTTTGTAAACCTGGAATGCACTACAGAGTCAGGATAGAAATTCTTTAATTTCCCCTCTAACTCTCCCCTGGATAGGGACAGGCCCTGTAAGAGTCCTTGCAGAGGTAATGACATGGAGCATAATTAAAGAATAATTAAACACTGTGAATCATTTTTTTCACCTTTGTCTTATTAATTCCCCTAAGCAGAGTAGGAGCACCTGTCCTGCCGGGTGACTGGGCAGCACTGCTATGCAGTGCATGGTGGTCTGGGAGGTGGCTAGGTCAGCTGGGTGAGCGGAGCGGACTAGATGTCACATGTACGGCCCCCTTCATGCAGGCCCCAACTGGCCTGGATGGTGGCCTGGGGGTGGCAAGCCTCAAAGAAAGAATTGCATCTCCCACCGGGCCAGTCTCTTCAAATAAACCTATCTTTTACTCAGATTAATTTATTTCTTCATCCACTTATATAAAACGCAGTTAGTGCACCAAGAACATGTACAAAGTAAGCACATCAAACATTTGTTTAAAAACCAACAGTAAGGGGCGCTTGGGTGGCTCAATCGGTTAAGTGTCTGCCTTCAGCTCAGGTCATGATCCCAGGGTCCTGGGATCGAGCCCCACATCAGACTCCCTGCTCAGTGGGGAGCCTGCTTCTCCCTCTCCTCCCCACTCGTGCTGTTTCTCTCGCTCACTTGCTCTCTACCGCAAATAAATAAATAAAATCTTTTTTTTTAAAGATTTTATTTATTTATTTGACAGAGAGAGACACAGCGAGAGAGGGAACACAAGCAGGGGGAGTAGGAGAGGGAGAAACAGGCCTCTCGCGGAGCAGGGAGCCCGATGCAGGGCTCGATCCCAGGACCCTGGGACCATGACCTGAGCCAAAGGCAGACGCTTAACGGCTGAGCCACCCAGGTGCCCCAATAAATAAAATCTTTTAAAAAATAAAATAAAAACCAACAGTAAGCACATTTCACATTTCTCTCGAGAAAACCTTCTAAGCTTTGGAACTTGATTCTTGTCCCAAATCTGATGTCAGCCCTCCAGTTAATGCTTTTCCTGTCTGTTTCTCCTGCTATCACTTATTTTTGCTGTTTTGGGGTTTTCTTGCTCTTAATTCAGGAGGTATCTTCTAGAATATAGCAAAAAATCCCAATGCATGAGCTGGAGGTATTGCTGTGCGCCTTTGTGCAAACTAGGAAAATGTGTCTGCCTCTAGATTCAGGAAGCCCTGTGCCAAGGTACATGGTTTGTGGCACAGAGGAAGATTGGAAATGCAGCCCACATCCCCTTTCAAGGTGTACCCTTGTCCAGGGACAGCCAGCCATGAACCCAAGTCTTGATTCTTCAAGGGCCCAATAGAACTGAATGAGGATAAGGGCTGAGGGCCAACATTCTCCACTGAGAACAAAACTGGGTTCTTAAGATCTTTGGTGATGTAGACATGTAGATTCTTGAGTAGTATGATTTTCAAACTGGCCTTTAAGGACTGTTTTACATTCCAAAAAGGAATCTCAGGGGCTGATACAAGGAATGAGGTACGAGGTCAAGAACATATCTTTTTATTTAAGGTGGCTCAAACTTTTCACCTAGTACAATGTAGAGCTCCTGTATGAAAGTGGTAGAGGAAGGGGGATCCTAAGGTTAAAACAACAATAGATTGAAGACCATTAGTCTGTGCTTCAGATCAAGTTGTCAGGTCAGTGAGAACCTTCTGCATGTGGATTATTTGTGTTTGGGAAGGTATGGCTATCCTTAATACTTACACTGAATATATATAGGTACATAGCAAGAGACTGCTTACTATCTTTATGGTCATGATAGTCATTCATACATTTACAGGTGTCTCTAGATGTTTCCAGACAGGGAGGCAAGGAAGAATTTCCGGACGCTTGAGTATATATGGCAGCTGGTTCCTCATGTGGTGTTTATCCAGTAGACCTCTTTATGAGCAAGAGGAGTCATGCCAACACCCTTCAGACTCTGAATCAGAGATGGACTGACTACTGCTTGTTATTGCCTGGGTGAGATGTACCACACATGCCACCTAATAAAATTTAATCCATGTTAACTATCCCAAGGGCTGGAAGTGGTACTTGATGTGCATTTGCTTGTCTTCAGATAGCAAGTGTCCCAGAGAAAGCAGGTGGCTCCAGGAAGTTCTAAGATAAAGTAGGGGGTCCTGGCTCACCCCTACTGGGATTGATGAAGCTTCCCTTAGAGCCAAGAGTATAACTTATGTGGGCTTTGTTTAAAAACCAACAGTAAGGGGCACCTGGGTAGCTCAATTGGTTAAGTGTCTGCCTTCAGCTCAGGTCATGATCCCAGGGTCCTGGGATCGAGCCCCACATCAGACTCCTGTTTTTACAGACAGTTGAATTGCATTTCCAGCTCTGAGCACTAATCTAATTGTCTGTGACATATGACTGTCTCTGAAAAGGAGACACAGGCTCTGGTAGGGTGCCCTCCCTGCCCCAATCAGCTCTGGAACATCCATCTCAGCCTTAATCACTCAGCCCACAAGCAACCCCATGGAGGCAACGCCTGATGAGAAGCTGGGATGGAAAGGCTGCTTTGTGGCTCAGGTTCCTATATGTAGAAACTGTCCTTAGAACTTAACTTGGGTGGATCTGGAGCTACCTCTGTTGTATCTGGAGAAACCTACAATAGTGTCTCATTGTACTTAATCGTTCTCTGGGTTTCTACGAGACTTTGAGACTTAATCTCTTATAAAATCTTGAATACAGAGAAGCTTATTTTGCATACCTTGATGTTAATGGAGACCAGGAAGAAAAAGCAGAAAGAAGAAAAAGGAGAAAGGGACAAGAAAAGAAATGAATTAGTGAGCGTAACTTTGCAACCTCTGAGTATGTGTCTTTCTGTCCCCACTATAAATAACAAGAGTAGAATAATATCACAACTACCAGTTATTGTTTACTGCGACAACATTTTGCAGGGTGCCTTACAAACATTATCTTTATTAATCTAATCATTTATAAATTCAACAAGCTTTGAGCCTTTTATATACTGAATACTGTGCTAACAGTTGGGGTTTAATAGTATGCAGAAATAGCCAGAGTTCCACCTTCATGGAGGTCACATTCCTGGGAAGAATACTCACAATCAAATGATTTCTCAAATATAAGTAAAATTGCAAATGAAGAAAGCATTAAAAAAAGTGGTGGGGGGAAGAGGGGCAAGCTAGGATTGGAGCATCGAGTGGACATTAACCCAATTATGGTGTATAGTTGAGCTGGGATCCAAATGATGAGATAGGCATTAATCAAGGAAGATGATAAGCAAGAGCACCTTGTAGTTTGTGGGCACATAGCTAGTAGACAACAGCTGAGCAGATACAGATGTACTGAAAGTGACATGGAGTAGAACATGATGAATACTCTGGCAATTCAGGAAGGAGCATTTTCTTCCAGCTAGAAAAGAACATGAAATTCCCCTGCAGAAGTAGGCATTGAAGGGGGACTTGACTGCACCAAGAGAGAGGCCCTGTGTGTCAAGCTGCTACCTGAGACACTTGGGTGTCTTTCCCCCTGTGCACAGGATTTTGGCACCCTGAGCAGTCCCACAATCTCCTACAGTAGCAGTTCTCGACAATGACAATTTTCTCCCCAGGAGATATTTGGCAAAATTTGAAGATGTTTTTGGTTGTTACACCTGGGAGTGGGGGCAAGTGTTTCTACTGGCTTCTAGTGGATAGAGGCCAGGGATATTGCTAAACATGCTACAATGCAGAGGATATCTCCCTGCAACAAAGAATTATTGGACCCAAAATGTCAGTATTGTCAAGATTGAGAGTCTCTGCCCCATGCTTTAAGTGGGCCATGGGATGGGGACTTAGGAATCAATGTTCCTGGTCTCTCAAGTACCTTTCAGAGACTTAATCACTTTCAATATCTTTCCCCCAGATTCTTTTTTTTTTTTTAAGTCAATATCTTTATGTTGATATTTATTAAAATGCTTATTACTAAAACCTACCTTTTTCATCTCTCTAGCCCTTACCATAGGACTTTGTATGGAGGAGATAAGGAAATGCTAGAATAAGTGAATGGGTAAATGAATGAATGAGTGGCTCTTCCTTGTGCCCTTGGAATGTACCTCTGGTACCACTGGTAGCATGAAAATCTTGAATGGAACTCTTCCTTAGCATGGAGAAGTCTCAGATCAACTCAGATTAGTCTCAGGATCATCCAGGACCACTCTGTTTTTCTTATTCCTTACAACCAGTGATTCAGAAAATCCTATGGGTTCTATATAAAAATATCTTTTTTTTTCTTTTTTCTTTTTTTGGATTTTTAAATTATGTTAATCACCATACATTACATCATTAGTTTTTGGTGTAGTGTTCCATGATTCATATGTCTCATATCCCTCAATATCTCCACTCCCTCTACCCCAATACCTGGTCAGAGCCAATATTAGTTCTCACTTGGATTTCCTGCTCCTTCTCTTGCTTCTGTCCCTGAAATGTTTACTTGATTTGCCCACCAGCTAACTCTCAGAACCCATTTTATATCCTTAGTCTTGATGACTCAGCTCCAGACCAGTAGCCTCCTTTCTGCTTTTCAGACATACATAGCTCTTTTCCTACCATAAGGCCTTTTCATGTACTCTCACCTCTACCAGGGACACACTTTCCCTAGAAATTCTCACGGCTCATTTCCTCACTTCATTCTGGTTTCTGCTCACATGTCATCTTATCACAGAAATTTTTCCTGACACTTCTCTATATGAACTAGTAGATCTTATCCTTTTTCATCCTCTTATTCTGCTTTGTTTTTTTTCAGATCATCAAGTTTCACCTGACATTATGTTCTGTTCTGTATCTATTTCTTTATCCCTTTTCTTTCTCTTTCACTATAATGTATGCTACATGAGGGCCAAGATTCTTAACAAAACAGATATATGCCCAGTATCTAGAAGAAAGACTGCCCCATCATGGGTGCTCCATAAATTATTTAATAAATGAATGAAGGATCAAATTCCTGTACACAGAAACTAATGAAGCCCTGAGAGGTCATACAGGAAAGAGAGGAAGTATAAGAAGGAAGGAGACATCAGTTCACCCGTGGCACTAGGAGGTAAAATGGGGTGATGGGTCAGAAAGTCCCTAGAAGCTGCAGGGGCTGTGGGAATGCTGAGCTTCTGGTTGAGGGAAGATGTAATTGCCCTTTATCCATGGCAAGGGTACAGGATAGCCTGTGCCTACTTGGCAGTCTTGGCACATGTGACTTGTAGGCTTTGTCCCCATCCCACCTGTCACTGTGCATAAGATGGCCTTACCTTCTGCCAGGGAACAGAGGCCATCTTCCCTTTGACCTTAACCTAGAATACTGTCAATACTAATTTAATTAGCATTTGTATAATCACAACTTTATCATTTCCAGGTCTAATTTATTTTAATTTCATGTGTGTGATTTGATGATCAAAAGGTTTGCTGAAGCTTTGTTTCCATTCAAAGCACAGCATATTTATCATTTGCTTAAAACTATTATTCCCACCCCTCTCCAGCAAGACCCCTTTGGAGCATAAAGAGACAGGGCAGATTGGGATGGTTCATCTCATTTAGAATTTCTCTGATAGATTTTTTTTTTCTTTTTTCCTTTGTTTCCCTTTCCTTTTTGTAAGCGATCCAAGAAAACCCATTTATAGTGGGGCACTAGTAAAAAATGCTTTGTGTTTTTCTACCCACTCAGTTTGGAGTGCCTTTCAGAATGGATTCCAGATCCTAAGGCTTTAGTTTCCTAATGTGGTCAAGAGAGCTAGAGACAGGATAATGTCATGATCGAGAGTACAGTCTTTGGAGTCAGGCAGACCCAAATTCAAATATTTGTTCCTTACTAGTGTGCCTTGGGCAGGTTACATAATCTCTGCGAGCACCTATTTTTTTCATCCATTGTATTCTCCATTATAAAATGAGGACAATAATGAGACCTTATAGATTTGACATTTACTTATCTGTTTGTTGTACTCTGAATGCTCTATGGAAATAAATAGAGGTAAATATTTGGTCAACATTCCCTCAATATTTATTAATAGCTACCATTTTTCTATTCAGTTTCACATACCTTTACCTGCCATATCTGTGGCAGGCATGAAGCCAGGTGCAAGGGATACTAGAAATAAGGAGGGCACACATATTGCCCTCACCCTCAGTCCAGTGGGAGGGCCAATATGCACACTTATAGTGGCAACACAGTAAGCTGAGCACAGTAATTGAGTTCAAGGTGTAGATACTATGTCCTAAAGGAGCTAAAGGAACTGTAGTACTGTGGGGTAGAAGGGGTTGAGGAAGGCTTCACAGAAGGGCCTCACATAAATGAAGTAGGACTAATAGGAATTGGCACAAGAGGGAGAGGAGGTTGCAAGGACATTACACGCTGGGAGAGAATGAGTGCAAAAGCTAGCCCAGTACTGACGTGTTCCTCAAAAGGCAAGTATTGAGAACATTGGGCCTGCCAAGGGGCAACTGCCAGGGGCACACTGTACCAAATAAGACTATTGGACACATTTGTTGTTGATATAGAGAGCTGGTTCAAGATCCCGCATGACAACATATGTCACACTTAATTTCTAAAGTCCTTGTCCTTATTGATTTCCCATCCTTCCAGAAGGCAAGTGTACTCACAGAGGTTTATAGTGACCAATAGTGATAGTCTGGGGAAGTTTCCCACAGGAACTAGACCATTTCCAAACTGTTTCCTGTCTGTTCAAGCACAAGAGACATTTCTTTGAGACATCTTGGACTGGTCTGAAAGGGCCTTATTATTAGACTATGAGAATTTTGTTTTAGATAAATCAAAACCTTTTGATCCTTTTAAGGGTTTTAACTATTTTTTTAATTGGTAATATGTGTATATTGATTAGAAGGTTCCATCACATCATAGAATTCCAGCATTGACTAGTGACACAGAAAAGTCCAAGTGGGCTCTTCCATCCTCTTCTATGTGCACAGTTCTTCTTCCCCTCTTAGGGTCCTTCCCAGCTCAACTTTTCTATTCTCCATGATTTTCTTTCCAATCTATGTGGTTGCTCCTCTGATAAAGTTCAAGGTCAAGAGGGTGCAGGAAAGATTCAAAAGGATGACAGCATCAGGTACTACTAGGGATCTAGATGAACATGCTACCATGTAATGCCAATGGGATTGAAACTGGTACAACTCTAGTGGGGATAATTTAGCCATATTCAAATGCCTTGATTTTGAATACCATGTGACTGACAAGGTGGCGCCACTTCTAGGAATGTCTCAAATTTTTATCCTGAAGATTTAACCGTAGATACAAACTTGCCCCATTCTTTATAAAAATACAAAAAAAGGGGGGGAAACTCCTAAATATCTATTCATATGGATGTAATCATAAATTATGTCCTATCAGAAAGGAAAATGTTGGCTTATATTTACTGATATTGAAAAAAGCCCATGCTATAATGTTAGGTGACAAAGGCAGATTACAAAACACAATGTTGAATGTGAGACTATTCCAATTAAAAAAATAGAACTCACTCTTATTATCCTTTAGCTATAGATTTAGAAATAGAGAAATAGGAGTACCTTTTTTTTCTTCTCTATACTTTTTAAGTGTCTTTTTTTTTTTTTTAGATTTTTTATTTATTTGCGAGAGAGAGAATGAGAGACAGAAAGCATGAGAGGGAGGAGGGTCAGAGGGAGAAGCAGACTCCCTGCTGAGCAGGGAGCCCGACGTGGGACTCGATCCCGGGATTCTGGGATCATGACCTGAGCCGAAGGCAGTCGCTTAACCAACTGAGCCACCCAGGCGCCCTTAAGTGTCTTTTTTTAACAAGCACCTATTTTAAGATCCAAAGAAAAAAGACTATTTGCACTTAAAAAAACAAAAAAAACAACAAAAAAAACCCCCATGTGCTCACCTTAGCCACATTTGGCACTAAGTCTTCCCGAGCAGGCACTCTAGAAACCACCTTTATCGTAACTTCTTGTCAGCATAGAGAGTCCAGTGTCCAGACTTGTCTTAGAATTCCCTAAGTAATGGCCACCTCGAGGGAGTGATCAGGCTTTTCTCCAGGAAATGTGGAAATAATCCCCCTCTCTCTACTCTGGGGAGGGAGTTACACTCAGCAGATGCATGAGAAACTAAACCTAGGAGCTGGGCACAATGGTTTTTATTCCCCCAGCTGTGTGAGACTTGTCATCCAAGTTTAAAAGAAGGCCTTATGTTATGGTCATTTAACAAGAATTTGTAGCACATGCATGTGTTGTGTGATAGTGCCATGCTGTTCTTGTGGTCTAAATAAGCCCTTGTCCTGCAATATCCTTTACAGTTGCCCAAATCTAGATTTCAGTATGTTCAACATGCAGGTGGGATGAAGAAAGCTCTTCAGAGACCCGTCCACTGCTTCTTATATCAGCAATTCATTTTGTAGCCTGGAGCTTAATATACTCTTCCCTCCACATGATTCATTGAATGTGTAGGATTTCGATCTGAATTTGGAAAGGAATTATATGAGTTGTCATATGTCTAGCCCTTATTAAATTTTGCTGGTCTCTTTATGCAGGAAGAAAGAAAAATCAAGGGTTCTTTGTTTGTTTGTAGTTACTGTTCCTCTATAATATCTTCTTTTCTGTAATATCCTCACAATTAAGGGCAATGACAAGCATTAATGAACACTTTTCTACCAATTTATAATTTACCATGTGCTTTTGCATTCATCACTTCATCTGATTCTTATTAGTGCTCTCTGAGTATGGTATAACCACTGCCATTTTCAAGGTAAGGCAACTGAAGCGTATTGAGGCTGTTATCTGCCCAAGTGTATTAGTCTGGACTCCTTTGGTTACAAATCCTGAAGCAGAAATACATCTTGCTAGAGAAAAAGAAAGCAATTTATTAAGTCCAAGGGTAGATCTCAGCTTCAGGCACAGATGAATCCAGGTGCTTGAGTGATATTGTCAGATTTACCCTCCATGTCTAGCCTCTGTTTTCTCTGTGTTAGTTTCCTTCCCAGGAGATTCTTTCCATACAATGTGGAACAGCCACCACAGTTCTAGGCTGTATCCTACTGACTTAGCAACCCCAACCAAAAGACATCTATTTCCCAATAATCTAACCAAATTCCTAAGACTGACTACTATTTGGTCCAATCTGTTTGTTTTGTCCAGCCATGTACCTGTTACTGTGACCAGGGAAGAAACATTCCAATTGGCAGGTCTTAGATGGGGTGAAGTCAGCCCCACACCATAACGTGAACTGAGAGTAGGAAAAGGTTCTTCAAGGTGAAACATGGTACTGTTTGCAGAAAGGGCATGAACAGGAGGCAGACAGAAGCTCCAGCTCTTTGCTGTACCAAGCTGGAAGCTAATAAGTAATGAGTTGGCACTGCTTGTAGAAGTCTAGAGTATGACATCTCACCTCTGAGTTTTTGCAGGAAATCTGAAGACTAGAAACCACAGGCTCTGCCACAGTTCTCAAACCATGCTGATTCCTGACCTTTAGACTATTTGACCGTTAGATTATGTGGATATTCTTGAATCCATATAAGCACTTAACATTATCTTCCAAATTAAAAATATATCATGGGGCTCCTGGGTGGCTCAGTCTGTTAAGTGGCTGCCTTCAGTTCAGGTCATGATCTCAGGTCCTGGGATTGAGCTCCATGTAAGGTTCCCTGCTCAGTGGGGTGTCTGCTTCTCCCTCCACCTCTCCTATCCACTCATGCTCTCTCTCTCTCTCACTCTCTCTCTCTCAAATAAATAAAAGCTTAAAAAATTAAAATATATCATGACTTGTTTGCATGACCACTTTTTAAACATACAGGTATAGCTATGATTAATATAAATTCATTTTAAAACATCATGGAATTCACATAGGTTTTGTTCATAATGTTTATTTTAATTTATATAAAAAAAATTCATGTGTTATCCTGTTCAGGATTTTCAGAACATTTTCATCTCTAAAAAGGGGTGGGGGTCTTTAGGTTGAAATTACTTAGGAAGTCCTAGAATATTAAGATATTAAAACTCCATCTGAACGAGGGTTAGGAACCCATTTCTGCCATCATTTCTAATGACTTAATGTTCCTTGAGTCTGAGTTCTGACCTGTACTATGGGGATAAACTGTCTCATCCACATAACTTGTAGTGAGGCTCTTATATGAAAGTGGAACTGCTAGCAAGTATTTTTAAAAGCTTATAGTATCATTGATATTTTTATTTGACTCCATGCTCAAGGATATTCCTCTTAATGTATTCAGCAAACCACTAATGGCCCCTGATGCAAAATGTGCTTGTCTGTTTCTATTATGATTGTGCAGATCAATGAAGCTCTGTCTTCCTCTATAATAAACCACAGGCTTACAGATTTTTTTAAGATACCTTTTTTCCAATAGTATATATTCCAGGAAGCACATTTTATCCTTCTTATGCCCCAAACACACTCATGACTGTAATAATTGATCAACCATTTAAATTTTCTGTTTAAGTTTCAGAAAAGCGCACGTATCCTAAGTATACTTTTGATTGATATTCACAACTGAAGACATTTGTATAACCAGCACCAGATCAAGAGAAAGAACATCAGTCGATCAGTAGTTCTCTAGAAACACACCTTGTAGCCCCTTTCCAGTTACAACCCCCCCCCGCCCCCCACCAAGGATAACCTCAGGCCGACTTCTAACAGCACAAATATGCTTCATTTGTTTCTTTAGTTCATCTAAACGAACTCATTTTGTTCCTAGTTCTTTCTTTGAACATTGCATTTACAAGATTTATCCATTTTGTTTGTGTAGAGTGACAGATGGTGTATTTTTTATTGCTGCACAGTATTCCATTGCGTGTGTGTGCATGTGTGTACTTATCTTTCACAATATATTCATTCTATTCATAAGGATTTGAGAGGTTTCCAGTTTGGAGCTATTTCAAAAAGTGCTAATATTAATATTCTATATAGGTCTTTAGGCAAGCCCATACATGTATTTTTTTATTGTATTAGAGGATGCTTAAGTTTAGCTTTACTAGACACTACCAAACAGTTTTCCAAAGCAGGTGTACCAATCGACATTCCCATAAGCAGTGCAAGACAGTTTTGTTTTCTCCAATTGCTTGCTGATATTCGGTGTGTTCTGCCTCTATAATTCTAGCCATTCTAGTGAATGTGTATGCTTTTAATTTGCAGTTTGCAGTGTGATTTTCGTTTGCATTTTCATAATGAGTAATGAAGTTGAAACAATTTTTCATGTGTTTCTTGGCCATTTGGACATCCTCTTTTGAGGGCACTTACTTATTCACATAGTATGCTTATTTTTCTGTGGGTCAGTATCAGTTTCCTATTGGTTTGTAGGGATTGGTTAACCATTCACTTATGCCTATTTTATTGGCAGGAAAATTTTTAAAGTTTTAATATTTATTTTTAAATATAAAATCTAACATTTAAAAATTTTTTTTAAATTAACATGCAATGTATTATTTGTTTCAGGGGTACAGGTCTGTGATTCATCAGTCTTACACAATTCACAGCGTTCACCATAGCACATACCCTCCCTAACGTCTATCACCCAGCCACCCCATCCCTTCCACCTCCCTCCACTCCAGCAACCCTCAGTTTGTTTCCCGAGATTAAGAGTCTCTTATGGTTTGTCTCACTCTCTGGTTTCATCTTGTTTCATTTTTCCCTCCCTTCCCCTATGATCCTCTGTCTTGTTTCTCAAATTCCTCATATCGGTGAGATCATATGATACTTGTCTTTCTCTGATTGACTTATTTCACTTAGCATAAGAGTGAGACAAGTGAGATACTTGTCTTTCTCTGATTGACTTATTTCACTTAGCATAAGAGTGAGACAAGTGAGATACTTGTCTTTCTCTGATTGACTTATTTCGCTTAGCATAATACCCTCTAGTTCCATTCACATTGTTGCAAATGGCAAGATTTCATTTTTGAGGGCTGCATAATATACCATTGTAGATATACATACTACATCTTCTTTATCCATTCATCTGTTGATGGACATCTAGGCTCTTGCCATAGTTTGGCTATTGTGGACATTGCTGCTATAAACATGGGGGTGCATGTACCCTTTCGGATCACTACATTTGTATCTTTGGGGTAAATACCCAGTAGTGCAATTGCTGCGTTATAGGGTAGCTCTAATTTCAACTTTTTGAGGAAACTCCATCCTGTTTTCCAGAGTGGCTGCACCAGCTTGCATTCCCACCAACAGTGTAGGAGGGTTCCCCTTTCTCCGCATCCTCGCCAACATCTGTCGTTTCCTGACTTGTTAATTTTAGCCATTGTGACTGGTGTGAGGTGGTATCTCACTGAAGTTTTGATTTGTATTTCCCTGATGCCGAGTGATGTTGAGCACTTTTTCATGTGTCTGCTGGCCATTTGGATGTCTTCTTTGCAGAAATGTCTGTTCATGTCTTCTGCCCATTTCTTGATTGGATTCTTTGTTCTTTGGGTATTGAGTTTGATAAGTTCTTTATAGATTTTGGATACTAGCCCTTTATCTGATACGCCTTTTGCAAATATATTCTCCAGTTCTGTTGGTTGTCTTTTGGTTTTGTTTCTACTAACATTTCTCACCATGCCATTTCATTAATGATTCATTCTCAAAACAGAACATTTATTTGGACCCTATTTTTACAAAAACAATGCTAGCTGTTAGGCATGCAATGATAAATAAAATATGTGGTCCCCACCCATATGGCACTTACCATCTAAGGATGAGAAAGACAAACAATACACAAATACATATATAACTGAAAGATGATGCCAATTACAAAAGTACCAGAAAGGGACAGAATAAAAGGGTTTCTTTTTCAGTTCCACACACTTCTCTGTCATTTAGTTTGATACCTAAAGGCTAATAAAGATGCAGTGCCAAAAATGAGGGGAGAATATTCTAGGCAGACACAACAGCATATGCTATTCTCTGAGGTGGGAAAACACTTTGTATGTTCTAAGACTTGGAATGAAGTAGTTTGTCTACAGCAAGGGTCAGCAAATCTTAAAAGGTGAAATAGGAAATATTTTAGGCTTTACAGACCAGATGGTCTCTGTTGCAACTACTCAACACTGCTGTTGTAGCATGAAGGCAGCCGTGGACTAAATGTAAACAATGTACATGGTTGTTATTTCAATAAAACTTTATTTACAAGAATAGGCGATGGGCCAAATTTGACCCATGGGCCGTGGTTTACCAACCCCTAGTCTAGATCATGGAGAAGAATGTCAATCTCTTACCTGGACTACCTTGGTAGGTTCCTAACTAGCCTTCCAGCTTCTACTCTTACCTCAATCCATTCCCTGAAGAATATCCAGAGCAAATGTTGGAAAGTCCTAAATTGGATGATGATGCTCTTTTCCAATTAAACATATCTGATTAACTTTTTGGAAGCTTCTTATTGAACATAGAGTAGAATATAAAGCTGAGATAGACTTGGGCTAGAAGTGAAGGGATTTATGCCACTGATTTGTAGCCTTGATTTTAGAATGAAATACTGAAATTTGTTTTATATCTATGTGCATGGGGTCCAGTGACAACTGTGGGCATGGGAAAAAGGGGGCATGATATAATGTATGGTCTCCAACTGCTCTTCAGCTAAGAGAAATCTCTCCCTTCTGAAAATCTACACACACTTGACTTTGTATATTTCTCTTTTCTACCTTCTATTGCACAGTATAGGAGAAGCCCTCTAATTGCTTGGGTTTTGTCTGGCCTGGCCTTGTATTCACAGTCCAGGAGCAGATATCTGTTACTTGAACAAATGGATGGATATAATTGTGCTCTATACATAGTTTAATAAAAGAATGAATAGATTGAGTTTTGCAGGAAAAAAAATACCAAAGATGATCCTGGAATTTTAGGCATGAGTGACCAGGGATAGCTGTGGCCTAATCAGAAATTAGTAAGTCAGAAGAAGGTTCTGATTTGTCAGGTTTCAGATATGGTGGATCTCTGGTGTGAGACATCAGTGGTGTGCGGGGGACAGGTAGAAATGAGTTCTGGGGCTTGGGAGAGAGATCTGGGCTGGATACAATAACTGATACTAGAATAGTTTGAATACTGGGAGACAGAAGGAAAAGTGGTTCAAGGACAAAAAAGTAGGTTGAAAGGTGAGGATGAGAAAGAAAGAAAAATTTCCCATGAATGATAAAAGTGAATAACTATAAGATTTCTAGATTTTCAAGTAATAAAATCATTCAGAAGGAATGAAAAGCTGTATAGGCCCTCAAGGTCAGTGCTACAGTTATTCATTGACGTTGGTATGAAGTTACATTAAAATTCACAAAATAGCAGGGGAAGTCATTAATCTAGATTCTTAACAAGATACTCATTTTTTAATTAAAAAATTAACCATCTCCTTTTCTTTCTATACTATACTGTGAAAGAACACAGAAAAATGTGTCCTTAAAAAACTAGATTTGAAGTCAAGCTGGGCTTGGATTCAAGTGCTAACTCTGCTACTCATCAGCTATTTGACCTTGAAAACTATCTTAACTGTTCTAAGCTTCAGTTTCTACATCTTTAAAGTGGGATGGGTAATAGTACTTTCCTCAGAGCATGGTTGTAAGGACTAAATGGGATGTATAAAAGCCTGTGACACCAGCAGGGCACAAATAAACGGGTGTTAGCAGTTATGACTTGAAACACATCTTCATATCATGGCAATGTCCTCTGTCTCTGGAAGCCCTTGATTAAAATAGACCATACAACGTAAGGATATGGTTTGTGCAGCTATCTGGCAGGGATTGAATCCTGGCTCTGCATCTTACAGCTGGGTAACCTACGCAGTTATCCTAATCTCTCAATTTCCCTATCTATAAATGGAGAAAATAATAGCATTTCCTTCCCAAGAATTAAGGAGTTAATACATTTAAGGCTGGGTGATGGACATTAAAGAGGGCATGTGATGTAATGAGCACTGGGTAATATAAGACTGATGAATCATAGACCTGTACCTCTGAAACCAATAATACATTATATGTTAATTTAAAAAAAACATTTAAGGCTCTTAAAATAGTCTCCCACATAAAAATTCTCTATAAATATTTTTAGAGTTTTATCATTATCATTATTACTATTAGCCATGTAGCCATTCTAAAGCAAGACACAATGCAAGTTTTATTTATTCCCTATTTGAGATGTCCTGGAACTATATCAGAAAGATTATCCTAAAATTCAACATGTCAAACTCAAAAAATTATTTCTGAGAACAAAGTCCGCAAATTTGCCCCAATCAAGGTAGCCAAGTTAATAGGAAATTATAGAAGACCACTTGTGGCACCAAGGAGCTCCCCAGTTTGTGCCACAGTTTTTCTATCTCCAGCTGTGAGACCCCCTCTCAGTCTCCTCATCTCCTTGTCTCCTCTCTGCACACCCTAGTGGAGAGAGCTGATGTATACTCTGTGGAAAGATTTGGACAATAACCCACAGGGAGTTTGTTTGGGTTAGAGCTGAAGACTCTACATTAGGCATCAGGGAGCTGGCAGGACCTTGTAGGACTCAGAGGCCCAGTTAGAACACAGAATTGAGGGGACCGCAAAAATGAGATCCAGCATTGAGAATATCAGAGAAAATTATTCTGGGGGGAGGGAGCTTTAGAGAACAGAAGTGGTAGATGAGGTATTGCAGAGAAGCAGCCTGGAAGGATGTCAGGAAAGAGGAATTCCCACATCCTGCCTGGGATTGAACTATAAACCCAGTTCAGTAATTGGACCATTGAATCCCTGCTGGGCTGCACAGCAGCATTAAAGGTTCCAAGATGCCTTTCTGTATCTCCAGTGCAATAGCAAAACCCATAGACAGCCCCATCTCCAAGCTTGTCTCTGCTGCTGTGAGACTCCTCTGTGCCTCAGTTTCTCATATATAACATGGGAATCATAATAGGATCCACCTCATTAGGATTATTGGTGGACTACATATATGAATAGTGAGAAGAGAGCCTGGCACACATGTTTGCTATCAACATCATTGTTGTCATTGCATCATCATTACAAGGGGCAAGTCCTCAGAGGAAGCTTTAGTTCTCAAAGAGTCAAGTGTCAAAGTGAAGCCTTGGGGAAACAAAAGTGTGTTGGTTTAGAGCAGGGTCTTGTACTTAAGCAGAGATCCCACTTCTCACACTTACTAGCTGAATGACCTAGGATAAGTTATTTATCTCTTGAAGCCAGTTTCCTCATCTGAAAAAATGGGAATGATAATCATACCTACCTCACATTATTGGGAGGATTACATGATAGGAAGCATGAAGAACACACTTTGAACTGTGTCTATATATATCAAGTGATCCATAAATAATAGGCATTATTAAAATTGAGACCACAAACATCATTCCCAGCTGTAACTTGAGTGTCAAGTGGAGAAGCAGAGGCATAGAGCTGAACAGGGGTCCTGGGCCTCCAGAGTCAGACTCACATAAGGTGAGATTTGGAAAAGGCTGTCCAATGCTGCAGTGGTTTTTGCAAAAGGGTCTTGGCCTTCTACTCTGGGCTGTCAAAAGATCAGTAGCTAAAATAAATGTAACTCCTATGGCTAATCATGAGGGCTGTGTGGCTGCATATTATTGCTAGGCCAAGGGAGAGGGGAGGAGAAATGGGAGGGGGCACAGATTGCTTCAGGGTCACCCAAGAGGCAGTGGTTATTCTTTAGGGTGAGGTCATGGCCTCTATCTTTGGGGTAACTACACCCACATCCCTCATGACTAACACAAAACACTTTGCCCTCGTTGCTGAAAAAAAAAAGAAGATTCATAAGGGAATTAATAAACAAGCCAAAGAAAATTCTTGTCTGCCTTTTAATTATAGAAGAGTGATTGCTATGCTAATCATAATCAGCATCAAGGTCAAAAGTTTCCACCACTCTGGAATGAACATTTAGAAAATAAATTAACCAGAATACCAATGCTATTTCTGAACTCCCAGCTCACGTGGGTTTGAGATAGAATGCTATATCTTTTAAGTATCTTTTAAGAGGATCCATGTAATGCTGATACATTGATTGGATAAATGTCACTCCACAAACCTGCTAATGCTCAAGGTTGGGGGGGAGGGGGATCCATTAGGAGGCCCACGAATTTGTGTGATTGCCTAGACTGCCAAGGTAAAGACTGGTAAAGACTGTTGTCTTGAGTAAGATCTCGCTTCATGTCTGGCAGGTGTCACTACAGGATGTGTTGAAAATACTTGGGTCTCAGGTTAATGTAAATGATGAAATATTAATGTATTTGAATAATTCTAATATATTTTCATTTCCTCATGGATATTGGTATTACAATAAAAATAACGCTTTAACGTCTATGATTTTACAAAGTTAGACCCCTACCTCACACCATATACAAAATAGATTACATTTGTAAGACAAGTCAAATAAAAGTTTAAGAATACCGATACAATAAAATATTCAGCCATAAGAAGGAATGCAGTACTGATACCTGCTACAACTTAGATGAAATTTAAAAATGTTGTACTAAGTAGGAGAAGCCAGACTCCAAAGTTTACACATATAATTCCATTTACATGAAATGTCCAGGACAGACAAATCCTTTGAGACAGAAAGCAAATTACTCATCACCAGGGGCTGGAATGAAGAGGGAATAGAAAATAACTGCTAATGGGTATGTGGTTTCCTTTGGGGTGATGAAAGTATTTTGAAATTAGATTGAAGCAGTGGTTGCACAATATTGTAAATCTTCTAAATGCCATGAAAAATGCACAATGGTTAATTTTATAAGAATTCCATCTCAATTTTAAAATGTTTAAAGGTATTAGAAAAAATATAGGGTAATATTTTATAATCTTGGGGTGGAGGAGTATTTTTTTAAGTAAGGCAGAGACCTCAAAGCCATCAAGCAAAAAAGGAACCAATTTGTACATATGAATTAAAAGCCTCTGTATTGCCAAAGATACCATAACCAATGTAAAATAGACAAAGAGCATTCCAGAAGAAAGTGCCAGGAGACATTCAAGACTCTGAGAAATTTTCAGATATCACTGAGGGCTTGGACATCACCCTACCCTATAACTGATCTGATGCTTAAACCCCTCCTTCCATATCCAGTATCTCAGGATGCATTCCATCCTGGGGAGTTCCTCCCTTCTGCAGATGGCCTAGTCCATATTCAAGTAGCTCTACTGTCTTGAAAATGTTTTCTTATGTTGAGTCAGATTGTCCTGACTAAGGATCCCAGTAGCTGAAATGGTTTTAGAGCGCAGGCCTTACATTCAGAGAGATTCAGGTTTGTGCCCTGACTCACCATTTACCACTCTGTAATCTTGTGCAAGTTGCTTAACCATTCTACACCTCTACATTCCTTCATCTGTAAAAAGAAGGTCATGTGTCCCTCACTGAGATAGTCAGGAGAATTAAGTTAGATCATGTCTGCCAAATGCCTAGCAGAGATCTTGGTACATTTTAGGCTTCAGTAAATGGTGGCTGCTTTGATTAGTTCCAGAGACACAAACAGAAAATGGTTTCAGTCCTAAAACATGGCACTTTTGATTCACTCATTCACTCTTTCCTCCCTCCCTCTCTCCCTTCCTTCCTTCCTTCCTCCTTCATCTAAAGACCTTACCTTAGCTACAAGGTCCTATATACAATGAGGCCTCACACCGCCCAATCTTTCTGCTAACTCTCTTACTTTACCGCTCACCCGTTCTCCCTTCTGACTTGTCCATTTTAGCCACATTGGCCTCCTTGCTTTTCCCTCAACATATTGGGCATGCTCCTACCTCAGGGCCTTTGCTCTTATTGTTGGTTCTTCCTGGAATACTCTTCTCACCAGTCACTCACTTCCTTCACTTATGTGTTCACATGTCAGCCAACAAGAGAAGCTGTCCTAGACCATAGCGGTACCACCCATCATTCTCAGTCCTCCTCACTCTGTCTTATTTTTCTTCAAAGCACGGCATCTATCTATTTGTTTATTGTCTGCCTCCCTCAATTAGAATGTAAGCCTCATAAAGATAGGGACTCTTTTTTCTCCTTTGTGGTTTCCAGTACTTGGCGAAGAACCTGGCACACAGTAGGTGCGCTATAAATAATGGTTTAATGAATATGTTAACCAAAATATGTGAGTACTTACTGTGAGCCAGGTGCGCTCATGCAGAGGAGAACAGCAAGGTGCTTTCTGCTTCAGTTATAGCAATCCTATCCTGACACAACATGGTTTTAACAAGCCAGCTAGCAGACTGTCATAGTAAATGTTGTTTATGTACAAGGTATCTTTATGCTGAGGGTAATAAAACAGCCCTACAGTGCCAAAATCCTCAAGTTGAGTGACTGGTTAACTGTTACACCATAAATAATTTGAGTTGGCGAGAAATATTCTCACTTCAGTGTGAGGCGGTATTCTGTCACTTCTCTGGATTCCATCTGACACGTTGGATTATTATAGATTAAATAAGCAATCCTAAATGGACTGTGGCCTAGCAACACAGGCCTGAGACAAAGGGGATGGGACCCAAAAAAACAGGGGGTGTGGCGATGTGGCCATGGTCAGGCTCACAAGCTATATTCATTATGTGTATTTGTGAAGGCAACAACACTTAACCCCTGCTTTGTCCCCCTCGGGGTGCACTGAGCATGCTGTGATGATGAGGGCACTCACGGTGACTGTCCCCAGGGACTGGAAAGTGACTCTCCATTCTCTCCTGCTGCTACTTGTGGCCATGTCTTCACACCAAACTGCTGACTTGACAGTGAATGTTTCATGTAGGCAGCATTTTCAGCATTTCAGAGTTGGAACAAGACAGACCTGGATTTGATTCCAGGCTCTGCTGTCTTCTAGCTATGTGACCTTGAACGAGTTAGTTGACCTTTCTAAGCCTCTGTTTCTGCAACTCTAAAAGGGGATGAAAATTCTGATTTCATTATTAAGAAATAAACACGATAATGCACATAAAGCATTTGGCAAGGTGCCTGGCACCTTGCAAGGGTCCAGTTATCACAATTGTGGTTGTTCAAATGATTTAAGAATCTCCTCCCATGTCCTAAATGGATGTTTGCTTGCTTGTATGTCACATAAGAGGAACATGATACAATGCAAGACAGATGTGGGAATGTTTCACTGACTTCCTAACACCAGAAAACAGTGTAATTAAAATAGTCTTCAGGAATGCATTCAGGGAGCAAATAATCCCTATGGAATAAATATGACTCAGTGATGCTCCCAGTCAGTTATATGCCAACCAATTCCATTAAAGTTTGAACCATGTCAAATTAGTGATTCACAGTTATGGGATGGACATGGTCTAGCAAGACAGCTGGCCTAGAGGTTGGAGGATGAGGGCTCTACATCACCCCTATATAGCCTTGGGAGGCCCCTTCTTCTCTGAGCCTGTTTTCTCAGTTGTACATTACAGGCATGCCATACAGACATTTCACTTTTAAACAGCCCTAGAATAGCATGTACCCTAGATGCCCGTTATTAGAAACAGACCCAATACCTAAATTACTCCTTGTAACGAAGAGATCTCTAGCATGCATTCTAATAATTGAGGATTACTATTAAAATAGGATGCAGCACATGGCAACAGGCAGGAACACCAGCATTTTTGTTCATTTCTCTTCCCCCTCTGGAGAATTGAATTATCTGAAAGGTGAATTGTTTGAAAATGCCCACGTTTGCATACAGACTTTGATTTTATTCCTGTATTTATTCTAGTTTGGTGGTCCTCAAGCTGTAGTTTGTAGAAGATTTACTATAGAGCATTAATGATATAAAGTAAACATTTTCTACTTCCTAGGTATTTAAGGGATTTTTAATAGTATTTTGCCCAACACACATTTTTTTGTCTGACTTTAGAACATAACCTCCCAGTAGTGTAGGGCCCCACAAGGAAAAGAAAACACTGCACCAGATTGTTTCTATTGTTTCTTTCCTGCCTGAAAATAAAGGTGATGGTGTAGGGGCTATTTTAGAGGAAGATACAGAAAATCAAATTAGGTCATATCCGTAAAACCACCTGGCAAGCTGTTTCAAAGGAATGTTAGTTGCTGGAACTGCCTGGGGGCAGGTTGTAACACAGATATTTTTGAAGCATCTGAGCTGCACCCCAGATCTGCAGCTGGGATGGGAGAGTGACCTGGATAGGGCTGGCTTTGAAAATGCTGATGGAGGAGGCACAGTTGCCGGAGATAGGGGTGGCCGGCCTGAAGAGCAGAACTGGGAAAGGAAGGTGGGGTGTGGAACCTATAGGGAACCTATAGGGCTGGGCAGTTGAAGAAGGGTTCTATTACTTTTTCCCTAGCCCCAGAGGGCTAGGAATTCGGGAGGTGGGTGAGTATGGGAGAGTCTTCAAGAATCTATCCTAAAACCTGGGTGTGTGGCTCCCAGGCATCTAATGGACATGTGTCCCCATAACTGTCCCTTTCTCTTGCCAAGAAGAACCCTGTTCAATCACAGGTGTGGGCATGTGCCAAGAGGGGACCTCAGCCCCATAGGGAGCAGCACCTTAGAGGGCCATTGAGGCCAGTCCCTGTCACACAGCAGCATGTGTTGCCAGGCTGTCAGGGTCTGGATACTTGGACATCCCTCTGATTTGAGCTCTCCAGAGAGTTCTAGGCACTGTCACCGCAGATCTTCTGATATGGGTTCAAGTCCTATTTGCTAATTCCTAGCTCTGTCATGTGGAGATGTGAATAACAGCATGCAACTGTGGTAGGAAAATGAGCTTCTCAGCATTTTGAACAGAGCTTGCGGCAGACCTACCATTCAGGATGAGGGGGACGCTTCTCTGAGACTGGATTTGGTTCAAGAACCAGAGGAATCCAATGTTTATACACATTCCTGCAAACAGAAGCACAAAGGTTGTTATATACTCCTTGAAGTGGTGACATAAGCACCAAATGTAAAAGGGCTGTGGCCTGACTGTGTGTGTGTGTGTGTGTTTGTGTGTGTGTGTGTGTGTTGAGGTAGGGCATCTCTTCGTGCCAATCCAAGGTCCCCCAGAAACACTATACTGACTCCATGGGTTGGTATGAAAATTAAATGAAACCATGAAAATAAAGCATTGAGCAGGGTCTCTGGAATACAGAAAGTGTCTAATTAATGAGAGTTTTTGCTGTTGCTGTTCATCCAGTGGAATTTGCTGGGAGGGGAGAGTGAGTTGAAAGAAGATAAACCAACCCAGTTAAGGATCTGATTCCCCTCTCATTACCTAAATCCCTGAGGGCCAGGAAAGCCAACACTCTGGTGTCTGTCTAGAATGAGGCTCAAGCTCAAGATCCCTTTTCTTTCCTTAAGTTGTGGCCTCTCTTACTTAGCCTTGAAAGATGTTTAGCAGAGTTTGGGAGAGAGTTGAGCAGAGTGGCCCCCACGAATCTCAAATGGCAAACACCCCTTCATCCCAGGACTGACTCTGCCTGTGTGTTCCATCACTTGTCACCTGCTTTTCAGAAGTGAAGAAGTCTTTCCCCTCATCCTGTGACTTCAGGAATTCCTTTCATAGTTCAGTGCCTGCATGCATGACATGAAATGGTGTTACCATTATCTTTTATTCTGCTGAAACACAAACACAAACCAGACCCAAGGCCCATGCATTTCTTGCTAGCCTATCAGGATGTGCTGTCTCCCCAGACTGAACTGACAATATAAAAGGCTTTGCCCTTGTCTGTTTGCTGGTTCAGTCTCTGACAGCAGTATCTTGTTCCCAGGCCACGGACTTTTTCCTGGCAGTCCAGGTCATAGCAGAAGCAGGAGCTGACATGGAATGCATACAGAACCCAGACAGGTCCATCTTCCAGTTGACAGGTATCCAGCCCATCAAACTCCTAGGAAATCTCTTTCTTAATATCTCTTCTTTATTAGTTAAGTGTTTGAATTGGGTTATAAGCAATGGAGCCCAAGTCTGGCTGAACTATGCAAAAGATTAGCATTGACTGTAAGAAGAGAAGGGTGGCTCTCAGAATTGAGAAAAAAGGACAGGCAGGCCTCAGAAAGGACAGACTGGAACAGGCACGGGGTTGAGTTAGCAGAAGGGCAGCCATTGGGGTATATCTGCGCCATGCTGCTCATTATCCAGGTTCCCTGGAGATAGACTGATTGACCCAATGGGTTCACAGGCCCAGTGGACAGTGGAGTTGTCCCCACAAGAAATCTAATTACTGTTACCAGAGAGGCAGTGAAGGGGCTGACCAGAGAAGGCAAGGGACAGCAACCAGCCCTTGCCCTGAGATTCTCTTGTCATTCAGCACATATCCTCCAGACCAGGTCAACCGGGACAAGGGAGGAACACTTTTCAGTGACGCCATCCCTCAGAGAAGAAGGTAGGGATCTTCCATGGGGCCCGAGCAGTCTTCAAAAGGGGGACCTAAATTTCTGTACATTCCACATCACTCCCTCAAGCCCCACAGGACTTAAATCTGTTGTCAATTTCTTTCTTTTTTTTTTTTTTAAAGATTTATTTATTTATTTGAGAGAGTGAGAATGAGAGAGAGTACATGAGAGGGGGGAGGGTCAGAGGGAGAAGCAGGCTCCTCGCTGAGCAGGGAGCCCGATGCGGGACTCGATCCCGGGACTCCAGGATCATGACCTGAGCTGAAGGCAGTCGTCCAACCAACTGAGCCACCCAGGCGCCCCTGTCAATTTCTTTCTATCTAACCTCAACCTCTTTGGCTGTTGAGTGAAAAACTTTCTCATGAAACACAATCTACAGGACAGGGTGGATCAGAGGAAGGAATCCTATGTTTACAGCCCAAAGGTCTGCCTCTCTTCTGAACCTGTTTTCTGGTATATGAAACAGGAACATAAGGAACAACATAAGCAGGAGGGAGGAGGAACAGAGGGGGAGTGAGAAGAAGACTCCCCACTGAGCAGGGAGCCCAACTCAGGGCTAGATCCTGGGATCCTGAGATCAGGACCTGAGCCAAAGGCAGAAGCTCAACCAACTGAGCCACCCATGGTGGGGTGGTGTGTGTATAATGTATGAGTGAGTGGATTTCTTTAATTAAGAAATTAGCATAGATTGGACTGAAGTGTATCTTGATCTAAAGAAAGCCATTGGGGGGTACCTGGGTGGCTCAGTTGGTTGAGCTTCTGCCTTTGGCTCAGGTCCTGATCTCAGGATCCCAGGATCTAGCCCTGAGTTGGGCTCCCTGCTCAGTGGGGAGTCTTCTTCTCACTCCCCCTCTGTTCCTCCTCCCTCCTGCTTATGTTGTCTCTTTCTCTCTTATGTTGTCTCTCTCTCTCAAATAAATAAAATCTTAAAAAAAAAAAAAAGAAAGAAAGAAAGCCATTGGAACCCCAAGCTAGTTTTTGCAGGTCTCATTCTGTCTAGAGGCGAAGACTCAACTAAGAGAGATGATTTTAATTTCCATGTTGTTAAGGAAACATTTAGGGTCACAATGTACTTATCAGAAGCAGTTAACAATTGACAATCACTGTAATTGTTCAGCCACTTTCTGAGAATGAATCTAACTGCCTCTATAATACCTTTGATCATGCCATTCTCTAAGAATGGAGATGATTGATTGTTCTATTATTTGACCAACCAAAACTCATGACAGGCAACGTCATATATGTGTCTTTATAGTTCCTGGTCTAATGACAAGTGTAATTAAACCAAAAGGAACTTTCACAAATGAGTGCTTAGGGACTGATGCAGAAAACTTTTAGAAGTGTGTGTGTGTGTGTGTGTGTGTGTACATGTGTGAGTATCTGTTTAACCAAAGCAATTTGGACCAGCTAAAGAATCCCTTGACAGTGTTAAACCACACAATAAATTAGAGCGAGCTGTCTTCTGTAGCTTCATGTGAGTGATATGAGCATATTGACAGTAGAATTGAGCCTGTGGGATGGGAATGTGATAACAGGACTCCTTACAGTAAGATGCTTGTGATTGCAACATTTTAAATGGAATGTTTAATTACTTTGGCTCTTTTCCTTTTCTAATCTCCCCTCCCTTCTCCTTTTGGCCCAGTAGGGAAATATTATAACACAATGAAGAATATTTTAGAGAAGTAGGGGAAAAAATAAAAGCCCTTAAAAAAAAAGAACAAATTAGCACATTAATGCTCCAAACACAAGTAAAGCCCATTATCCTTTTATATTTAAAATCAGTTTGCCTTGTTGTATTTGACTACTATTTTATCACAAATAATCACCTCAATTTGGTGCCTTCTGTGTTCTTCAATCCATTGCAACTAAAATCCCACTTAAGATTTTAAGTAAATGAAAAATTCCATCAACTTGCCGAGAGTGCAGTCTCATTTAGTGTTAATGGAATTTCATTTTATGCAACCTTATGGATATTCTGATTTGCTAGTTTAGTCACTTTAAGTGGGCAATGGAAGCTCAAGGATGTTAACATAAAGCAAATCAGACATGACAGTTTTTACTACGCTTTTACACTGATGTTTAAAGTCACAAAATAACATCCTTTAAATTTTGGCAAAAACAATTCTCATGAGAACTTTGCTGTGTATGGGTGAGACAGCTGACCTTTCGGGGATATTCACTCTCAATATTTGAGCAACCAACATACGACATAAAAATATCCACTGCCAGCTCACTATCATCCCCTGCAAATTCCCCTCCAGAGATTCCCCAGATCATAAGGAAGAGGCAGTGGTGCTGAGACTCAGTGATGAATTCCATGGGCCACTGAGGCTCAGCGACTTAAAAACTTGGCTGTTTCTTCCAGGCACAGTGGTGCAAGTGACAGCAGTTCTCTCTCTTGACCAGGTTAGGATTGTGGTAATTGTTGGGAATCCTGTTAATCAAACTGTTACTAGCTTGGAATATTTATGGTCTTTCAAGTCTCATTTGTGTAAGGAAGTTACCTGTTCCCAGCTTCATCAGCCATGTGGCCAGCCCTTCCCACAAATGAGAGCTGTTTTGGGGAAGGAAATAAAAGCTGTCTCGGGATGTTTCAGAGAAGCCATGAAGTGGATGAACCTTTGTGATGCGCCCTAGAAAGTCCTAGCCTGATGTTCCTGGGACAGATTCATAGTCTGTTGCTCACAGGTCTCTCTGCTACTGTTGACTTTTCTAGATAAAACAACAGAAATGAAGCCACTTCACAGTCTTACTTGTCCAGACTCTGGACTCAAGTTTGGGATTCAGATAAAAATTTCAAAGGCTTTTCCTGTTTCTAAGTTGCTTACCAAGGAATATAAGATAGGTTTAAACATGCAATTTGTGTTCTCATAATGAGATATTTCTATAAGAGGTACAATGAGGCAGGAGGGTTGAGACCAAGCTTTGCCATATTATGACTTTGGATCTCAGCTTCCTCCCCTGTAATGTGATTCAGTGAGATGTCATGGAGACGTGAAGTGACAGTTCATATCATTGAAGAAAGAGTGGCTGGTGCACCGGGCTGACAGCCAGGAGACCTAGGCTCCACTTTGGCCCTAGAGAGCTGGCTCTGGGTCTTGGGAGGCTACTTCATTTCTCTGAACTTTTTCTTCATTTTTCCAAATGAGAGGCTGGGACCAGGTGTCCCTGCTCATCTGGTGACTGTTACCATTTTTTATCCACTCTGCTTGGAAAGTCAAGTTTCTGAGTCCTTAGTGTTTTCCAGTGGGTGGAGTGGTGGTGGAGCAGCAGGGTTTTGGAATCAGCTGTGTCTGAGTTCAAGTTTGGGCCTCACTACTCTTAGCAATATGGCAGTGGGGTAGATACTTAGCATCTCCATGCCTCTGTTTCCTCCTACATGGAGATCATGATGATGTCTTCTCATAGGCTGACATGAGGATGAAACTTAAATTAGTAGAGGCAAGGCACTTAGTACAGTGCCAGCCACATAGTAAATGCTTGTCTTAGTGTCTTGGGGCTACCTTAACAAATTACCACAATCGTAGATGCTTCAAACAACACACATATATTATCTCACAGTTTTCTATGTTAGAAGTCTGACATGGGGGGCACCTGGGTGGCTCAGTCAGTTAAGCATCTGCCTTCGGCTCAGGTCATGATCTCAGGGGCCTGGGATTGAGCCCGGCATTGGGCTCCCTGCTCAGTGGGGAGTCTGCTTCTCCCTCTGCCTCTGCCCCCCTTGTGCTTGCTTACTCTCTCTCTCTCAAATAATCTTAAAAATAAAAAAAAGTCTGACATGGGTTTCAGTGGGTTAGAATCAAGCTATTGGAAGGCTGTGTTTCCTTTTGAAACCTGTCACGAGCTGAGTTGTGTCCCCCAAAATTCATATGTTGAAGACCTAACCTCTAGCATCTCAGGAGAAATATTTGGAGATAAGGTCTTTAAAGAGGTGATTATATTAAAATGAGGCTGCTAAGGTAGGTCCTAACCCAGTCTGGTTGGTATCCTTCTAAGAAGAGGAAATTTGGACATACAGAGAAATGCCAGGGATGTGCATACACCGAGGATGGCTATGTGAGGACATGGCAAGAAGCCACCATCTGCAAGCCAAGGAGAGAGGCCTCCAGAGAAACCAAACTTGCTGGCAATTTGATCTTGGATTTCCAGTCTCCAGAACTGTGAGCAGATAAATGACTATTGTTGAAGCCACCCCAGTCTGCAGAATTGTATTATGGCAGCCCTACCAAACCAACACAGAACCTCTATGGGAGAATCTATTTCTTGTTATTTCCAACTTTTAGAAGCCACTCATATTCCTTGGCTTGTGGCCCTCTTGCTCCATCTTCAAAGCCAGCAACAATGGGTGGAGTTCATCTCACACTGCAATACTCTGACCTCCTCTCCTGCCTCTCTCTCTACCTATCAGGATGTTTATGATTACATTAGGTCCATCTGAATAACCAAGCATAGTCTCCTTATCTTAAGGTCAACTAATTAGCAAGTTCCATTTTTGAACTTAATTCTCCCCTGTCATGTAACATAACATATTCATAGGTTTCAGAGATTAGCATGTGGACATTTGGGGGAGGGGGGCATTATCCTGCCTACCACAATGTTCAGTTAATTTTAGCTATTGTATAGAATGGAAATTTTGCCCCAGCTTTACTAACTTCAGCACTGGAATGGAAATTACCAAAGAATTAAATTTCACTGAGTAGAAACTGGGGAATCATGCTCATTCCGTAGTTTGCCTTTGCTTCCTCCAGTACAGCACAAGCTTCTGCTGACATAGGACTCCTGGTGCATAGAGTAAGTGATGTTCCAATGAGCTGGAATTTTAGCATTCTGATTCAGCTGATATTTCTAGCAAACTGTTGACCTAGTACTATTTATTTAGGGGTTTTTTGGTCTTGGTGGAGTGGCAATTCAAGTCAAAATTTGTCATGCCATTTCTCATACATCTGCTGCTTTTACCTTTAGAAAAGGAGGTTTCAGTGTTTATGGGGCGACCAAAGTTTTATGGTTTCCATTGAATATTTGGCCTCAATGTGTTCAGAGAAACAAAAAGCTCAGATTTTAGAAAACCTGATGATTGTATCCTTCAAAAGTGCTCCTAGGCCTAAGTGGCAGAAACGCAACTAAAAGTGGCTTAATCGGAAATGGGAAGTTGTTAGTTAATGTAACTACAAAATTTTGAATGGATCTGAGTCCGAGTTTGACTAGATCCAGGGACCGCACAGTATTGGGAGGATTAGAGTCTCTCCATCCCCATCTTTATGCTTCCTTTGCACCTACATTGGCGTCACTCCAGGGAGAGACCCCTCAAAACTCTGGGCCCTGGCAAAGGCCTCGGATTAGCCTTATGGCAAGCAAATCCAGTGCAGACAGAGCTCTTCTTCCTCCAAAATCCAAGCCAAGTCATTGGATTGAGTTTTCTTAGATCAGTTTATGTCATGAGACCACCTCCAAACCAAATCAGTCTGACCAGGAGACACAGTGCAATGCTTGGCCAGGCTGAGGTCAAGGCCACCCTGGAGGCCTGTTCAGCTCCACCCCAAATACATGGATGGAGAATGAGGAAAATGATTCCCAAGGAAAATCAAAATGACGTTTCCAGAAAAGGAGTATTAGATATGCACTATGCAAAACTAAGTGATGTCCATCTCAGGTGAGGTTTTTTTGCTTCTCTGGAAAATGGAGCTTGTTATGTCTTCTGTCTTATTTGGGCACAAAGTATCCCCTGCTGGAAAGTGGAGAGGCTCTCCCAGAAATGTATGGGTGTTGGGACAAATGACACAGACACCAGAAGATGTGAAATAATGTTTATTAATCACATATAAATAGCCATAGGATTTCCTGAGAAGGGCTCAGATTCTACTCAGAAGGAAGCAAGAAGAAGGAGGGAGAATTAGGTGGCTTTGGAATTTTTTGGGTATTTAAGGGATAGGGTTGGGGTAAGGATTTCCTGTAAAAGCTGGAGTTGAGTAGTGTGAAAGCCACTTCCAGGGCCTGAGCTTCCTCATGGACTTGCCCAGATGTGGGGCAAGTCATAAACGGGGAGGAATGGGGTCTGAAAGCTATCAGTGTCAAACCTCAAAAATGGACTTAGACTCTTAATTATACTTTCTTCCCCTACTTTGAGGAAAAAACAAAAACAAACCCATAGAAGTCAAGGGTTTGAAATCCTGCCTACCTAAAACAAGGCTTGACTCCCAGCATTTGTTTCTGATCAGTGTTGGAAAGGGAACATATGGAAATTTTCCAGGCCACTTCCTATTAGTGGTTCTTATAATACACATAGGAAATGGGTATGCTTTGCACATGTGAGTTTCAAACAATAAGCAACAACAATGTATCTTTCCTCAAAGGAAAATGGTTATCATGGAGATAAAGCAAAGATAGCACTAAGCTCTGTTGGCTGCATGCTTGGCATGGTGCTAGGATTGATATTTATAGAGATAAATAAAGCCTAATGTTCCTGTCCACGAGGAGCAGGTGAGGTGGTTCATGAGATCACTGCACAACTCCAAAGAGCCCCTAAGTGCGAGCGGGGTCTTGCAGCTTACATACAAGTGGTGTAGGAGGTGGTGACACATTATTTCTGACTGAGGACATACTGCTACCAGGGGATGTTTTATTTTTATTTATTTATTTATTTATTTAATTTTTTTATATTCTTATGTTAATCCCCATACATTACATCATTAGTTTTAGATGAAGTGTTCCATGATTCATTGTTTGTGCATAACACCCAGTGCTCCATGCAGAACGTGCCCTCCTCAGTACCCACCACCAGGCTAACCCATCCTCCCACCCCCCCTCCCCTCTAGAACCCTGTTTGTTTTTCAGAGTCCATCGTCTCTCATGGTTCGTCTACCCCTCCGATTTCCCCCGCTTCATTCTTCCCCTCCCGCTACCTTCTTCTTCTTCTTTTTTTTTTTTTTTCTTAACATATATTGCATTATTTTTTTCAGAGGTACAGATCTGAGATTCAACAGTCTTGCAAAATTCACAGCGCTTACCAGAGCACATACCTTCCCCAGTGTCTATCACCCAGTCACCCCATCCCTCCCACCCCACCCCCCCACTCCAGCAACCCTCAGTTTGTTTCCTGCGATTAAGAATTCCTCATATCAGTGAGATCATATGATACATGTCTTTCTCTGTTTGACTTATTTCACTCAACATAATACCCTCCAGTTCCATCCACGTCGTTGCAAATGGCAAGATCTCGTTCCTTTTGATGGCTGCATAATATTCCATTGTATATATATACCAGATCTTCTTTATCCATTCATCTGTTGATGGACATCTTGGCTCTTTCCACAGTTTGGCTATTGTGGACATTGCTGCTATAAACATCGGGGTGCACGTACCCCTTCGGATCCCTACTTTTGTATCTTTGGGGTAAATACCCAGTAGTGCAATTGCTGGATCATATGGTAGCTCTATTTTCAACTTTTTGAGGAACCTCCATACAGTTTTCCAGAGTGGCTGCACCAGCTTGCATTCCCACCAACAGTGTAGGAGGGTTCCCCTTTCTCCGCATCCCCACCAACATCTGTCATTTCCTGACTTGTTAATTTTAGCCATTCTGACAGGTGTGAGGTGGTATCTCATTGAGGTTTTGATTTGGATTTCCCTGATGCCGAGCGATATTGAGCACTTTTTCATGTGTCTGTTGGCCATTTGGATGTCTTCTTTGGAAAAATGTCTTTTCATGTCTTCTGCCCATTTCTTGATTGGATTCTTTGTTCTTTGGGTGTTGAGTTTGATGAGTTCTTTATAGATTTTGGATACTAGCCCTTTATCTGATATGTCATTTGCAAATATCTTCTCCCATTCTGTTGGTTGTCTTTTGGTTTTGTGGACTGTTTCCTTTGCTTTGCAAAAGCTTTTTATCTTGATGAAGTCCCAATAGTTCATTTTTGCCCTTGCCTCCCTTGCCTTTGGCGATGTTTCTAGGAAGAAGTTGCTTCGGCTGAGGTCAAAGAGGTTGCTGCCTGTGTTCTCCTTTAGGATTTTGATGGACTCCTGTCTCACATTGAGGTCTTTCAACCATTTGGAGTCTATTTTTGTGTGTGGTGTAAGGAAATGGTCCAGTTTCATTCTTCTGCATGTGGCTGTCCAATTTTCCCAACACCATTTGTTGAAGAGACTGTCTTTGTTCCATTGGACATTCTTTCCTGCTTTGTCAAAGATGAGTTGACCATAGAGTTGAGGGTCCATTTCTGGGCTCTCTATTCTGTTCCATTGATCTATGTGTCTGTTTTTGTGCCAGTACCATGCTGTCTTGATGATGACAGCTTTGTAATAGAGCTGGAAGTCCGGAATTGTGATGCTGCCAGCTTTGCTTTTCTTTTTCAACATTCCTCTGGCTATGCGGGGTCTTTTCTGGTTCCATACAAATTTTAGGATTATTTGTTCCATTTCTTTGAAAAAAGTGGATGGTATTTTGATAGGGATTGCATTGAATGTGTAGATTGCTCTAGGTAGCATTGACATCTTCACAATATTTGTTCTTCCAATCCATGAGCATGGAATGTTTTTCCATTTCTTTGTGTCTTCCTCAATTTCTTTCATGAGTATTTTATAGTTTTCTGAGTACAGATCCTTTGTCTCTTTGGTTAGATTTATTCCTAGGTATCTTATGGTTTTGGGTGCAATTGTAAATGGGATCGACTCCTTAATTTCTCTTTCTTCTGTCTTGTTGTTGGTGTATAGGAATGCCACTGACTTCTGTGCATTGATTTTATATCCTGCCACTTGACTGAATTCCTGTATGAGTTCTAGCAGTTTTGGGGTGGAGTCTTTTGGGTTTTCCACATAAAGTATCATATCATCTGCAAAGAGTGAGAGTTTGACTTCTTCCTTGCCAATTTGGATGCCTTTGATTTCTTTTTGTTGTCTGATTGCTGTGGCTAGGACTTCCAATACTATGTTGAATAGCAGTGGTGATAGTGGACATCCCTGCCGCGTTCCTGACCTTAGGGAGAAAGCTCTCAGTTTTTCCCCATTGAGAATGATATTCGCTGTAGGTTTTTCATAGATGGCTTTTATGATATTGAGGTATGTCCCCTCTATGCCTATACTCTGAAGAGTTTTGATCAAGAAAGGATGCTGTACTTTGTCAAATGCTTTTTCTGCATCTATTGAGAGGATCATATGATTCTTGTTCTTTCTTTTGTTAATGTATTGTATCACATTGATTGATTTGCGGATGTTGAACCAACCTTGCAGCCCAGGGATAAATCCCACTTGGTCATGGTGAATAATCCTTTTAATGTACTGTTGGATCCTATTGGCTAGTATTTTGGTGAGAATTTTTGCATCCATGTTCATCAGGGATATTGGTCTGTAATTCTCCTTTTTGATGGGGTCTTTGTCTGGTTTTGGGATCAAGGTAATGCTGGCCTCATAAAATGAGTTTGGAAGTTTTCCTTCCATTTCTATTTTTTGGAACAGTTTCAGAAGAATAGGTATTAATTCTTCTTTAAATGTTTGGTAGAATTCCCCTGGGAAGCCATCTGGCCCTGGGCTTTTGTTTTTTGGGAGATTTTTGATGACTGCTTCAATTTCCTTAGTGGTTATAGGTCTGTTCAGGTTTTCTATTTCATCCTGGTTCAGTTTTGGTAGTTGGTACATCTCTAGAAATGCACAGGGGATGTTTTAAAAAGGTGATTTTTCAATATGATGCTTGACAAGCTAGAAGCATGTCGATGCTCTTAAGACTGGATGGATAGATAGAACAGGTTAAAAAAATATCAATTATATGACCATGCAAAAGAGCAAACTAGTGTACTCCACATCCTGAAGGAATCTCACAGATAGTTCATTGAGCAAAAAAGTCCATTCAGTATGATTCCATGCATATGAACTTCAAGAACAGGCAAAAGTAATCTATGAGAATAAACTTAAGCAATTACTTCAGGGTAGATGTGGGTAGTGACTGGGAAAGTGCACAAAGTAGCCTTTGGGAGGTGGAAAAGGAGCTGTAAATGTTCTCATCCTGACTTGAGAGAGGTTACAAGGGTGCATATATGTAAACATTCATAAACTGAGCTTTAAGATTTGTCACTTAACTGTATGTGCATTTTATCTAAATGAAAAGGAAAAAAGAAAAAGGCAGAAATACCCTAACAGTGAAAGCCAAACTTTTATGCATGTGGAAGGCTGAATAATGGCCCCTGAAAGATGTCCACGTCCTCATCCCTAGAATCTGTAAATATATTACCTTAGGTGGCAAGAGAGACTTGACAGATCATGATGATTTTGAGGATCTTGAAATGGGGAGTTTAACCCAGATTATCCAGGTGGTCTGATGTAATCATGAGGCATTGTAAAAGGGAAGGGGGAGAGTCAAAAGCAGAAGGGGGAAATGGGAGAACAGAAGGAGAGGTGCTAGTGATGATCTCTGAAGATGGAAGAAGGGGCCATGAGGCCAGGAATACAGGTGGTCTCAAGAAGCTGAGAAAAAAAACAAGGAGACAGATTCTCCCTCAAACCTCCAGAAGGAATGCAGGCCTGCTGAGACCTTGATTTTAGTCCACTAAAACTGATTGATTTCAGACTTCTGACCCACAGAACTATAAAATAATAAATTTGTGTTGTTTTATTCCACTAGGTTTATGATAATTTGTTACAGCAGCTATAGGAAACCCATACAGTAAAAATTATTTGGCAAGGAGAGAATTACACCTGTATGCTCTTTCTAATCTCAATTCATCTTCATAACTGCCCTTTGAGGCTGATACCATTATTTATCATCATTTTGTAAAGGAGAAAAGTGAGGCTCAGACAGTTAGATGTCCCCCAAATAAAAGAAGTGGAAAAGCCATGATTTGGGTGCAGACTCTAGAGCTCAAGATTTTCATCAGTCAGTTTTGCCCTTACCAAGCAGAAGAGCCAACAACAGCAAAGCTGCAGAGGTCATGGTTTGGAGGAAACCAGAGTGCAAACCATGCCCCAGGAGCAATCCCATGGCTTCCTTTCTAGTGGGCATGTTCTGCCTTCAGAGCTCTAAACCTGGCCTCCTCTACAGTCCATGGCCATGAGGAAGACAGTATGGATTTGTCAGGTTGCTATAAAAGCTTTGGTGACTGGAGACTTGTTTCAGGACCATGGCGAGCAGTTGAAATATTTCACTTGTGCCCACTGGGCATCACATTTCATGAAGATGGCGTTAACTAAGTTCACTAAAAAATAAGTCTCTCCCTGAATGTCCTGTACTGAGCTGCTGCTGTCACTTACATTCATGGACACACATGTATATGTGTTTGGTTTTATTAGGGAGTTATACCAACTTATTGGCCCTGTCTCCCCAAATCCTAGGAGTCTACCAGACCCAACTTTATTTTCCAAATGGGTAGTCAGAAGATTGTTCAACTGACCTATACAGAGAATTACATTAAGTAATACAGGAGCCAAACCTGTGATGCTGGTTTTTGGAGCTCCACATTCAACCCAACTGAGAATAGGATATGACTTGCCCAGTTAACTGAAGGAAGTGCTCATTTTTCTCTAAGCCTTTTGAATATTTTTGCCAGATGATGGCTCTGCTCTCTACTTTGCTCAAAGAAACACACTTGTTAGGACCGAGGGCTTTGGGGGCAATCTGAATACCAGCTCCACCTCCTAACAGCTGTGTGACCATTGCAGGCCACCACCCTTCAATATATGTCATGTATCTGAAACAGAATGTTTTCACTGTTCCAAACTCAGAAAGGATGTCAGATCTTTCAAGAACTTCAGAGATCATCTAGTCCAATTTCTACATTTTATAGGTGGAGAAATTGGGCCAAGAACAGAGGTGAGTAGGCAAATGGCCAAGAGAGGAGTGGGTGACCATTCCAACTGTATGGACAACTGTCAGTGCAAGGTTGGCTGATCATGAAAAAAGCATTACCGTCAGAAGCATTTCCGGTAGGCTATTAAGATCTATGATATGGTAATCATTTGAACAACTATGGTTATTAGTCTTATTTGCAGACACCATGTTCAATTATGCAGAGCATTCAAGTGCAACAGTCCCATGGAAATTTCTCAGCCATCAGTGCAGAGAGACTATTTTAAATGAATATATTCAGTGGTTTCCTCAGACCTACTTATCATACACAGGAGACCAACTTCCCATGGAAAATCAGTTCACTACAAGGGGAGGCATGGGAGCTTTAAAACACTTCTTATTGCACAGTAGCCAAATAGTTTTTTGAAAAAATAATCTTACCTTCTTGCCTTCCAGGCTGTCCAGAAGGCTTATGCAAATCTCCAAGTAAGCAGAGGTTAGTTTCTTGGACTTGTCCTAGGGAGCATCCCTATACAGAGAAATCAATACCTCATTATCCATGGAGCCCTCCTGATGCTCACAGGCTGGTTTTATGTATTTATTTGCAATGTGAAGGGAAGCAGGCCTAAAATAAATACTTATATAGAGACCACAGCATGCATATCACACACATACCCAATTCAATAACTACATTATATGGACACTCCTCTGGAAATATCAGGACTCAAAATATTCTGTTGGATTTCAGACACCTGCCAGAATCACTGCTCTCACTATTGGAGAATTTTGCCAAAACTTGGCAAAATTCTCCTTTTTCTGGTTGTGTTTTTCTCATATGCCCAGTTAACTGAAGGAAGTGTGGACTGTGGACTGTGACTAAGCCAGGGCCCCTCTAATGAGTCTTGAATGAGGCCTCTTCCCATGGGGAGCTTGTCAAAGTTTAGGAAGGTTTGACCATAGAACAAAAAGGGCAGGGAATCCTACCTGGGACTTGGAGGGTATTTTTCAAAACGATTTCAAACTGGCCTAAGTGGTACAAAGGGGTGAGGGATGGGGCTTGGGGTTGACCTCTTAGTTGAACAAAATGCATTCTACTGATGAGGGTGGCTTCAGTGAAAGACCAGAAGGCAAAGCTCTGGATTTGGCTTTGTGTCATAGGGTAAAGGGTTTTCAGTTCCCTGGGCCCAGAGCCTGGAACGATAAGCTTTCTAAGCCTGTGCACTCGGCTGAAGAAAAGACTCTGCAGCCAGAACAGAAATCTTTTTTTTTTTTTAAAAAAGAGCCTTTACTGCAGATTCCTTTTAGCCTAGAAAGAATTTCATTCAATGAAGAGTCTATGAATGGGACCTCTGGGGATACGCCTTAAAATAGATCTGGATATTCACACATGGCCTGTCCTTTGGATAAGCTCACACACAGATTTTAGAACTACCTTTACCATAAAGATCACATCTTTTTATACCTTCACATGCTCCCTCTGTCAGCCTCTAGCCTTGGTCTGCCCATTGCATTAGGGATTCTTGAGGTTTTCTTAGCAAGTGAAGAATGGTGATAGGATGTCTCCCATTACCCAGGAGCTTGTCCACCTTATGAATATACCACTTAGTTTGGATGCACTGGTATAGCTTTTCAGTCCTGGAGAAAAGACATGGGAATACTTATTATTCTAAGGACATTTTTTTTTTTAGTTCAGTTGAGCAGTTGCTCTGTCCTTTAAGAAGTCCTGTGCTCCAAGTTTGCATCCCACTTAATGTACAAAGGCAGCTCTGGGATAGTGGATGAGAATACTGTACTGCTGTTAGTTCTTTATTCATTTATTCAATGAGTATGTTCTTATTCATAATTTACTATGTGCCTCTTTGCTAGTGCTATGCATATAGAATCAATAAGGGAGTCCATTCCTTGCCCTCATGAAGCTTCCTTGCTTTCTAGTGATGGAGATGGAGTAAGCACATGTGATGCTCTCTGGATGTGATAAGAAGAAGGAATAAAATAAGAAGGAGACAATGTCAGCACTGTGGAGGAGTCTCACTAGATTGTGGGCACAGAAGGTCTCTTGGAGGAGGCAGTACTTAAGCTGGGACTTGAACCTTGAGAGAAAACTACCTAAGACTAGAATCAAGAAAAGAACATTCCAGACAGGAAGACAGCAAATGAAAAGGCACTGTGGCAAGAGAGAATGTGGTGTATTTGAGATTAGAAAGAGAAAAAGCTGTTTAGTAAAAGGGGAACCTAGCTAGGAAAGAGGAGCACAAATGTCAGAGAGGTGGGAAGAGGCAAGATCCTAGAGAAGCTTGTAGTCTGGGGACAGGCATTTGTGTTTTATTCTGTGTACAGTAGGAACCATTAAAATGTCTTAAGTGGGAAATGATGGGCTCTGGCTGATACCTTTCAGTGAAATTTGATTCATGCAGAGGATAAATTAGAGCATGGAAGCCAGGAGGAGGGGCTGGGAGACTGTCCCCAAAGTTAGACCAATGGTGATGGTGGTTTGGTCTAGGGCAATGGTAGAGGAAGAAAAACAGAGAGACAAGTAGAAAGATAGAGGGGCAGACTATGAGTCCAGAGATGCACTAAGCAAGGTGATGGCTTTGGTGTAGGAGGGATCCCCAAATGTTAGCTTAGTGGACCGCATGAAATAGTTGTTAAATGAAGGTTTGATTTGAAATGAGTCACATTTGGAGTTTTAAACTCAAATTCAATCTTTGCTTCTTATGCATCTTTAGGCTCTAGGGGAGGAAAATTAATTTCCCCACTATTCTTCTAGGTTCTTGGCTGAGACCCCCTTCCCCCATAATAAAAAGACAGATTAAGATGAGGAAAACAAATTTAATTACATACATACCTATGGTAGCTCTGCAAAGATGGGAGACTCAAAGACAGACAATGAGGAAAGGGATAGGGGTCTGGGGCTTTAAAGGGGAGAAGACAATTCACAGGAAGGGGAGAGAAGAAAACCTCCTCTGTTTGGTAAACCAAGGTAGCTTTGCCATGCATATAAGTCTCTCAGGGGAAGAAGTTCTCTCTGGAAATAGCTCTCTTCTCAGTATAGGCCACCTATCTAAATTTCTTAGGCGTTAAGAGGGAGGTAAAAAGCTTTGTCTGCTCTGCTGGGTCCTGATTGCTTTCAGCTCCACATGCCAAAGTGGCCTATTTTGAGGTGGCACATTCTGCTACCCTTCAGGGCAAATCCTTTACCCTCTCTCAGTGAGGGTTGGAGGGGATGGCAGATCTGCAAGTCCATGGTAAATGGCCAGCCACCCAGATACAGGGGTTATGATGTAGATGGGCATTTCTGGAGACATCAGTGCTCATACTGATTTTACCAAGGGCTCTTGGTGTTCACTGACCAGGGCTTGAGTGCAGGTGACCAAGAGAACTCGGTGTTTTATTTCCACCTCTACCCTGACTTTGAGCTTAACTCCCTGTGGGCCTTCCTATGCCAGGAACGCAGAGAACTCTCCTTGCCCTTCCATTATTGACTTTGGATGAGTTTGTCCAGACCTTGTCAATTCAGATGTTCATTTGGCTGATGGACAAGAGGTTAGTGAGAACCAGGCTGCTACCACAGACCCGTCTCAGGAAAATCAAAGAGCAGCTGGGGGCTTTTGGGGGCTTATTCATCATGGAGAGCATTTGGGTGTATGGCTAATTATATGCTTTATTATGGATGTTAATTTGTGCTGGAAGCTGGTACTGTGCATGTTAGCATTTAGCTCTAGTTAATGAAGTTGAGTTAAGCATTCAATATATCACCGAACTCACATTTCTCCTCTTGGCTAGAACAACTTGGTGTAGAAAACTAATGGGTGATGGTGTTGGGGAAGAGAACACACTCACAGAGTGAGTTTATTCCCTGTAACTCTGGGCTGTCTCTGATGTTGTATTGTGCCTGCACAGTATTAATGTGAGATAATTTTCAGTGGGATAAAATCCTGGGCTCTGTTAAGAGAAGTACCACTGTGATTACTTATTAGCATAATCACAAAGAGCCCCTGTGTGGGTTCCAATGAGGCCAACTGGAACCCTGTGGTTTCTTTTAAGACAGTCTTCATGTTTTAAGAAGAAGAAATGGAAGCTGGCATAAAAACACATTCAGCATGTCCCACTCAGCTCAGACCTAAGTTTAATCATCACTGATAACTTTAAAATACAGAGGATAAACAAACTTACTTTTGACCTTTGCAATGAAGAAAATTATCTATTTGCTCTGTTCTCATTGGTGTTAAGAGGAGTTATGCTCATGAATCCCTGATACATCAGTGAGATAATAGACTCCTGTGTGAGCCATTTTTATTTTACTGCCATCTTTCATGTAGGGCTGAAAGGAGGAAAACAAAAACAAAAACAATGTCCTCTATGAAGAATAACTTTGATTGACCTTGATTCTTAGACATTCTTCCTCAGAGCCCAACTCCAGAGACCAGGCCCTCTGAAGGGTCTGACAAGGAAGGGGTTCATCTGCCCTGATGGGGCTGGTTACTAGAGCCTCAAGTCTTCCAGAAAAGCTGGTTTGAGAGCTTGCAAGAATCCTTACTGTCCACCCCACAACCAAGGCTTCAGTCATGCCCTTTGTCATCTCATGGGAATTAGCACATTCTCTCACTGCACTGGTGTGTTCTATAGTCTTGTTGGGCAGGTAACTGGCTATCTTTCCTTGAGTACTTACTAAGCACCAACCACTATGTTTGGATGCTTAAAATGCAATACCTCACTCCTTCCTCATTGCTGCTTCACTGAGGCCACTGCCCCTTGAATGCCCAGATCTCAAATGAGAAAAATAGAGAACACAGAGGACAAGGGGAAATGACTCTTAAGTCAGATTGATTGCCATGTTCAATGTTCTAAACCAAGGGTTGGCAAACATTTTCCTTTAAGGGCACATGGTATGTATTTTTGGCTCTGCTGGCTATGAGTTCTTTGTTGTAACTTACCCCTCTCTCATGTAGAGGGAATGTACCATAGACAATATGTAAATGATGGGTGTGGCCATGTTCTACTAAAAAATTTTTTTGCAGAAAATGTGGGTAGCCAGACTCAGCCTGTGCCCCGTAGTTTGTCGACCCCTATTCCTAAACGCTTGCTCCTTTTTCCTCCTCCAGGATTTTTGGTGATGATCTCGGGTTTTGGAGTCCCATAGAGCCGGGCTCACATTCATTCTCTGCCACTTGCTCACTATGTTATGTTGGAGTAATCACTTAGTGTTGGTGAGCTTGGTTTTCCTCCTCTGTTAAATGGGCTGAAGGACAACCTAAGAGGGTAGTTGAGAAAATCAAATGAGAGAATGAGTGTGAAGCATGGAGTACAGAGCATGGCACTGGGAGAGCCGATGGACTGGTGGCCCTAGGTCCTTGGGAGATGCTCTGCTGACCCTGCTCCTGACTCCAGGGAGAGTTAGCCTAGGTCTTTCTGCAGTACCTGAGCCTCCCCAGAGCAGGCAGGGAATGTTCTGGGGCCAGAGATCAGCTTTCAATCCTGCTTCTGTCTCCAAAAGAACAGTTTGGCATCAGGGAATAAAAGTCAGCTTACAAGGGGAATTCAGGCCCCTAAGATCCCAGGGAACATGGGGTCTAATATTAAAGCACAAAGGAGGAAAGCAAGACATTTTTAAAAAGCTTTTTAGAAATAGTGAGAGACACAAAGAGCCCCTCACTGTTTTACACTTGTAAAGAGACCCCTGCTGGATTCCCAGTTCTAATCTGCAATAAAAAGCTACAGGGCTACAATAAGGCATCTGGTTCCATTGACTTGCTTCCTTTTTTCTCCATAGCCTCTGGCATGAAAACGCAAACCAGTGAGACACTTTAGAATTGTCTTCAGCAGTGCTTTTCCTGTCAATCAGCGGCTGATCCTGGAAACACAAACATGGTGACATGACACAATTTCTGTTCTCCTATCTGTACTTCTGATATGATCATCCTAGAGGAGCCACAGTTGTCAGCTATTTACTCACAGCTCCCCGGGGCACAGAACCCTGGGGCAATTAAACCACAGAATTAGATTGAAATGATGGTGATGGTGGTGATGAAAACACAAAGGGCCAGACAGGCTGGGTCCTGGCTCAGCCTCACACAGGCAGGGTGAGTGTGTTTCAGTCCTTTTATTTAACAGCAGTGTTATGCACATGTATCTATTTTCTATTTCAGGACAAGCAAAAAATGATTCATTCTTTTCTCTACCACCTGCTTAGTAGCTAAAATCCCAAAAGGCATTTATTAGCTCACATAACTAAAAAGTCTAGGGGTTCTATTGGCTTCAGGTATAGTTGGATCCAGGAACTCAAACCCTGTCATTAGAATTGAGACACCCACGCGTACACTTTGTGCATCTTCCCTCCCTGCCCTCCTCTTTCTCTCCTTGTATCTCTCACTCATTTATTCATGAAATAGATGGAAAACATTAGAAGGCCCCAATGGCAATAGCATCTCTGAGGTGTAGATGCAGGTCAGGGTAGTCAAAGAAGGTTTGCTGCAGGAGGAAGTCTCTGAGTTTGGGATTCAACCTGTACTTACTGAGTATCTGCAGAAGAGTCTCCTGGACTTTTTTGCTCTGATATAGTTTCCTGGGCCCCATCCCAGACCAACAGCATGAGATTCCCAGGGAAAGGCTCTGGGCTATGCTTTTCTTTGGAGAGTTCCTTCTAAATCTTGTACAAATTCCAGCTGAGAACAATCTTAGGGCTAACAGCTTCTTGTTCTGCACAATTAAGCAATAAATTGTAATTCAAGTTTGCATACTGAAGCTAGACCAGGAAATATAAAATACATAGGGTGGATATTTTAAAGAGTTTCCAGAACACTTACTCTGGAAGGCTGTTGGATCCCCCTACTCTCCAACCTTCCTGAATAATAGACACAGACAACCCTGATTTATAAGTGAGCCCTGCTATAGGTAGACAGCCTCCCTGGGACCCTAAAAGAAGACAGTATTCCCTTTTTCATTCAGCAGTGCAGGAAGCATGGAAATCTTATGAAGAGCCCATCCCATCTCTAGCTAGCTTTAGGTCTAGATGACTTGCCTAGAAGAAAAAGCCTCAGATATTAAGTCCCCAGGACATTTTCATGAGTTCCTTTCATCTATCACTGCAATCTTGGAAGAGGAAAGTACAGTGTCTATAACTCATGTGCCCCCAGATCTTTTTGCTCTACCAGATCCTAGGGTGGGTTCTGCAATCTGCAGACAGATGGCTGCATTCATGGTTTGGCTCTGCTCCATGCAGGCTGAGTGACCATGAACAACTCTGAGCCTGTTAATGAACACCTCCAAGCCTTTTCTCCTAAGCCACACCTATCTCACAAGATGGTGAGAATTAAGAGCGAGAAATACATGGGAGGCATTTAACATAAGATCTGGCACCTAATACGTGCTCAGTAAATCTCAGCTACTATGACTTGACCTTATTAGTACTTGATCTGTGATATGCACAGAAAGGATAAATAGGATTTTAATATGAGAAAACTATCCGGGTCCTACATCTTCTGCAAACTGGCATTGGGTCTATAGAGCCTTAGGGAAAAGTTTGGCTTCTTTTAGTTTTGTCTTGATTAATTATATATAATTATACAGAAATGATAATGAATATTTAGTTCATTTCCATCAGGGAATCAACAGAGCTTAGTAGTTAAGACCAAGACTTTCGGTGCAAAACAAACATAGATGTGAGCCTGGTTCTGTCACCTAACTAGCTCTGTAATCTTGGGCAAGTTACTTAACTTCTCCAGCCTCCTTTCCCTGTCTATAAAATGGGAAGAATAATAGGATTCATCCTCCTGGGTTGTTGTGGACATTAATTGGTGGAAGTAAAGCACCATGTTTCCTCCATGGAAAGTGGTCTCTACCACCACCACCACCACCACCACCACCACCATTTACAAAGGCCCTTGTCAAGAGGGGTGTTTCTGTGCTCCATATACTTTATGGAAAGACAGTTTCATTGGGTTTGCGTTTTCCTTACAAAAAATGGCTATGCAATAAAATGGCTTATTACTATCAAGTCTACTTACATTATTAAAAAGGGGCTCTACCAGACAGAGAAGAGAAGCTTGTGTTGGAAGAATGGGTAGGGGGGGACAGAGTGACTTTCTCAGATTACTTAAGACTGTGAATGTTCCAGGATCCTTGGGGTTGGGGTTGTGGGGTGCATCACTAAAATTCTTTTTGTTGGATTTACTTCTCCTTTTTCCCCCTTCCCTTCTCTATTTTTTTTGATGGCTATGGATATGGAGGTCTAGATTTTCCACCTTGAAGTTGGGCCATCCCTTTCGTTCTATGGCAAATGTTGGTAAAACACAAAAGCGCCATTTGTTTCTTCCTGCTTATTCATTCTTGCTGCAGAATAGCAGAAGAACGGAGGAAAGCACCATCAAAGGCTTTTCTGTTCAAAGGGAAAACTCCTCAATGATCGCTATTACTGTTGTAAGTTCCTTCTGCTGCTTTGACAGTGTAATCATTTTCCTTTCCTTGATTTTAGCCTGTTTCCCTGAGGCACCTGAACCTGAGATAGGTGTCCCCCCTTTCAAGATGTGCCTGTTGATTAGAAAGCATTAGGGGTGGCTCAGCCTGGCTCTAGGGCATGGGCAGGGCACAGCCAGGCCCCACAGAGCTGGGTCTGCTTTGCCACCTGTGGGAAACATAGCACTGTTGGGGCAGGGGAGGAATGTTGGAGGCAGGCCTGTGGACAAAACAGCCAAAAAACCCATTAAATCATAAGGTGAGAAGTTGTTCCCTTCCCACTTCTCTTTCAGTCCTCAAGGAGCAGGACTCTGTCTGGTGCTAGTATATTTTAACACCTCTCTAACACTTGCTAACATCCCTTTATAATAAAGTGAGGAGGCAGGCCTCAGAGGCAGGGCTTTCAGCAGCTCACAGTACCTAGCTAGAATTTAATAGCCTTGTATTCATCGTTATGGTTAGCTTCTGTTTATGGCCAGGGACACTGCCTTTCCATTTGCTGCAATAATTTTAAGTTTCCTTGAACAAATGTAAGTAAAAAGAAGAGTTAAATAAAATGAAATATATTAAGAACATAGACATGTAGTCCTGAAAAACACATTGAAGGTTGGGAAGGTTGCCAAGAGCTAAGGTTTAGGGAAATTGTGCTTGGTGCAATGACATACTTTCCCTCTTTTGGGTTTGCTTCCAGGGTGGAGCCACCTTCTCTCAAAGTCAGATGGCTCAGGTACCAATCTGTGAGAGGCTGTCTGAACACAAAAGGCCTCGCTCTCCAGAGGGATAAAGAGATGGAGCCGGGGGATATTTTAGCTCTAGTGTTTGGTTGTGAGTGAAAGACTTCCACTGGCTCCATCACCAGAAGAATCAGGGCAGCAACGAGAGGGGACTTCAGAGTCTGGTCTATTGGGGTTTACATCTCAGCCAGCAAAGTGTCATTATAGATTCTGGATTCACACCACTGGGGTTCAACGCTGAGCTCTGACACTTACTAACTGGATAACCATGGGCAAGGCACACATCCTTGTGCTGCAATTTTCCTTTCTGTAAAATAGGATAATAATAATAGACTTACTCATAGGGTTGTTGTGCAGATTGATTGGAATAACAATATAGAGTACCTAGAAAAAAAATGCCTGAAACATTATCTCGTGGTAAGTGCCCAATAAATGTCAGGGGCTATTATTGTTGTCATCATCATCACCACCACCTTGGGTAACATCTTCTCTGAGCCTCATTTCCCTTGTTGGTAAAATCAGACTAGTACCATCTGTCTCAAAAGGTACATGGCTGATCCACAATCAATACAGGCTTCCTACCATTTTCTTCTCCTGAAAATATGAGATAGGTAAGCTAATGCAAACTTCCAAAGCTATAGGTATATGGCTTTCGTACCTTACTTAATTTTGACTGGGAGCACAACCACAATGAGGTTTTTGAGGGCAGATATCTGCCTATACACCAAGTCATTGGCAACGCTTGATATCTACAGTTGTGAGAGGCAGATATGAATGTCAGTTATTCAAAATGGCACCTTTGCCTTATGGTGGAGTTGTTTGACTAACAGGGCCAAACAAAGTCACTCCATTTGTAAGAGTCCTTTTGAATAACCATATTCCACCCATAGCATTGGTGAGCTCCTTTCCTCCTAAGATAAAACATTGACATCTTCAGCAGCTAAGCCCAATTTTCAACCCATGCTCCTTCTCATGGCTGAAGTTAGCACCATTTTATTAAGTTGGTAGTGAGCTATAGCTGCCCCACTTTCCCTTTGTTCATCTATCGATCTAAACTGATCACTTAATTAGCCCAGACAAGAAGTCTTCTGCGGTGTTAAATAACTCCAGAAACCCACTGGAGATGCTTGATTGGACTGATTGGATTTAACTTGCAGTTCATTACCTCTACACTAAGATATGTTAAATTCAGGGCCTGAAAAACAAGCTGGATTCTGTACTGGAAACAAATTCTGTTTACTTATAGAAAAAAAAATCATCCCTTCAAGCCAGTGGTTTTCGAAGTGTGGGCCCTGACACACCAGTATCAGCATCACCTGGGAACACGTCAGGCCCCACTCCAGATCTACCGAATCAGAAACTCTGGAGGTACGGCCTTGCAATCAATTTTAACAAGCCCTACCAGTGATATTTATGGAGAACTCTTGCTTTAGGCTGTCTCTCAGGGTTATGGACTTATTTTTGTGGGCCTACCTTTTAGCAGAGAGAAGAAAAAGAGGAATGCTGAGCAATCTGGATGGGAAGACTATTTACTAAATTATGACATTGAACCAGCAGCCTGGGGCTCATTGGGAACCTGAGAGTATTATTTCAGATTCTTCCTTAGGAATAGCATGGGATAGGGAGATGGGCACCCCTGGCCAAGGTGACTGGACAGAATGCTCAGAGAGTGATCAAAGTGCTGCTTTATTGTAGAAATATGAGAGGACAGTGGGACTTTTTCAGGGTGACATAAAGAGCGCAAGAAAGCCTCACTTGCTCTCAGAAGGCTTCCCCAGAATGGACACACAGAGGGTACTTGGTAAATGCTCCTTGACTTGACAAAGATTGAACCTTAGTAGATTGGTTTTCCCCAGATAATTTTGATCTGGAATATGTAGGTGTGTTTTTTCAGTTTTGGTTTGTAGGGAAAACCAGGAGTTAGCCATAGAGCATCAACTGTTCCTTCTTATTCTGTCTTCTGAGCAATAGCTTGGCTTAGAAGAAAAAGCTCCAGGCTTTAGGTCGCATATATGTGTTCTTACTAGTGTGTGACCTTAAGCAACTCACAAACACTGAACTGCAGTTTCCTTATCTATAAAAGGAGAATAATAGTTACTTCCAGATGTTTTTGCTAGCATTGTAGCAGGGGCACCCAATACATACAATATTTGGCATACAGTAGTGGTTGGATAAATATTTGTTTAAAAGAAAGGGAGGAAAGAAAGAAGGAAAGTGGATTAATTTTTTTGAGGCTTATATGAAATAGTGCTTTGAAAATGCCTGGCATAATGCTCGGTATAAAGATACCCTGCAAATAGTATTTCATGATGAGGAGGTGGAGAAGAGAAAGAAGATGACTGGATTCAGAAAACCATCATCTTCTAGGCGCCTAGAATTGGACCCGTATTCTTGCTGAAACTAGCCCTGTTCTTCCCATTCTTCTTCCCTCTGCAGTCCATGGTTACTCTCCTTTCCAGCTACATCTCAGGGGCCATCACAGTTTTGGCTGCTAAAACTATAGCCTTCAATTTGATGTACAGTATAGATGGTCAAGATGTTTGCAGAACTGAAATTAACTGCAAACATGTGAGCATGCTTGAGGGTTGTTAGTGGTGGTTATTCCAAGTAGGACTGATGGGTTTTCAATCCCTATAATTAAGTAATTACATGTTAATTATTTTACATTGTTCTATTTCCAGGATAGGTAATCATTAACCTTTTGGTTAACACATTTGCCTCAGAGTCAGAGGAAGCATTTTTAGTAATACTCTTCCTGTATGTTTTTAAGTTATAGAAATGTCATTAGTTGCTTTCATTTACATGATTAAAGGGATGTTTTCACCTTGAGAATGCTTAAATATTCCCTGCCTTTCCTTAACTATCCTGTTCCCTTTCCCTTTGAACATCAGTACGAAGGACCAACCTACCAACTTGATAGTTCAGGAGAGAAGTTGGGAATGGTATTTATTAAATTTTCTGAGACCCCTTCATTATTGATTATTCTCCAAAAGGGACAGGCTTTTGAGAATGAGACCTGAGTTGATCCCCAATCCATCTATTATCAACTTTGTGACCTTGATCAAGTTACCTAACCTTTCTCAGGCCAAATCTCCGATATATTGTATGGGGATCTTGTATGGATCAAACAGAATAATATTTGCAAATGTAGCTACAATAAAAACACAACAAAAGTTCATTTCCTTTTCTCACCAACCTGTTAGGCAGTTATGCTCAATAGCTATAGATCCCTGGAAGAAGTAGCCCAGACCTAGTTTCAAGCTTAGATACAGAGAGGGATGGATGGGAGAGGTTTCCATTTCATGAGACACACAGCTCTTTCATACCGTCTGAAAGAATTGACGGGGTTTGAGAAGTACTGTTTTATAACTTTGGGTCAGCTGTGGTGGAGACAATCATGGGGAAAGTTCTTTTCAAGCTCTTTGCCAAAAATAGAGTGTCATTCTCTTTTGCCATTTAGAATTTGATTATAGATGGAACAATAAAGATAAGGAATAGACCTAGAGTTTGAAAAGTGAGCACACACAAATAAATAGGGGAAATCCTCCTTCAGAATGTTGTCAATACAGAGACTGGCTGCTGTGCTGTTGTCTGATAAGCACAGTGGGAATGGACTCCCATATACATGTAGTTATCCATTGTTTACCGTAACATTAGTTAACTCTCCAGCTCTTGGGCAAAAACAAAACCACCTAGTGGGTATTTGTGTCCAAGAAGAAATGAGAGAAAAAAAGAAGGCTACTGCCAGGGACACTGTTCTTTCCTTCTGAATTTTCTCCATACAGACCAGACCCACTTTAGCAAATGGAGTAATAGTTGTTCTTTCCATATTGGTATCAGTAAGCTTTGTTAGTTCTAGAAACATCTCTTAAAAGGCACTATAAACAGTCCTTATTGGGTTATCAGGCCTGCCACTGGGTGTGGGTTCATGGGGCTGGCATGGAAGTAGAGCTTCAGGGCTGGCCTTCTGCACCCCAGCCTCCACAGCCTCCACAGTCTCCACAGCCTCCACAGCCTCTAAACCATGGCAGACTTAGAGGAAGATGCTGAGCTGAAGAAATCCATGGGAGGAAGGGCAGAAATGAGGCTCCTCTAGGGTTTTAACTGGATAGAGGAAATAGAAAACACAACTGCTGTTAGGCTTGCAGTATCACTCAACTGTTTCATCAGTGACTGTTTATTCACTTCTTTGAAAGCCATTGAATAAAATGTGGAATTAGGCCTAAAGGCAGGGGCATGGTCTTCTGGTGACATCTGCTATTAAAACGGAGATGGAATTGGTGTCTGACCTTCTGGGGATAAAAATCTGGTATTTTTAGGGCTCTTCTTTGGACCACAAATCAGCAACCCTTGAGCTGGGGGAAATCACTAGTACTTGGCATCTTCCCTCACTGGCATTTTATCTTCTGAACACATCCTGTTCAGATTGCAGTGCTTTCCTTTTAGCTAAGAAAGAAGCATCTCAGAGGAGGCTTGGGAATGAGAGGCTTTGGGGTCTCAAGAAGGCATCTGCCAAACCATTGTCAATAAATGGGGCTTTGGCAAAGACATATAAGAAGATTTGAAAGACGATGTGATCGTCATACGCAGTTTATTGGCTTATACTAGATCAGAAACAGTCAAACACCAAATGTCTTAGGGAGTGGGTTGGATGGTGCCCTCCTCCCACAAGATACAGCCATGTCAAATCCCGGGAACCCCTGTTTTCTTATTTTGAAAAAAGGCCTTTGCAGATATAATTAAGTGAAAGATATTAAGACCATGAGAACATCATTCTGGATTATTTGGGTGGGCCCTTAATCCAGTGACAAGTGTCTTTAGAAGAGATACACAGAGGAGACACACAGAAGAGGGGGAAGGTGAAGACAGAGGCAGAGACTGGGATTTTGTCAGGAAAATCCAAGGTTTGCCAGCAGCCACCATCAGCTAGGAGATTCCCCCAGAGCCTCCAAAGGGAGCAGGGCCTCACTGGTCTTTGGACTTCTGAGCTTCAGAACTGTGAGGGGACACATTTCTGTCATTTGAAGCCATCCAGTTTGTGGTAATTTGTTGCAGCACTCATCGGAAACAAATACACCATATGTCGATGATGGTGTTGGGATCAGGGAGTAGTCCATAAGGCAAAAGAGATTCTCAGGGAGGCTTTTTGTCGTTCTTTATTGCAGTGCCATTGATAGGTTTTATTTTTCTCTATAAACTCAAATCTCCCCTTTTATTAATATACCAGAGGAAAGAAAAAGCCTACTTCTGTCATCCTTCCTTAAAGAAATTGACTATTATGGGCAAGGGGCATGCTTCCTCAGCCAATATCAAGAGCTTTTCCATTCCCTTTTGTTACATTCCTGCCACTCAAATAGCCCAGTCCGAGGTGTCCGATCTCCTCATTACATGTTTATTAGTTTCCTGAAGCCCATTTTTGCCATCTTAAGCTCTTTCAGCTCTGCCTCTCTGTACCCAAGGCAGGAGGAAAATACAGCCGAGGAAAGGTTATGCATTTCTTGTTCTGTTTTGTTTGCTACCAAAAATGGAAACTCTCTAAATTTTATCTCAGCTTTAACAAACCTTTGGTTACAGGAAGCACGGTAGTTCTAACAGATCGACTTCCTCAGTTATGCCTTTCCGAGGCCCCAAAATATCAATTTTTAAGTTATCCAACACACAAGATAAATATTTTAACTACCATTTTATTTCCATCTAGGCCAAAGGACAATTTAGAAAAGGTTCTATTCTAAGTACATAGCCCAGGAAGTGTGGAAGGGCTGTCGATCCTGTTATTTTGAAGTTAGCCCGTCAGTCATCGTGATTGAAACATAACCTCGATGGCTTCCACAAGTGTAATAAAATGCTTCACAAAAGGTTGCAGAATTGTAGGATGTAATAAAGTCTGCTTAGCTTCATTTCCAATGCTGCAGAGTCCTAGAGAACGAGGCCCATTTCCTTATGTCTTGGGATTTGTTCGAGTTGCTTTCATGCCTGGAAATGACAGAACATAAAAACAGACGTTTAGTTAGAACCAATAGCATTTTTTGAGTTATGGCAATAAATAAAATATAAGTTTGCTTACTGCTAATCTGTTGGATTGCCACTAACAATTTCGAAGAAGCCATATAGATGTGGGCAGAATGTGTGAAATAGGTGGGTTCCAACCCTGTTGATACTCCCTGGATCCCCACATTTTCTGTGGCTTCTGTCCACACCCCATGTCCCAGAGGTCAGCTGTGTGGTCTCTTAAGAATCTATTTTATGGACACGAGGCTTACATACAAATGAAGTCAATTCAGACCTGTAGGTAAGAACGGATTCTCAAGCATAGATGTTACCAGAATTACCTGGTGAGCTTGTTAAAAACACAGATTTCCTGAGTCCCCCACATTCTGACTCAGCAGGTCTGGAGAGAGGCCTGAAAATCTGTGCTTTTTAATGAGCTCTCCATAAAGAGTCTGAGATTTGGGGAATTATTGAGCTGGTGTGTAGCAGGCAGAATTTGCTTTGCTTCAAGGCTAAGTTACCTTAAGGATTTGGGCGAGAATTAAAACAATTTCTACTCATAAAATAGGAAAGGGGGAAGTTAATCTTGGAAAGAAAAAAAACCCCTAGATCATACAAATGCCTTTCATATCTCTGGCATTCTCCCTCTACCCCAGAGGAGAACATGTTGGATCCTTGGCTTCTGGGCCTTAATTATTGGTATCAGTAAGTGGGAGTGGTCGGGAACTAGACACGGTGAGGCTACCAGCTTGGAGGACATTGGGAAAGGCAGACAGTTATGGGAAAGAGAAAATTAAACAGGAGAGGAGGAAAGATGAGAATTTTCTGGGCTAGATTCCATGTAACTGGGGGAAGGTTGAAAGAAGGGGTGTTGGGAGATGTTGGCATAGCTACCACGGGTGTGATATAGGAAGAGGTTTTGAGGAACTTTGTTGAGAAGCACAAATGGACTTCCCCGTCAATGTTTCCAAAAGACTTCAGTGTAGATCTACATCACTTTTCACTTCCTGTTTCCTATTTGTCTGCTAAATCGATGGCTCTGTGTGCAACCCTGTGGACAGAGATCTGGGAGGCTGAGCACCAAAACCTCTGCTTTCTAGGTCCAGTGCGTAGTTCAAGGGTGTCCCTGGTATGGGCTTGTTCAGCCCTACCTGGGTGAGGAGACCCTGGCACATGGAGAGAGTTTTTAGTGAGTCTAGCATTATGCTTTTTCTGTAAGTTCATACCAAGGTCAGAGAGCAAAGGGCAGGCAGGGCATCCCTTTGGAGTCACATCTTGTCCCTTCTAGGACCCAGAATATAGAAGCCTAACCACTTCTGCTTCAGCCTTCACATTTGAGCTCAGGATCCACTGCCCCACCCCCCGGCATCTGCTGCTATCTGTGAGTGAGGGGTGGAAAGGGTGTATGCACCAGTCAGTGTGCAACACCCCCCATCCCCAGAGATGGGGGCCTGTCTCCTTTCTATATGACATTGGGATTGTTCTCTATTGTGCCCAGCACCACCCATCTTGTCTGGACATACAGGTCATCTCCCAATCATTCATCATTGCCCTTGTCCTTGAACAATTATTGACTTTGAGTCAGAGGCACCTGTGCAGGCCTGAAAATGGATGTGCCCTTTCTTTTCCTCCGCCTTACCTGTCTAGGGCAGATTTATGTCCTAGGAGAAGTTTCCCTCGGTTTTATTTTTGGTCTTTTGAACGCTGTGGCCCTATGTTATTGGCCGCACCCACCCTCCCGGACACCAACCCTGTAATTTCTGAATCTCCGCGGAAGCCTCTCTCTGTACCTGAGCAGGCTTTCTGTCAGTCCACTTCCAATGCTTCTGCACACATCCCTCACAAACACTAGCATCCAAACTGTCCGCCTAGCTTCTGCAGGCTCTGTGTTCAGCAGTTCCTTTTCTCCAACGAGCCTGGAAGCTTGTGGGAAGCAGAGTCTGCTTCTCATGCCAGAGCACAGAGAGGGAATGTGTCGGGCTTTGCGGAGACTTGGGTCTGAAGTCCAGCCTCATGACTGACTGGCTGTGTGTCTGTAGGCCATGCGGAGCATGCCCGGCTGGGGTCGGGGAGAGGACTGAGCCGGTGAACACACACAAAGCACTTGGAGCAGAGCCTCGCCCACTGCAAGCACTCACTTGGGTTAGCCCCTGGTGTCACTACTGTGATTTTTTCTCCAGATTGCCAGTCAAAGCAAGTGAACGTCAGAGCTTAGCTAACGCAGCAAGAGATTCAGTCTCATTTTTGGAGAGGGTGCCTCTGGGCAAGGTGCTCATCTTCCCATCTTCTGGTTGGATGTCATATAGTAGGTGCCCTTCATGTCCTTAGTTCCTTTTAATAGCCCCTTTAGACAGTGGTGTTTTTCGGGGCTGCCTGGGTATATCATCAAATGTCTTTACTGAAGTGTGAGTGAGACCCTGAGGAGGTGCAAAGAGGTGAATGATGGGATCCTCAAGGCGCTTCCAGCCCCTGTGGGGAGACACTCGGCACAGGATGCGGCGAGGCAAGAGATGACTGGGTGCCAGGCAACCAGTCCCAAAAATGTGGCCTTTCTGGAGCTTCAAGAACAGAGAGCATGGGCCCGGAATGTGTGAAGTGTGACTGACTGCCACGAACATGTGCTTTTCAAGTCTTTCTACGTCTCTAATCTGGTGGCAGATGAACCGAGGATGCCCCACTCCCCAGCAAGGCCGTGCTTGAGGAATAACAGGGAGTATTATGAAGTTCATCTGAGAGATTTGTTTTGCAGGGTAGGGAATAAAGGCAGAAGGGAAGCACCATGACCCTGGGCTGTAGAAGAGATTTTTGGAAAGGAGAGCTTCGAATTTGGAAGGAAAATAAAAGTGTCTAAAGGAGAAAGATTAAGTTTTGGATAGGGCTGGCTGTGTGGTGGGTGCTGTCATCTTCTCATCTGGCTCTCCCTGGAGGCCTCAGGCAAGTCTTCTACGTCGATTTGCATTTTGTTGTCATGTGTTAGTGAGTACAGGCAGAAGCGGAGGTACCAAATGGATCCCCCCGGCTTATGACCTGAACCATGCTCACTTCTTGACCGCGCCGGTGTCATACTCCAAAAAGTCCTTCTCCACAAAATGGGAGCAGAGTCTCCCATTTTCAACAGATTCAGCCAACCTCTGCGTGCGTTCAAGGCAACATCTTTTCACTAGTGTCTCAGTGAAGGAGGCTTCTACCTCGTCCTCTGTGCCGCCTCCTCTCTGATAGGCCCAGAGGAGGAGTTTCTGCTTTGAAGCTGAGAAAACAGATCAACGTCTGTCTCTTCTGTAGGTGAATCTCGGAGGGAGCTGGCCATGGTCCATCCAACTGACAGAAGGCAAAAGGAACATCTGGGGCCACAAAAACTCAACACAATGTCCCCTTCAGTTTCTTGAAGGTTGTGGTTCTCAACTTGGCTATTCACTGGAATCACCTGGGGAGGTCTAAAAAAAAAAATGACATGCCTCCATCCTACCCCCCCCCCCCCCCCAAGATTCTGATCTAACGGGTTGGAAGGGTGGCTTAGACCTCTGGGTGGAAACCACTATGTGTGAAAGCAAAGAGCTCCAACTCTGTCTCCTTTTTGATTCAGCTCCAAAGTGTGCTCCCAATAAAATGTTCCAAGTGCCCTGTACTGGAGACAAGTTTCAATAGGTCTCAGATGCAAACATCCAACTTCTAGTAAGGTTGTCTGCTGCAGCCTTAGCAGGGCCGCACATTCCAGGCAAATGGTGGCCTTCAGAGGTAAGTGCTTCCTGCCCCTGAGGTTAAATAAGATGACCTGTTCTGCATCCAAACCAGGGATGTCACAGAAATGGTTTTAAGGCAAAGCCATCACACTCACCAGCAAAACAAAGTCTTGAGACACCGACATCAAATTCCTCTGTAAGAGCTCTCTTCTTTCAAAAGTAACTCGTTGTTCCTAGCAGGCTAGAGCTACAGGCAGACAGCCATGGAAAGTCATTCTGCTCACACCAAAAACAAGAGGAGCAATTTTCTACGGGCAGGCACCTCTGACTTCTGCTTTTCAGCTTTTTCTTAATAAACTGGTCTCAGAAATTGGGCCACAAAAGCCGCTGGTGGCAATCTCTTAGAGTAAGTGGGTAGAGGGGAAGCTGGGGGAGAAATGGTGAGGAACAGAGAGCCACTTTGATGAGGAACTCAGGCAGTGCAATTATCCTTCCATCTAGAGATAGAAGGGGTTACCCCCCCCCCAGCACAGTGGCCAGAAACCCAGCGGTGTGAGGACAGACTCAAGAGAGCAGGGCGACCTCACGCCAAGTTTCCTAACTCTAAACCACTTCTCTGAGGTGCGCCACTCATACTGATTAATAACACAACTTCCTTTGATGAGAAAGTGTGCGTTAACTTCCCCTGAAACTTCCCTGTGGCCCAGTCCCGCAGTTGTGCATCCTTGAGGGCACCGTGGGGCCAGCCCCGCTCAGGAGGGGAGATGCTGTGTGCTCTTCAGCAGAGTTGGGGCTCACCCTGGGGGCTGTCCTTTATAGAGTGGCCACAGACTCGGCATTGTCAGTTTTCTCTTTGAAGGGATAAATCAAACACTAAGAACAGCAAACACATGAGAAAGATGATGCCCAAGCTTGTAGCTGTGAGTGATTTAGGGAGACCCTGCGGGGCTTAGCACTTCCTTTATCCCACTGTCTCCTGGCAAGCGAAGCTGCGAAGCCTTTGAGGCTTGATGGTGGGAGTGAGGAGGCAGAACAGAGCAAACCCGCTGCTGGCAAATCGCAGTACTCCCGGAGCGTTTTGTTGTTGCCCACTTGAAACCAGTAAGGCCTCCGTCTTCCAATTTGTCCCTTTGACGTCCCCTTGCCTGTATCTGTACCCAGCAAAGACTCCCCTTAAAAGGCTTTCTCGTTCTGAGGGAGCTTATGAGGAACAGGTTTTATTTGTCTCTAAATCTTCAGCTGATATTACTTTTCCCTGAGACTCCGTTGAAATGAAAAAGGATTACTTTATATTTACTTGCGTCTTTCGTGAGAGAAACTAATTTTGAGAAAGAAAGTCCCTACAATGTGAAATACTTTCCTTTCTTCCCAACTCTCCAAAGGGGCAAAAGGAAAGCTAAAAGGTATACATGCTTTGTCATTTACTTTGTCTGACAGCTTCTTCTTATCATGCTTTTGAGGGTGACCTTCCTCTCCCATATTCCTTCGCTCTGCTTGTGCTCTTTTGTTATAACAGAATTTTGGAGCCAAGTATGGAGCAGGCTACCTTTGATAATTAATGGCTCTGAGAATTTGCTGAGTGTGTTATTTAATTAATGGCACTTGTGTCTGGAGTGTGTACAACTCTGTGGTTGAATAAAAGGTGTATTTGCTGAGGGATTATAGATAAATACTCAAGGATTGTCACACTGAGAATTTGTCAGGGTTCAGCACATTTAAAAGCCTAATGGGGTTATTATATTTTTTGTTCTCTGCCATTTATAAGGTACTGAAGTTGATATAACTCTGTCCTTTCTGCCTTGTATGTGAGTTTAGATTATAATCCAAGAGATCCTTAGGCTAATAGATAAAAATCTATTGCCTGGAGCAGGGCCTTTCGTCAAAAACAAAAAGATGGAATCTTGAAGGCTCTATTTTGAGTATGAAACTGATGGTTAAATAAGTTCCACTTTGCTTCACTGACTCACAAAGAGACTAACCTGAATTACATTCAAGTTCTGCTTGGGACTAAAAGATCAAAGGTTGAAAACTGGCAAGAAAACATAGTTGAAGGTTACCGGGAACACAGAATATTTCACATCACCCTGCTTTTCTTGAGACTCTTTCTCATGCTTAGAATGAATGCCAATGAAAAGACAGCGATGAACACATCCATGCAGAGATATCAGCAGTCCATATGAGGAAATCTCTAAGGAGCTATCTCTATGGGTATTCAGCTAGAGACTGCAAATAGGAAGGGTCCAGTTTTAAGCTTGTATTGTCACTCTGTATGCCTAGACCTGTTATATCTGCTCTCTGGACCACTGTTTCTGTCTTTGTGAAACAGTAGATTGACTCCCTTCTGGCCCAAAGATGCTCAGAGTGATTTCTTTCATTAGGGACATGGAAACTGACTGTCCCACTCATAGAAGAGATAGCTGAGTGCTCACTTTGAGGACTTGAGGATTATTTTTTTCAGGAAGGGACTCCTTGCTGGGCATATCAATATGTCCAGCAAGAGGGCTAGAAGGTGCACCCAATTTCCAATGCCCAGCCAGATGGTCCAGGAGACAAGACTCAAGCGAGCAGCCTGCCTTATTCCTTGTTCCATCCCACCAGAGCCCTCCTCCGTCATGGCAGACTGGAAACAGAGGCACCTGTACACAAAGTTCAAGTGGAGTGAAGAAGAGAGGCCCTGAAGGTTGTGCTCAGCAGGGAAAGCCATCTGTCCCAATCATCTACCAGCCAGCTCTCGTGCTAAGGATGTACATCTTTATGTACAGAAACTTCAGACAGTCTTCACCTCAGCCCCATGAGGTAGAGATCATAACCCCGTTTTCCAGCTGGGGAAGGGTCACATGTAAGTGCAAGATTGGAACCAGATGTGCTTAATCCCAGAGTTCAACCTCTTCACACCTGCAGTGGCCAGTATGGTAGCCCCTAGCCACATGCAGCTAACGGGCCCTGAAAGATGAGACTTGAGATGTGCAGAAAGTATAAAGTTTAGGTTTCAAACACTTACTCTAAAAGAAGAACATAAAACAGCTCAATCATTTTTTATATTTATATTTTTAGATTATAAAGATATCAAAATATTTGGATATACTGGGCTAAATATAAATATTTATAAATATTAATTGAATCAGTCCTTAATGTGGCTACTGGGAAATTTTAAATGACACATGTGGCTCGCATTCTGTTCCTATGGGACAGTGCTGGTCTGTGACGATATCCTGGCCCCAGGCTCTGGAGTGAGCGCAGAGTGAAGCTGCCCAGGCGTGGGGAGACAGGGGGCTCTGCGAGTGTCTAAAGAGTTCATTTAGTATTTAGCATTTAAGAACATAGAGCTCTGGGTTCAAGTTAGGCCTGTGACTTACTTGCTGTGTAACCTTGATCAAGTTACTTTGCCTATCCATGCCTCAGTTCCATCATCTACAGAATGGGAACTTAACTGTATCTATCTCATAGAGTTGTTACTAGAACTCAGGATGATACAGGTAAGGCACCTCTAGACTCTAAAGAAATATCAGCAAGTGATTTGAACACTCATGATGTGCCAGGAGCTATTCCAAGTGCTAGAGACAATGACCTTGTCCTTAGACACTCACTTGCTAGTGGAGACAAATAAATCTAAAATGTGATGACAGATGATGGTGAGCACTATTAAGAAAAAGAAGGCCAGTTTAAGGGAAAGAAGGAGACAGGGGCACTACTTTAGACTGGGCACTTGGGGAAGGCCTTTTGGAGCAGGTGACATTTGATTAAATCCTGAATAGAGGGAGAAAAGGAAAGAATTTCAGGCAGAGGGGGACAAGTGGGGCCAGGGCCCCAAAGCAGGGGCGTGTTTGATGTGACCTGGTGACATCAAGGAAGCAGGAAGGCTGGAAGAATGAGTGTGGGCGAGAGGCATGGGAGAGGAGACTGGATTTGATCTTCGGTTCTTTATTGTGGCCACAAAAACTTCTTGTGATTAGGCCCTGGCTGGCTTTCCCAAGTATGGAGGAGAGACATAATCTAGCTTGCCATTTAAAAGAGTTTCCTATTTTAATGTGTTCATTCTTTTGTACAACCTTGGGTGAGTTTGGGGGTATAGCTATGTAATTTAAGAGTCATAGTCAACAGATGACATAGGATGTGCTACATACAGAAGTTATATATATATATTTTTAAATATTTTATTTATTTGACAGAGAGAGACACAGCGAGAGAGGGAACACAAGCAGGGGGAGTGGGAGAGGGAGAAGCAGGCTCTCCGTGGAGCAGGGAGCCCGATGTGGGGCTCGATCCCAGGACCCTGGGATCACGACCTGAGCCGAAGGCAGACACTTAACGACTGAGCCACCCAGGCGCCCCCAGAAGTTATATTTTTAACTGCAATATCACAAAAGCTTACACAGAACGAGGGGGAAGTTCTTAGGTTTTACCGAGAATACTTTTCTTTTAAATTTTTGCACTACATTGCATTTCCATGGAGTCTCATTCTTTGAAAGGATTAAAAAAATTAAAATTAACCGCACACAAGATCTTCCACCTTAAAAGGAAAAAAACGGCCCAGATAGATAACAGATCCTTGAGAAGAGAGTAATAAAACAGAACTTTGATAGGGATGTCAAAGATAAATGCTGATTTTACTACAGTAGGCATATTCCTTGTTCCAAGTTGATAACTCTGGAATCTGCTAGAGCCAACTGAGAGTGGGTGAGAGAGGGGGTAAAGTTCTAAGAGCTGCCCAGAGCTCCACAGTGCCAAGCCTGGCCTTGCCTGGGAGAAAGCTTCCTTTTCCTAAAGCTATAACTCTGGCTTATCATTTCTAATTAAAAAATGATTCAAGCAATATCATGGGCTTTCACTTCTTCAAAGCAATACCACACCGTCAGTTTGCAGCTTAGAATGCCAACAGTTCTAAACTTTTTGTAGGCCTCATTAGAGCAAGATGTAGAGCTTTAGCAGAGGGAAAATTGCTACAAACATCTAATTACATTCAAAGCCATTTTTACCTGTCTTAAAGGAATGGAAATGATCTGCCAGTTTTTATAGACCTTCTTGACCTAAAGATATCTGCTGGCGGAAAGAGAATCCTCAGTTGGGTTCTTTTAATGCTTTAATTATTACATGAGCTATCCTTTTACACACTGACTCACACACTTTGAAAAATCCCTTAAATACACATTAAAATTGATTGGCTAATCCTAGATCGTGGGGTGGCTCTTGGAGGGCATGTAATTGTGTGTGGGCATGGGGGTTGGATACAATTGACACAGAGTCAACTACTTTATGGTGGGATAAGGTAGAAAGAAATCAATTTGGTCACAGGTACTGTTGACATTGCATGGCCAATTGCACAGAACTCAGTCACATGCTTGCCTGTTCTCGAATCAGTCTTATTGCTTGAGATTGACCAGCACTTCCTCCAGGGCGGGGATACACTTCACCTACTGTGCCTCAATGTTTGGCTCAAAATGGTATCTCCATAAATATTTGGTGATTGAGTCCTAGACCCTCAAGGTTAAGAGGGTCCTCTAGGAAGCAAGCAGTCTATGCCCCTGTTTAGCCAGGACTCTTGAAGGCAAGAAAACCCAGTTCAAATGAGCCTCTGAAGAAAACTGACAGCATTCCTGACCATTTAACTGTGAAGGGTGCGGTCGATGTAGGAATTCCTCCCCCGCTTTGTATCTTTTTGTCTCCCTTCGCTCTGGGGGCTTCTCCTGCATTAGACTTCTCCAAATAATGATCAGGGTGACTGTCAGTAGTCTCAAATACATGTCACCCCTTCAAGGGCTTGTCTCTCTATGTCCATATACCAAATGGTAGAGAATAACTCTAATAAGCTGAGTGGGGGTTCACATGCCCAGACTGAGGCCTGTGGATGAGACTGGCAGTTCCAAATTCAAACGTCTGCTACAGGGGCACCCGGGTGGCTTAGTCGGTTAAGCGTCTGCCTTCGGCTCAGGTCATGATCTCAGGGTCCTGGGATTGAGCCCTGCATGGGGCTCCCTGCTCAGCAGAGAGCCTACTTCTCCCTCTCCCTCTGCCCCTCCCCTTGCTCATGCTGTCTCTCAAATAGTCTTTAAAAAAAAATGTCTGCTACACCCCATCCTCTTTTCTGCTCGAATCTCTCAACAAGCTTTTCAGTGTTTTGAAATCCAAGAGTTAATTTCAGAGTCTTGGTGAAAAACCCCTATCTTTAGAGGGAAAAATCTTGAATGGAGCTGTTGGGAGTCCTCATTGATCCTAAGAATGCAACATCTAATGCATTATGGTCCAAGGTTGATTAGCTTTGATTCACTCCTACTCATTTCATGCAATTTTAGCTTTTAGGAAAATATTCAGTTTATAACTATGGCTGCATAGAGAAACAGGGGGGCCGGTACTATCTCTTTAGAAGGGTTGTGACAGGAAGATAAAGTGACCAAAGCCCCTAGCACAGAAATTACCAATTCTGGCTCCTTTCCTGAAATTAGTGAAGAAGCAAGAGTAAGCGGTGTTTTAAGCCTCAGCTTCATTGTATAATTCTTGTTGTCAGTTAGCTAGATTTTAAGCAGGAGAGGATGTTTCTAAACAGAAACCCACCAATTTTGGTGTAAAATTAAGTGCGGGCTCCCAAGTCAGATTGGCAGCACTTGAACCTTGGCTCTCCACATAACTCTGAGAGTCCTTGGGCAAGTCCCACAGTGGCTGTAAGCCTCAGTTTCCACATCTGAAAATCAGGACAGTATTCCAGGGTTGCTGTGGGATTTAACTGACATAAAGCCTATAATGTGCTTGGTATAACTTGTCCATAATAAGTGCTCCATGAGTGGTATCCTTAAGAATCATTAATAATAAAGTGTCCTCTCTGTGGTGATCTCTATAACTTAGTTCCTGAAATAATGATCTTGTCGGCCTGTGTGGCCTCTTAAAGTCAGAGAGGATGGCTAAGAGGAAGACAATAGACTTTCTGATGTAGGAGCAGAGTGTCTGTAAAGATTACATGCAACAATTATTCTTTTTTGTTTAAGTCTATTCTGGAATAATTGACAATCCAGCCAGCAATTAGACCATACGTTAAAGTCAATCTCTTTTTCTTTTGTCCTTAATTTAAAAGTTTTTATTTATCTGATTTATTTTTAGTCCTTTTTAGGGTGAAATACAACACATACAGATAAGTGCAGAAGATACATATATATATATCCAAGCGCAGAAGATATATATATATATACACACACACATGTGGTATACACATGAACACACATACACATATACGTGCATATATACCCACATGGCTTAGAGAATTAATACAAGACAAACACACATCTTGCCACCGGCCATGGCGAGGAGTAGAACATTGCCTCTACCCTCCCACCCCACATTTCCCTTCTCAATAACCGCCCCTTTCTTGCATCTCCCAAAAGGTAACCACAGGTCTGATTTTAGGGTGATTGCTTCTTTGCTTTTCCTTATAATTTTACCCTCTGACTAAGTGTATCTCTAAACACTATAATTTAGTTGTGCCTCTTTTTGAACTTTACACGAATGCAATCACGCAGTGTTGTGTTCTTTTGTGTTTTTGTTCTTCCACACTCTTGCAAATATTTGCTATCATCAGTCTTGTAAACTTTTGACTATTGTGGTGGGTATATAGTGACAGTTCGTTGTTTTAAGTTTACGTTTCCCTGATGACTAAAGATCATTGGCCATTGTGATACCTTTCCAAAGTGCCTGTTTAAATCTTTTTGTATTTTCTATTGGGCTGTTGACTTTTTCTTAATGATTTGTAAGGTGTTTTTTGTTTGTTTTTTTTTTTTTTCTTTAAAAAACATCTGGGCACTGGTCCTTTGTTTGTTACATATGTGGCAAATACCTTCCCCCACTCTGTGTCTTGCCTTTAGTCTCTCTTAATGGTGTCTTTTGATAAACAGAATTTCTTAACTTACATGTAGTCCAATTTATCAGTCTTGCTTTTATGGTAATGCTTTTTGTGTCCTATTTAAAACGTCTTTCCCTATAGAAGGATCATGAAGATATTCTCCTATATTATCTTCTAAACGCTTTATGGTTTTACACTTCACATTTTGAATTTTAACCCACCTGGAATTGACTTTCACGTAAGGTGTGAGGTAAGGTATAGTTTCATTCGTTTTCTATGTGGATATCCAATTTTCCCAGGGCCTTTTATTGGAAAGATTTTGTTTTCCCTACAGCTCTGTGACTTCATTTTAATCACGAATCAAGTATTCATGTATGCCTGGCTCTGGGCTTTGTATTTTGTTCCATTAGTCTACTCCTTGTACGGACACCATGCTCTCTTAACTTTTGTAGCCTTGTAATAAGTTGATATCCTGTAGAGTAAGCCCTCCTACACGTTTGTCTAGTTTTTTAATCGTCTCTGGCTACATTTCCATAAGCATAAGAATTAACTTGTAAATGTTCACCACCACCACCACCACCAAAAAAAAAAAAAACCCAAAAAATCCTAGGGTAATTTTGATATGAGTTGCATTGAATTTACAGGTCAATTTGAGGAGAGTTGAGTCTTTATGAAGTTGAGTCATTCATCTCTCTGTTTATTTAATTCCTTTTTAATGCCTCTTACTACTACTTTATAGTTTTTTTGTTTAGAAGCTTACATATCTTTAATTATTCCTAGGCATCTGATTTCTGATGTTAACATAGGTATCCCCTGCTTTTTGAAAATTTACTTCCACCCCTTCACTTTTACAAAAGACCTACATTAGTACCTGTTTTTGCTAACAGAAAGAAATCCGAATTGGATTTTTGCTTTTATGAAAAAGGAAAAAAGCAAAAATAGCATTTAGCGTGCATGTTGGTTTTTTTTTTTTTAAGATTTTATTTACTTATTTGACAGAGAGAGAGAGTGAGAGCAGGAACACAAGCAGGAGGAGTGGGAGAGGGAAAAGCAGGCTTCCCATGGAGCAGGGAGCCTGACGTGGGGCTCGATTCCAGGACCCTGGGATCATGACCTGAGCTGAAGGCAGACACTTAAGGACTGAGCCACCCAGGTGCCCTAGAGTGCATTTTGCAGTGAGCATGGCCCTGCTGAGCTCCTTCCCTGGCTACTACACTCGGCATCAAGCTGCCATGACTTGTGTCTGTGAGCATCTGTTTTATCTCATTTTGTGCATCCATTAGCAAGATGTATCCTGAAGTATCAGAAAAGCCTAAAAGAGGTTATTTTGGGGTCTGGAAATGCTCAAAAAAAATTTCCATATAAGTTAATGGTAATTGCTTCTTTGCTTTACACCATTTCAGCTGAGCAAATGTTTCAAAAGAACACTCTGCTTTGAGATAGCGGCAGGTAAATCTACATAAGCTAACTTCAATTTTTTTTTCATTTTCTTACTGTGTGGCTGTTATGGGCTGAATAATTGTGTCCCTTCAAAATCCATAAGTTGAAGCCCTAAACTTCAATGTGATAGTAATAGGAGGTAGGGCCTTTGGAAGGTAATTAGGGTGAGGTGAGGACATGAGAGTGGAGGGCCCCCATGATGGGGTTAGTGTCCCTATAAGAAGAGTAAGAGCTAAAGCTTGCTCTCTCTCTCCTCCATGTGAGGACACAGTGAGAAGGTGTCAGCTACAAGATAGGAAGAGGATTCTCACCAGAACGTGACCCTGTTGTCACCTTGGTCATGGACTTCTAGCTTCCACAACTGGTTTGGCCACCCAGTCTATGGTATTTTGATATGGCAGCCGGTGCTGAGAGTGGGTAATGGAGAAACAAAAAGCCTACATATATTGATCTTATATTCAGAGGCCTTGCTAAGTTTACTCATTAATTCTAGTTGTTTCTCAGCAGCTTGTTTTGTGTTTTCTGTATACATCATACTGTCTACAAATAATGACACTTTTATTCCTCCATTTCTAATCCTTCTACTTTTTGTTTCTCGTTCTTGCCTTACTATACTAGCTAGGGCCTTCAGTACATTGTGAAATAGCAGGACTAAGAATATTGTCGTCTCATTTACAATCTCAGGTAAATAGTTTGAACGTTTCACCCTTAAGTATAAATTCCCTTCTAGTTTTAGTGTCCTGGAACTTTTATATTTATTAATTTGGATGTTGAATTTGATCAATATATTGTTCTGCATCTACTGAGATGATCCTATCCTCTATCTTTTATTAGTGTAGTGAGACAAGGCTCGATAGTCTAATGTGAAACCTCATTGCATTGGTCATAATGTATTCCCTTTTCATAGATTGTGCATTCACACACATTCACACACAATCTGTCTACCTATCTGATACATTTTAGGACTTCAGTATCTGCATTTCCATGTGCAATGAGTCTATAGGGTTCCTTTCTGTGATGTTCTTGTCAGGCTCATGTGCAAGAAGGCAACTCATACAACAAATTGAGAAGTGGAAGAATTTCTCTTTTTTTCAATTTTCTGGCAGAATTTGTTCCATCAGTCATATGGATGACAATAATCTTATTCAGATTCTTGTTTCTTTCTTAACTGAATGGTAGAATGCAGCAGTAAAGTTATCTGGGACTGCTGTTACAGTTGTGAGAAGGGTTTTGACCAGGGTTTGATTTCTTTAATAGTTATCCAATTATTCTTATTTTCTTTTTTACTTTGTGTCAGTTTAGGTAAAATGTATTTTTTCTAGAAACTTACATATTTCACCTCAATTTTCAAATTTACTGGTCTAAAATTATTCATTATATGCTCTTTTCCTTTTGAATGACTGCAGTATTCAGATAGACATTTAGCATATTACTGTCAGCTTTTATGTTCTTCCAATAAATGCGTAGAAGTCAAAACTACAAGTTACTCTCTAAACACACGTTTTTTGCATCCACAAATTTTCGTTTTCTTCCTTCAGTTCAAAATTGTTTCTAATTTCCATTGATTGCTTTTTCTTTAGAATTCCTTTTGGATGAGGCTGCCAGTGATGAGTTCTCTCAGCCTTGTCAGAAAATGTGTTTGTTTGGGGCGCCTGGGTGGCTCAGTTGGTTAAGCCACTGCCTTCGGCTCAGGTCATGATCCCGGAGTCCCTGGATCGAGTCCCGCATCGGGCTCCCTGCTCAGCGGGGAGCCTGCTTATCCCTCTGACCCTCCCCCCTCTCATGTTCTCTCTATCTCATTCTCTTTCTCAAATAAATAAATAAAATCTTAAAAAAAAAAAAAAAAGAAAATGTGTTTGTTTCACTTTCATTCTAAAAGAATATGTTAACTGGGTATGGAAATCTAGGGTGACAGTCATTTTCTTTCAGTTCTTTAAAGATGTCACTCCTTGGGGCATCTGGGTGGTGCAATCGATTAAATGTCTCTTAGTTTTGGCTCAGGTCCTGATCTCAGGGTCATGGGATCAAGCCCTAAGCCTGCTTGGGACTCTGCCCCTCTCCCTCTGCTCCCCACTACCATGCTCGTATGCTCTCTCTCTCTCAAATAAATAAATAAATAAATAAATAAGATGTCATTCCATGGTCTTGTGATTTTTCTGTTTGTTGTTGTTGTTGCCTTTAGTCTCTTGGTCTATTACTCCTTTGAGTTAGGTTTCCCCACCTCCACCCCCACTATTAAACCTGAGACTCTTTCTTTGCCTTTCTGCAGTTGGTGTGTTCTTGAATTTTGGATGGGTGGCTTTTGCCAGTTTTGAAAAATTCACAGCCATTATCTCTTTAAATATAGATTCCACTGGAACTGTTTCGGAACTGTGAATAACTATCTCTTAGGCTTTTTCATTATGTTTTATGTTTTCCGACCTCTTTTATAGTTTTCCCCACTCTTCCTTCATCTCTTTCTAGTACATTCTGAATATTTTTCATATGGCTCATCTTTAAGGGTTTAGTAACTCTCCTTTTGCTCCTAAATTAATTCCTCAAGTTATTGTATTTTTCTGCTCTAGAATTTCTGTTTGGTTCTTTTTCACATCATCTCATTTTCTTATAGATTCCAGCTCTCTGTTGATTTTAAAAAATCTTTTCTACCTAGAAACAAGTTAAAGAGAGTTATTTTAATGACTGTGTCTTTTCATTCCAATTTTAGGTATCTTGTGATTCCAATCTTATTTGTATTGACTTGACTCTGCATATGTTATGGGGTATATGTATGCACACATTCATGTGTTGGGTATTTGAAGAAAATAATTTGTAGAAATGATTTAAGATCTTGGGTGGTATTATTTTTTCCAGGGATGATTTTTTTTTCTTTGTTTCTGCCAGGCACCTAATAGGACTAGCAATTTGGGATCTTACATTTCCAAGACTGAAACTTTCTCAGTTGCCCAGATGATTTGAAATTGGGCTGTAGCTGGTAACAGGGCAGGCTTACACATGAGTCATTCTTTTTCCAAGGATATCACGTTCCTGGATTTTTGCATCCCCACCCAGGTATGGAGATTTAGAAAGTGCTCTACCATTGGAAACCCAGCTTTTATTGTTTGTAGCCCCATCTGCCTCTTCAAGACACAGATGCCCTCAGTAGAGAAGCACCCACAAAAGCTGGCCTCCTCTCTCTGGATTTCTGGCTGGCCTTGGATCTTGACCTTGTTATCCCTTGCTGCCTTGTTACCTTTAACAGATGTTTGTGTATATTCTGTAAAATTCTTCCTAGTTGAACACAGTGGGATATTTAATTCAAATTATTTGGTCTGTTAGTGATAGCAGCAGAAGTCATTCTTTTTCTTTTCTCTTTTGGTGGTCTGAAAATATCCTACCCTACAGGTTTTATTCTTTAATTATTGTTTAAACCAAGTTATCCTAAGCTGAACATTTCCATAATTTATCATCTTTAAAATATAATGGAAATCATAGGGAAAATAATGAATCTACATATTGGCATAACTAATGGACAATCGCAGTCTCCATTGCTCACGACTCATGATAAATTGGAGGTAGTAGAACATACTGAAATGTTTTTTGTATCCTCAGCGAGGTATTAAAACTAGAAGGAGCACAATTTAGAGCTGTTTCTGCTAGTGTTATTTCCTAGCTGTTACTTTGTGTTATTCTCATAAAAACCCTAGGATATAATTAAAATGCTTTCCACCATAGTAATTCAGAGAGAGGAAAAGTGAGGTACAAAAGAGTGACGTGTCCAAGTCCACAGAGTTAAGTTTAGTAGCAATGTTGATAGGGAGCCAGCTTAAATTATTTAAGACTTTTCCACTGAGAGTAGAAAACAAAATGGCAGACAATCCAGACATTATTCTTAGGAGATTGAAAATGATCTTTTAATTCTCTGATTTGGTGGTGAATATGCCTAGTACTTAGGACAAATGATTAAAAATATATACATATTTTTCCTCTTTGGTGGGGGAGGACTGGGACATAATTTTTACAGAACCATAATGTTCACCTTACCAGTCCTTTCTTTTCAAAGCACATTCTAGAAAGTTCTGTGTAAAGCTCCAGGCAATCATTTTCTTTAGAAGAGGCATTATCTGCCACCTGACATTCTCTTGATTCCAGATTATTTATATGAGGCTCTAGTAGGAGAAACAAGATTTGCCCTGTGACAGGGTTGCAAAATGGTAATAGTGAACCAAAATAGTTAGGTCAGTGCACTGGGGCCTGGAAAGGGCATGGGAGTGGGTGGCAGGTATCCAGCACCTAAATGAGCTGGCCACAAGAAAGTGAAGACGAGTTCCCAAGATCTCTTTCCAGCACTCTCCTTCCTTGTCTCTGCATGGCTCCTATCTTCCCCAAAGAGCATGTTCTACCTCATGTACCCTTAAAGGAGGGAAGAGGAAGAAGAGGGGGTACATTACATAGAATTGGGCTGGAGATCTAATTTTACTAACACTACTGAGACAAGTGGCCCCAGTGGGATATTTTAATTCTCTAAATGTTCTTTCTTTAGTTCCTCTCCCCTCTTTCCTCCATTTTTTGGATTTTACTTTAATAAAGAAGATACAGTTTCCATTGCTCACCATTCATGATAAATCAGGAGTAGACCATACTGCAATGTCTTTTGGATCATCAGGAAAACATTAACACAAAGAGAAGTACAATTTAGAACTGCTTTTTCTAGTGTATCCTGATTGGTTGAGCACCTGACTTGATTGACGCCCCTGGAATGTCAAAATAATGGAGGACTTCTTATGTAAGAGGTGGCTTAGGGACATATTAGGCACAGAATGAATTGTTTAATGTTATTACAAGATGATAGGTCAAAGATTACTAATATGAATTTTATACCTTCCTTCATCTTAACCTTCCATGACCTCTAGGAGAGCCTTTTTCCCATCTTCTTTTCTGGCAGAGACAAAGACAAAATGAGAAAAGTGGAAGGAGACCACCACACAGAGTGAAGAGAAGCAAGTAGAGAGGGGGGAAAAAAAGTCGGGAGTGGGGAAAAATTTTTGGAAAGTTTCTGCAAGAGTGTGCAGATTGATGTGTGATACATTATCCATTTCTGGAGATGAGATGAGGATGATGATGAGGATCCTGAGGATGGTGATGATGATAGGCTTTGTTCCATCATCATTTTGCAAGATGTAGCTAAAAGTTATTTTTGGCATTTGGATTACACTTTTCTGAAAAGAACTCTGTGCTGAGGTTTCATGTCATTCAAAGACTCATAAGGGTTAACATTAACCATGGGACACTAGTCATTTTTCCTATCACTTGAACTAAAATTCTGTAGATTCTTTAGTCACCAGTGACCTGTGGAAATCTTTTGCCTGAACTATTGGGCATATGTAGAGAAAGCAGGATCTTGGTAAAATATTTTAAAAATAAGCAAACTAAAACCCATTTTGAAACCATGGGGTGTGGACTGTCTCCGAATTTTTATAAAGGGAAGTTTTTCAAGTATAACTAGATGGTCATACTTTCGGGTTGTGGTAAAATAAATCATTTAATGGGACATTAGATTTGATTATTTCTAAAGCTGCTGTAATTCTATGGTTTCTTGGTCCCAATTTAGAGCATAGGAACCTGATTTATTAATGAATATATTAATCCAAAAACTAGAGTCTTTAATTCCTTGCTACAGAAATCTGGTTCTATAAAGGTAGTCTACACAGAAAAAAAGGGGAGGCAGCACAGTGCCTTAGAAACATGAACTGCAGAGGAAGGGAAAAGCAAACTAAAATCTCTTTTCCAGCTGTGTTTAAAATGATTCTTTTTTTAAAGAGCTTTGAATATACTAAAGGCGAAAGTGTCATTAGCCTTAAAGAATCTTCTCCTGTACTTCCATGCTAAAGAAAAAATTTTATTGTATCAATTTGGCAACCAGTGTTGGCAAACACTTTCCTTGGTATTGATGATACCTCCATGTGGGGATTGCCTGGTGGGGTTAGGACTGAACTGGCCAAGGAGTTGAAGTTAAAACCCTCCTCTCCCCTGAGAAAACATGAGAATACTCTAATCTGCTCCCTCGGCCTTTCTCATCAGGGGCTGCTATGCTGATAGCAGAACCTCTCTGTGAAGGAGGAGAGTTTTTCCAAGCTGGTGGGGTGTGTTGTAAGAGGTACAATTCAGTGACCAGAACATGTGCTAAATAAGCAAAACTGTCCTTTCTCATCCACCTCGACCATCCATGATTATGATGTAAGTGTGGTCCAGTGGCTGGAATTATGGTGATTTTTCAAAAACGCCAGTGTCAAAATTTTGCCTCGACAGTATATCTGTAACTACTAATAATGCTGTTTTGGGCTGACTCAGTTGCTTTGAAATTGCACGGCTCTGTTATGAGTAAATGAGAGGCAACCAATTATCTATAAAATAATGGCATGCACAGAGGAGAGTTTGATGAATTACAAATGAACTCTGCTGACACAACAGGGTGTGGAAACCTGCCCTGCTCTGGCTTTCTATCCGAGTTAGGGGCGATGATTGCATACTTTACAAACAACGTGGCCCACTCCATTCTAACATGGGCTGGGAGTGGGGACAGGGAGATAGTGAAACCTTCAGTGGACAAGGACACATGTCATCGCTTTAAAATTAAGTAGGAAACTCAACGTGGGTGTGTGAAGGCAGCAAACCCAAGTGTTAAATACCTACATGAAGAATTACTATGCTCCAGGAAAGATGCACAGATAAGGGATAGAGATGCACTGTCCTCTGACGTGATTCAGAACAGAGACTAAAAGAGCCATCGCAAAGCCGTGTCCCAGAACTCAGCCCAGTGTGTAGAGAGCCAAGGCATAAATTCACCAAAGCAGAAGGCGGATGTTGAATTCCTGGAGCCAAAGGATTTCCACCTCATCAGGGATCTGTCAGGTGGAGGGAGCTTCATTCAGCAATCCTTGGACTGTTGGTTCTGCCTGTGCCTGGTGAAGGCAATGCCTATTTTTCACTATTGCTTAAGAAACTGCAATTCAAAGTCATTTTCTACTAGAGAAAGGATACAGGAAGTAGTCAGAGGACCAAGTCATCCTGCAGGGTTACATGGGAACATCAAGAGAATTCCATACAACTAAGCGGATGTTGATACCCTGATGGCTTCAAGAGGCTGAGAAAACAGTTCATAGTTTGGGGATGTTTATCTCTGTGGTCCTATGGCAGTCTGATGCTGAGGATTAATGTGGGTTAATACATAAAGAAGATACAGAACAGGGGTTTTTACTTACTGAGAGGTTGCTGGCTATTTCCACACCGAACATTTAGCAGAGAGCAGGGTTTTTTGTCCGTCACAGACCGTTTCCCATACTGGGCATCTCTGGCTATAGGCTTCCACATTCTTCTCAACACACTGGTTTTTCAGGTAGACTAATGGCAAACAAGTGTCAAGGCCAAGCCCTAGGAGTTGGCCTCCCAGGAGAAGCAGTGATTTCAAACAGATCCAATCAGCCTAGAGACCACCGGCGTGGGGGGCAGTGGGGCATAATGCGGGGCTTCTTGCCCAGTGTCCTATCCTCTAGCCAGGTACAAGAGACTGGCCTCTTACCCCTAGGGAAGCTGACTCTGGTTCCCCCGCCCCGGTGCCTTGTCTTCTCCACATTCCTGGCAAGAGGCATAGGGAGCACTGGCTTAGGGGGTTGCCACAGGCCTGGAGTCAGCTTGCTCTGGGTTTGAATTCTGATGTCCACTGCTATTTTCCAAAGATGGGAATCATTTAAGATAATTTTAGGTGATCTTCATTGAATCTTGCTTAACTTACTCTCTTTTAATCCTTCTAAATAGGTCACACAGAGAGTCTCAGTTTGGTGCTGGAATTGAATGCCTCTGTAGGGTGGCTAGGCTCTCGTTCTAACAAAGAGAGAATGAATCTCAGTCCCAACAGCTATAGGCAAGCAAGTGTGCCCAGCTGGAATTCATCTGCATTGTTTTTCTTTTATCTTCATTTGCATGTTTCACTTCTAATCACAAGTAATACTCGTTTTTCATTGAGGTTCAGATATAAAGTTTAAAAGTGAACCAGGTAAATAATGAGCACACGATACCCTGGTGGGACACAAAGATGGAAAAAAAAAAGCCTGAGAAAATGGGAATGAGAGCGATTTGGGAAACACTGTATTTGCCCAAGGTCATAGTATTTAGGCACGTGGTCATAGTGTGGAGGAAAGAGGGCAGGCAGCCGAGGGAGGTGTTAGCTCGGTCTAGAACAACTTAAAAGCAGGGCAAAGTCAGTTGGTGCAAGTTCAGCTCCGTTTGGGTTCCTGCTGCCCAGCTGCGGTGTGGCTCGGGAGGCAGATGCCAGGGTAGGTGGCTTTAACAAGGCTGGAAAGGGAGTCCAGCAGGGAAGAGAGAGGCGGGCAAACAGAACAGGTGAAGAAGGTTAAGGAGAACATTCAGAGGGCGCAAGGGGAGTTGGGATAGAATGGCAGTGCTGGCTGGAAAATCGAGCTCTTTTAGCAAAGGTAGGCTGTACGGACACTAAAAGAATGGTCTTTGGGGTGTGACTGAGTTCTCTCTCAGCTCTGTTCCCTGCAACTATTTACCTCGGAATAACAGTTAGCATCACCGAGTCCCGGTTTTCTCATCCTCTGCAAGATGGGATCATAGAAGCTGTGTCTTCTACATTCGGTAATGCTGGCTATTGTTATCAATGCAAGTGCTGCAGGCTAGAGTCTCTACCCTTGTGCATGTTGCAAATTGTGCAGTCTTGCTGAGCGAGCGACATCAGCATCTCGACACTGGCTCTGCCTAAGACTGACTTGCTGCTGAGGGTATAAATGGGGAGACTTGGAGAGGCCAAGTTTATCTGAACTCCAGATAAACAATGAATAATTCTTCAGGTCTAAGTATACTCAAATATTGTATGACAGCCCTATCTATTTATTTATATTTTATTTATTTGAGAGAGAGAGCATGAGTGGGGTGGGGGGCAGAGGGAGAAGCAGGCTCTCTGCTGAGCAGGAAGCCCTATGTGGGGCCTGATCCTGGGACTCCGGGATCATGACCTGAGCCACCCAGGCACCCCATGATAGCCCTATTTATTTGATGAAATTTTTAGAAGTACTGTGAACCCCTTAACATTGTATAAACATTTGGTGTGTAGATGCATTTTGAAAAGGAAGGAGAGGGGTCTCAAGAACCAGGTGGACCAACTTAATGATCATGTTTCCAGTAAAGAATGCTCCCTTCCCCCTTTGTCTCTAAAGGGAAGTATATATAGTCCCTTTAAAGACTGATTAAGTTTTAGAGAGGGGGTGGGGGGGAGGGGCTGAAGGAGAAGGACAGAGAATCTCAAGCAGACTCCGTGCTGAGCACAGAGCCTGACACAGGGCTTGAGCTCACAACCTGGAGATCAGGACCTGAGCTGAAACCAAGGGTTGGACACTTGACTGACTGCACCACCCAGGCGCCCCTATGGTCCCTTTAGGGATGAGGATGCTCTTGGTGAAATCCTAGAACCCTCTGTTTAAATCCCTAGCCTCCAAGTTACTAGCTGTGCTATTTGGCAACACACGTCATCCCTCCTTTTCTTCATTCCCACATCTGACTGCTGAGAACACTGAAGGTGATTTGTTTGGTCTGTAACCAAAGACCTGTAAAGACAGATCTTAATGTTAACTAATTTAAAAACCCACAGGCACTGTGGCAATAGTTTGTACAGCAAGTTAGGATGACTATCTTTCTGGCAAGATTTACAAGGCAAGTTGATTCACCCGGAAGACAGGAGATATTAGGCCTCAAGGCAGGACAGAAGCAAAAACTGACAAAGCAAAGCAAAGCATATAGGAAACTTGGGTACTAAGTTTAAATCCTCTTAAAACGTCTAGAAAATGCATTCTAACACAGAATCCTACAATTCAGCAAGCCTCAGGAAAAGCCTAGAGCTTTCTCACCTCTATCTGAACGTACCCATTACATAAGAAACCCGGGCCAGGGGGGAGGGGGACAAGCCTAGTAAGTTGAGTCTGAAGACCAGTGACTCCATTTGAATGGGACATTCCAAAATGACACACTGGCTTTCATAAGATGAATAGAAAGGGGTCTGCAGCTATGCCTAGGGGTCTTTGTTCTTAGGCAGACTAGCTTGATCCGGAGCAAGGAAGGAGGGAGGAAGGAATGAAGGAAGAAATGAGAAGGTGAACAGTGGAAAAGGTTCAGAATAAATGATCAAAGACAGCTTCTGCTAGCACTACACTGTATCCTTCAGGCAACTGGATGCAGAGCTGACAAACCGATGACATCTTCCAATTTCATTCTCCAATAAAATGAACATTCTAGAATGCAAGTGCCTGAACACTACGACATACTTGAACAATAATGGGGGAAAGGTAGTTGATACAGGGTCTTTAAGTAATCAGGATACTTTAAAACGGAGGGTGGGGGGAGAATGCCCAAGAAATGCACGTATATTAAAAACTAACTAAAAGAGACGTCTATTTCAAAGTGAAAGCAGAATACAATGAATGTGTTTTCTACCTAAAAATCATGATCACTATGTGGTGGATACAATTTTATATAATTCAGTTGCTACCAATATTCACTAATTGTGTTTTTAATTTGTGTCTGATCTACTTCAGCAGCTTATAATATAAACACAAGACCGCATGAAGCAGCCTATTCCAAAAAGGAAAAAGAAACTATTCAGGGGAGAGGTGCTTTATCTGAGGTCCACGGAAAGAGGTTTATTAACAGGGCTGACAGATAAAATGCAGGACACATGGTATTTTTTAGCCTAGGGATGCCCCAGTATTTCATGGCAACCCTATTTATTAGAACATTTCAGAAGATCCATGAGGCCCTGGACATCACATAAAAATTTCTTGTATATACACATTTTGAAAAAGGAGACTGGCTATAGCTTTCTACCGGAATCTTAAATCTGTGATCTCCCAACAGTTAAACATTCACTAATGCAAAGAAATAATTCTTTTTTTTTTTTTTTTTTGGTCATTATATGTATTTTTATTTTTAAATTTACATTCAGTACAATTCACTTTTTTTGGGGGGGGGGTATACAGTACTAAGAGCCTTGACAAATGCTTAGGGTTATGTAATCGCCAACATAATCAAGATAGGGTTCTACCAGACAAACAAGCTTCTTCATGCTGCCACTTTGGAGTCACAACCCCCTTCCTTCCCTTAGGCCCTGATGAGCACTGATTTGTTCTTTGTCCCTATGGTTTTTTCTTTTCCAGAATGTCAAATAAATGGAATCATATGATAGGTAGGCTTTTCAGTCTGGCTTCTTCCGCTTAGCCTCATATACCCACTTGCTGCAAGTGTCCATAGTTCATTCCTTTTTTTTTTTTAATTTTTTTATTCTTATATTATCCCCATACATTGCAGAATTAGTTTTAGATGTAGTGTTCCATGATTCATTGTTTGTGCATAACACCCAGTGCTCCATGCAGAATGTGCCCTCCTCAATACCCATCACCAGGCTAACCCATTCTCCCACCCCCCTCCCCTCTAGAACCCTCAGTTTGTTTTTCAGAGTCCATCATCTCTCATGGTTCGTCTCCCCCTCCGATTTCCCCCCCTTCATTCTTCCCCTCCTGCTACCTTCTTCTTCTTCTTCTTTTTTTTTCTTAACATATATTGCATTATTTGTTTCAGAGGTACAGATCTGAGATTCAACAGTCTTGTGCAATTCACAGCACTTACCAGAGCACATACCCTCCCCAGTGTCTATCACCCAGTCACCCCATCCCTCCCACCCCACCCCCACTCCAGCAACCCTCAGTTTGTTTCCTGCGATTAAGAATTCCTCATATCAGTGAGGTCATATGATACATGTCTTTCTCTGTTTGACTTATTTCGCTCAGCATAATACCCTCCAGTTCCATCCACGTCGTTGCAAATGGCAAGATCTCATTCCTTTCGATGGCTGCATAATATTCCATTGTATATATATACCACATCTTCTTTATCCATTCATCTGTTGATGGACATCTTGGCTCTTTCCACAGTTTGGCTATTGTGGACATTGCTGCTATAAACATCAGGGTGCATGTACCCTTTCGGATCCCTACTTTTGTATCTTTGGGGTAAATACCCAGTAGTGCAATTGCTGGATCATATGGTAGCTCTATTTTCAATGCAAAGAAATAATTCTATCATGTCTGACCTCTCCCTGTGGCCTTGAGCTTCCCAGCAGCCAAAACTAAAGGGAAACACAAAACCAGGGGTGTCTGGATGGCTCAGTTGGTTGAGCATCTGACTCTTGATTTCAGCTCAGGTCATGATCTCAGGGTTGTGAGATTGAGCCTCGCATCAGGCTCAGTTGCGGAGTCTGCTTGAGATTCTCTCCCTCCCTCTGCCCCTCCTCTCTAAAATAAATAAACCTTAAAATTAAAAAAAAAAAAAAGGGTATTTAGCTGGGGAGAAGAGATCCAAGTGGAAGAAAGACTGATCCGGTCAGGAGGTCGTGAGCTGGCTCACAGTGCCTTACAGCCTAAGGTGGGAATCTGAGACTTGAGCTCTCGAAGGGTTTTGGCTTTTTAAATGATCAGGTTTGCACTGCAAAACTATCTTGGCCTGCTTGGTGAGGTTGGGTTGGAGAAGGGCAGGATGGTAACGTGAGGTGGATTAGAAGGACGCCAACAGACAGGAGAGTCCTGTAGAAGGTGGTTGGAGGCAGGGAGGCAAAGGAAACCCCTAGGTAGGAATCCGTGCCTTGAGGGTGGGGGTTTTCTCCACGCTGGCTTTCATGTCTTTGAACCCCCCTGCACCTGCTTGTCTGCATCCCCATCCTGGGCAGGGAGCCTCCTTCTGGGGCCCCATGGAAGGTGTGAGTGATGATGAAGTGCCCGGTGTTTACCTGCACAGTCACTGAAAGTAGGCCCGCAGGGTTGCAGCTTCTGCTGCCATTTCCTCCTCAGACCTCCACAAGGTTGGGGAGTCCTCCTCCTCCTTGTCATGTTTCTGGAGCTTTGGAGAAAACAATGGAATAGGCTCATTAATGGGTCCTGGGGATCTCTGAACAAGTGTTGTGGGCTGAACACAATTTGCAAATCAGAAGGTTGTGTGTCTTTTCATTGCACCGGTTGCCCATATTTGAAAAATGGGGAGGTGTCATGTAAGAATTCACATTTCCAGCTTTTGTAATAACCAGATTAGGCTACTCTGTGGCCCATTCCATGCCTTGTCTTGTCTGTGGAGGTTGTGAGTGGGGGGTCACAGACTGGGGAGCATCCTCCCATTTTCCATAATCCCCACCACTCTCTAATCTTAGGCGTGGCTGGCATCATTCATTTATTTTACTCACCAGACACTGAAGGCATGGAGTTGGCCACCTACCCATGACCATTCCCCCAAGCTGGTGGTTTACCTACTCGTTTCTTTGGCTTAGTCTCTCTTCTATGAGCTCTGAGCCATTTTGTTTAGTGAACCAAAATAACCCAAGCAAATCTGTGATGATAATAATACAGGAGCCATGAGCAATGAGTGAGAAATAAGAGCATATCCATTAAAAGAGACTTAAGGAGGCAAATTTTCCCCTTAATCTACTATTGCAATTCAGTTTTATTAACTAGATTTGTTATTCCTGTGTGGGCCTTTATCCATTGTAAAATGCTAAAGGCATAAATTCATAGGATGCGCAGTGTAGTATTTGGTAAGTCATTTGAAGAGATTGAGGTAAATGATTTAACAGCACCAATGATGGCTGGTATTTATGATACGAATGGGTAGTTTCTTTGATGCGTATCACAGCCTAAGGTGGGAATCTGAGACTTGAGCTCATAATCTATACACAAGGCAGGCAATACTTGACACCATCTTACCAAGGAAGAAATTGAGATCCAGGGAACTTCCTTCGCTTGTCAAACTGACCACCCAGCTAGGCAGGGGCAGAAGTTGTTCCCAACAATTTTTGCCATTTTACCTATCCTAGAGGAACAGCCAGGCCACCAAAGAGTGGCCAGCTCCGTGCGCCAGGTGCATTCCCCGCAAAAGGCAGATCCTTTGAAAAATATCCTGCTGCCTCAGCAAAAAGTCTCTCCACTACCGTAGTGGAGTCTCCTATCTCAGGCCCAAATCTCTGTAAATCTAACCCGGAGACACCCCATCCCCCACCCCACCCCCACTCCACCCCCAACCGCGTGGCCCCTTGCAACAGATGGAGAAATTTCCCCAGTAGTTCAGAGCAAACTTTGACACACAAGGTGAAACAGTGAAGGAACGACAGCCTGGCTCTCTATGAGCTGTATTTCCACTTGGGGTAAGTTTGAGCCTAAATGAGGTTCATTAGCATATAACTGGGCCACAAATATGTTGATGAGGGTCATGGATCTTCTGTTCATAATATGGCTGCCAGCACTCTGGTTTTACATTTTGCCACATAGATTTAATTCTCCTTAGTGGAAGAAAACCACATTAAGAAGTCATTTCCTTCCTTGTGGAGGCAGATATGATGCAGTTGCTACAGGCAAGGCAAACGGGACTGCTATTTTTCTACTCAAGAACTAATTTTCATTTGGATACTAGCTTTGGGTCTGTTATAAATCCGTCTTGTAACAATTCAGTAGGATGACAAAGAACACTAATATACAGCCCGGAAAATATGGCTTCCCTCTTCTGGTGCTGCCATGGAAAAGGCACAGAAATCAAGCATCAAGTGGCTTCCTCACCACAGATCATACCAGATGAATCCAAATAATTTAGAGCCTGTGAGCATTAATGCCTCCCTGGTTATTAGGCGACCGTCTGTTATTGTCATATGCCTTACAGATGGCAACGTTGTGCCAACACTTCGAAGTTGTTTATGCGAGGTAGGAAATAAATAAAACAAAAGCTAATCATATTTGCAAAGTTCTGTTGTATATGGTTTTTAAAATGTAGAGGTTTCCCTCCTGAAAGTCCCAGATGGAAGCGTGTGGCTTTCTTTGGAACAGCAGTATTCAGTGCTGGCGCCCACTGGCATCACCTGGGGAACTGAAAAAAAAAAAAAAAAAAAAAAAAACCCGCTATAGCCTGGGTCCATCCAGGGATTCTGATTTAATTTGTCTGGGGACGGCCTGAGTTTGGGGATTTTTTTCAAACTTCTCAGCTAATTCTAAGGTGCATTTCCTGTTGAGAAGCACTGCATTTGCGGGAAATGTATATGTGTATAGATAGAACCCATGTACAGAGAAATGCTACATTTGCCTTTAAGCCCATTGCTTGTCACCCTATCCACAGAGCAGAGGCTTGTCTTTGCAAACCCTGCTCTAGAACGGCTTTTCTTCTATTCTCATTCTATCAGAGTGTCTGGGCCACGGGCTTGTCCCAGCAACACTAGGATGCTGATCTAGTTCAGGAGCCTTTGAATGAATTTTCAGTCTCAGCAGAAATAGGGAGCCCAGGAACAACCCTGGTGAACAAGGCTTGTGTCTCAGGAGAGCCACCCAGGTGACTTGGAAATTAAACGTACTGTCGTTTGGAGTACATTTCTGCTTCCATGAGGCAACCCAAGAACCTGGCGGCTGCAAGTTATTGCAGGCTAGCAGAGATAAACTCTAAGGAACTCAAATGGTGGTTCATCCAGAAGGTGCTACATGCCTTGAGGAAGCTTTACTGGGGGGGGGTGTTCACTTCAGATGAACCCTCCAGATTAATTTAGGCTGCCCACAGGGAAAGGCAGTGACTACTTATTAATGCACAAGGTATTTATTCTGTTTCTGCAATGCTAAGGGGTAGCCTTGGTGTTAAAACACTGAAACAGATAGACCCCTTTACTGTCCTCAGGGGGCACCCAGGTAGGGAGAGTAGACACCAAAATGGTTAGTTATGAATGAGAGGGGCATTTCCAAATGAGAGGGCTGCTGCTGGGCGGGCACGACCTAGTTTGAAGAACTTTTGAGAGTCAGCTTAGTTTGGTAAAAAAACAGAGTGCTATAATAAAAAGTTATGGGGGAGAGGGAGTTATCTAAGGAACATCTGGCAACCTCTCTCCAAGAAGATGAGGTTAGGCCCAGACTTTGACAATGAGACCTCTTTGTGCCTCATTTTCCCCCGCTATAAGAGTTGTGAGCAGCAATGTGCTTGGCACATAGGAGTAGTCATAGCAACAGCAAACAACTATTATTAGGCTAGATACACTGTCCCCATGACAGTGACCACTGACCAACCCAGAGATGTTATGGCCGGGAGTAAAAGTGCCTTTCCTATCTTCATGGTCCCCCAATGGTATGTGTCTTTTGGATCTTAAATGCCCTGTAAAAGGATTAAGAGCTATGGTCAAAATTCAGGCCCATACTAATGAATCGACTGACACATTCAAGCCTGAGGAGGAAATTTAGCTCCTTCAGATTTAAAATGACTTACAATAATCCCTAACTCTCAGAGTTGTTTTAAGGAGTGAAAAAGGTATTAATGGAGGCTCCTCAGAGGTAAAGGTCAAGGTCCTCGAGTCAAAGCATGTGGTAATAGTCAAATGCAGTCACATTACCCTGGCAGCATGGCCACCAGAATTAGCGAATAAAAATACTGAAACAAACGAAATGAGTGTCTCGTATATCTTATGCAGTACTTGGGACATACTCTTACTAATAAGTATCATTTGTTTGATATTGAAATTCAGACTTAACTAGACTTCTTCCTGTCTTTTATCTGGCAACTTAGTCCAGGAGACCCCTTTGAAAAAGACCACAGGAAGTACTTGGCTTGCTTTTGGGTTGTTCCCAAACCTGCCTAGCTGTGAATCCTGGAAAAGATGCAAGCTGTCCAAAGGAAGGACAGACTCAAGGCTAGCACTGTGTACACTCTAAGGCTTATTATTGCAAGAAACAGAGTAAATCCCCGGCTCCCTTTAAATCTCATAGCTCATTGGTTTTCAGGCATGCACATTTTCCACATTTTTCACATCTCTGAAGTCAAAGTGTGTTCCACAATCAGGGGAGTGTCATAATTTAATTGGCAGTGTTTTTCTTGTTAGTAGTACATCAAAGAACAGTGCTTCCTCCAGGTGACTGTCTGGGATTCAACACACTACAGTGCTCCATCATCCCTCCTGATGATTATATCATGGAAGTTAAATGGCCATGAAAATGCTCAGCACCGCAGCACATCCCTCTCCTTCTCTCCATGCAACAGTGAAACTGTTGAACAGTTGACGCTGTTTTCACAGGCACTTGGTTCTTTAGAGGAAAAGTGCTCACCAAAGTTACAAAGTTTGCAAAAATTTGAACCAAAAAGTCTTTATTCACATTCAACAGAGTAAAGTCTGTGATGGCTCCTGGAAGAGCATTCTATTTCTATACAGCTGTGAAAAGAGATTTAAAAAAAAAAAAATGTATCTGCAGTCATTCCACTTTATCTGCCTGAAAATGATTTGGGGGAAGGTAGTGTTAACAGGATTTCTGACTGAAGTACCGATAGGCGTTGATGTTGACATTCCGCTCCTTTCTGGACATTGAGCATGCTATCGGGAGGTATGTGGGGTAGAGATTAATTCCCTGATGTAATGCTCAAACTGCCTTGGCTATTGACTTTTTTATAGCTCTGTAATGGAATACAGTAGGAAGAATGATTCACCATAATTTAAATGTTTTTCAGAATTCGGAACTAACCAGCAGTAAAATGCCAAATTGTCTTCAAAGGGTGGGGGTCCGGTGGGAGAAACAATTTCATACTGCTTCTTAAAGAAGCAAGTGGCTGCATATGAACTTGGGCATTGTTATCAAGTATATTAATATATGTCATTGTTACTGGTTTTGTAAAACAACATAAAGAGCAGAAAGCTTGAACTATTTCTTATGGGTTGATGGCTCTGTTCAGACAGGTGTTTATATAAAGTCTTGAAAGGGAAATAATATCAAGGAATAGGGAAGTAAATCCATAATTTTGTTCAGATCTGATTCTCTGCCTCTACTCTCAGTTTAGCCAACAAGCATTTGTTGAGCACATGATATATTCCAGGCACTGTTCTAGGTCTTATGCCATAAAGATGAAGAAGCCAAAAATCTGTGCCTCCTGGGGACTCACCACCTTACAGGGCAGACCGATTTATACATATGTAATATAATACAAGTCAGTCTGGTACAAGGACTGCGCTGGGCTACAAGTTCTATCATCGTGCTCTCAGAATATCTGACGGGGGAGAGTAATTCTTCCCAGGGTGGGATCTTGGGTTGACTTTACAAAGTTAGGATTTGCACTGGGCTTAAACGATGGTGATAGGAGTTTAAGGACAAGGTTATTCTGGGCAATGGGAACAGCTTCAGCAGATACATGATGTGTGTGCCAGAAATCCTGCAACTTATGTCACGGCCGGCTTCACCAACTGCGTGCATCCCTCTTTCCCAAAGAGTCCTGACGTGGGCATGCCTGACCATCTATCAGAGCGGTCAAGAGAACTGAAATTTAGTTGCCATGTTGACAAGTCTTAACATCTCATGGTTTAAAGAGGAGTAAGACATCTCAATGGCCCAGAAGATGGCCTCTAGTCTATGATCCAAAGCCACAAACAGTTTTGAATCCCACTGAAAGTTACTGCATTTTCAGTCTTCTTTCAGTCCCTCTGATTAATCAAAAAGAAAGTCTCAGTGCTAGCATGTCCTTAACATGGGATCAGCATGACCTCTAAGGACACAGAGGAGCCATCCAGACTCTAGCTGGAATTTAATAAGATTGTTTTGTTAGATCACATTCATTTTGAGGGTTATCTCCTATTTGTGATGTTCTCTCAAATTTCCTTTTAAAGTAAATTTATTTAAGGTAAAGCGTCGATTTAGAAAATAGATGAAGTAAAGCAGTGTCAAAAATACAGGATTAAATGTGGCATTAACCTTGAAAGGTGGTCCAGAGGTGGGAAGTTCAGCTGAGGGGAGGGAAGTCACTGAAAATGTGAGACTAACGCGTGGGCCTTCTAGAATGGTTGTTTCTATTGGGCTAAACTGGAGAAGGCTTCAGAATTTTGTTTTAACAGATCTTGAAAGTCAAAATAATATTATAGGAGCTCTCAAGAACAACCAGTGCCTCGAGATCTGTAGGGATAGTAGAATGGTGGGGAGGGGGTTTGGGAGGAAGACCTCCCCGAAGAAGTGCTGGTTAAGCTGAGATGTGAACAATGGCTACAAATCCCTGAAGCAAAGAGGAGGGAGAAGGGGTATTTCACGCAGAGGGAGCAGAAGTGCAGAGCACGGAGGAAAAAGGAATCTTGGTTGAGTGACTAGAAAAGCAAGGGACATGGTAGATCAGTTGTAGCCTTTGGGGATGGCTGAGAAACGTGGATTTTATTTTTGGTGCAAAGAAGACATTAAAGGGTTGGAAGCAGGGAAGTTAAAAGCTTAGAATAATTTTTTGTAGAGTGGCCTGGCTGGAGAATGAGTTAGAGATTCTGGCTCCAGCAGCAGCCAGACCAGAAACGATGGGAGCTGGGCAGGCATGGACATGGACGAGAGAGGGGATGGAGGGGAGCTCGGCTGCCCCATGCACCAGAGTGGTGGTGACTTGGTGGCAACTTGGTGCTCTTTGTAAAGCACACAGGATGCTGGCTCTCCTGCTCACAGCTGCTCTGAACCAGTATGAAAATCACTCCTGTCCTGCCCAGTATGTGCCTCTCCTCAGTCACATGCTTCCCAAACTCCCCAAGAAGCCTTCCTGGACCATTTAGATCAACTTGAGTTATAGTTCATGATTCTGGATGTCGCCTCCCTCTGTCACACACACAGCCAGCATCCTGTGAGCACACGTTTCCTCCCCAAAACACCAAACACGATTTCTCTACGTGCTGGTTCTTGAGCAGATGGTCACCCACTTAGGCCTTTCTTGGTGTCCTAATGAATCCCCTCTTGCTTTCATTTGATGCAAAATAATAATAAGTCTGTGCTGCCAACCTTGGGCAACCACTTGGGTTTTCTTAGAAACCTGAGGTTCTTCCAATATTTCTTTGTGCAAAAATATGTTAACTGCTTCCCTTCTCTCTGTGAGCTGGAACCCTGGACTGATGGCCACATGGTGAGACCTCTAAGTGCAACCAAGTGACCGCTGGTTCCCTCTTATTCACTGTGAAGTTTCCAAAGCCCTATTTATTGCCCTAATGGAGAGAAATCCCGGTAATAAACAGAGCATTCATCATTCCATTTGTTGCCCAAGCTTTGACTTAAGCCTAACTCGCTTGAGTTAAAGCAAAAGTTTTTTTGTTTTTGGTTTTTGGTTTTATTTTGTTTTGTTTTTAGTGCTGCCAATGAGGCCAAAATGCTGAAATAAGCTCTTATATTAATTAATGGCATCTTACTTTCAAGGGGTATAGACTGTTGATGTTTAAGAATTTGTAACCCCCAAAAGTATTTATTAACTAAAAAATCACAGCACTGGAAAATAATTATGCCAAACCACTGTACTATAACAGAACCCAGTTGCTTATCCAGTTATACATTAAAGTATCACATTGTCAAGCCGATTGCCAAAGCAGCAAATGAGACTTTGCCAGCGTCACAATTTGGACCAGCTATTACTCAATTGACTGTACTGTGAATGGTCTTCAGAGTATCCCAGGCACCCTATAACACCTGTACAAACCAGGGTGGGCAGTCAGGTTTGGTGAAGTACATGCCTGCTATCATAAAATTGCTTTAATTGGTTAGACATCATAATTTGTATTTCTCCATCAGAAGCTTGTAGGAGCAAAGGGAGAGTTCAGCTCCGGGTCTTATGTGGTTGATTTCAATGGAAACAACAAAGTAGTCTCTTCCTGTCAGAGGCGCAATCAGTAAGGCTAACCTGAAATGTATATTTGAGAAAGGTGACCCCAGACAGGGCCTCCTGGATCTGCCATCCTGCCTCCTGGCCAGCCACCATTTAGAACTTTCTTACAACATGGCATCAGGGCAGTCAAGGAACAGGGCTCGGGAACTGGACCTTGAGGGGCTGCTGGGGGTGTTGATATGGGAGTCATTACATTCAAGAATCATTAGCATAAGGGCGCCTGGGTGGCTCAGTCGGTTAAGCGACTGCCTTCGGCTCAGGTCATGATCCCAGGGTCCTGGGATTGAGTCCCGCATCGGGCTCCCTGCTCCACGGGGAGCCTGCTTCTCCCTCTCCCACTCCCCCTGCTTGTGTTCCCTCTCTTGCTGTCTCTCTCTGTCAATTAAATAAATAAAATCTTAAAAAAAAAAAAAAAAGATCTGTTTAAAAAAAAAAAAAAAAGAATCATTAGCATAGAGTAAAATACAAACCTGACTTACTTATTTTTAGGACACCCCAGGGCTAAAATCTTCCTCAGAACTTACCACAGTGAGCCTCATGTTCCCAAGGAATGAGAGTGATTCTGCCTCAGTCCGGCTAGGAATTTCAGATGAAAATCCCATGAGGGCAGTAGTGATTACTACTGCCCTCATGTAGTGATTATCAAGGGTCGGTATTGAAATCAATTGCGCTCACCCAACAGTTCTTGGTATTTCCATTATAATAAGCCCTCAACAATAGTTAATTTGGTAGAAAGCCTCCTGTCCAGTTCTCATGTGTATGATAGAAATCACCAAATTATAGTGACAGCCATCGGTGCCTCCTTACTGGGTCTGACACTGAGTATGTTTTCAAGTAGCATTGGTTAAGGTTGCTTTCCCTCCCAACTTAGTGGCTATATAAGTTCATCATTCCCATTTTATGGATGAAACATTTGAGTCTCCTAGACACTTGAATCACTCAACCAACATCCCATGGCTAATGGGGAACTGTAGTTGTTTGGATCAGAAATATGATTTGTGGGCTCCTAGTGCACTCTTGGATCCATTCTGTAAATTTTTGGCAACTTCCCTGTGGTTAACATTTTTGAGAGCACAGATGATAGAGCAGCCCAGAGAAGAAAACTGAAGTTGCAAACAGAGATCTACCTCCAATCTGGGATCAGGCTGGGGAGCCTCCTCTGAGGTGGCAGTTGCAGCTCAGGCAAGTTTTCAGCAAATAATTGCTGCTCCCTGACACCTCACCCCAGGCTCTATCATATAGGAGCTTTACTGGCTTTTTAAATGGGTAGGAAATTGGTGAAGCAACAGGGACTAGAGATTTCTACCAGTTTTATTTCCTCAGGCCTCCTGTTTCTAGAAACATGCTCACCGAGAAATGAAATGAAACTCCTTCTGAAAGGGAGTTTCGCGATGGAGCAAACTTTGGAAAAGGAAGCATTTATTCAAAAAGCAATTTCCTAAAAAAAAAAAGCAATTTCTTTGGCCAGCCATGTTCCGTAGCCTTCCCCCCACCATGTCTTGGATATTGGTGCTTGAGCGAGAGTGTTCTCCTTTATTCCCAGAGTGATGTCAACTTTGGTACTCAGAATGAGCAAAGAGAACAAGCAAGGGGCCAATTTTCTGGTTTCTTTTGAGTCTCCCGAACATTTGTTTCATATTTGCTCCTGCTACAATATGGCTTCTTTTTCTAAAGTCCCCTTACAGAATCTTTAGAAGCACAGCCCAGGCAAGAGAGCTCTCCTTGAGGAGACCCACGTGGAGCATCTGTACTGCAAGAAGCTAAGCAAACACACAACCAGAAACACACCACCGTAGACATGGCCTCAGAATCCTGTTCGTCACAATGTTGCAGGCAGCAACGACTAAGCCCTCAAGATAAAACCCATCTGGAGAAAACAAAGGAGGCATGTGTGGGGTGGCAGTTGTATGGTCCAGGTCCTCCAAGCACTGGAAGCTCAATTCTCTGCAGAACTCTTTCAATCATTCAACAAAAAATAGTAGTATGTCTACCCCATTGCATTACACTGTGCAGTGGTGAGCAAGCTGGACAAGGTTTAGTGCCCTCGAGAGGCTTACATTTGAGGAGAAAAGACAGACAATGAGGAAGTAATCAAATTGGTTACTACCATTTTAGGGACTAACAGAAGTACATTAGACAGTGCAAGCAGGGTAGACAGCTCTGAGGAGGTGACAAGGAGGCTGAGAGGGATCGGCAATGCTCAGACCCAGAGGAAGGACAGAGGTATCTGTGTGGTCTGTGCACTGGCTGAAGACCAGTGATGGGAGCAGAATGAGGAAGTGCCCAAAGAGGGGGCCAATCCACTTCCCTTTAGTACTAGAAGCACAAGTGCTAGCCGAGGGATTGGATGATTCCGTCACATCACCCTTGTTGGGCACCTACTTTTTGCTGGGCTCAGAAGAATATTAATCAAGTGAAGATGTAGTAAGTCCAGACTCCATGAGCTGAAGGTGGAGAGGCTAGCCGGACCAGCTGGGCCCAGGTTTCCCTCTGAGATAGGGCAATGCCACTTTGCAGCTTGAGTTTTGCTTACTGGGCCTCTACCCCACCTTAATACCAGGCCCTCCTGCTAGGGAATTTTCCATAGAAAAGCAAGCGAGTGGCAAGCTATTTGCACAAGTGGTTACCACCACAGAGCAGCAAGGACACAGGCTGACCTCGCAAGCTGCTTTCTGAACGTTCACCGTACGTTTGGCAGAGCTAAAAGGGCTACCCAACACCATCTGGCCAGGTGCCTGGCACCGGGACCCCCATGTTGGCCAATGAAAAGTGACGAACATAAAATCTGTATTCCAAGGGTATGTACCACTCCCCAGGACTGGTCATGAATTTCTTCTTTTTACAAGATAATCATTCTGCCTCTGGTTACGAAGCCACACCCATTGAAAGTAACATGTCCTCTGTTATTCACAAACCCATTCACTTCTGATGGAGCTCTGCCAATGCCCTTCAAAGCCTGGCCGGGTGAGTTGCACAAATAAATTAGGAGCCAACCTTTCCCGAATGCCTTTCTCTCTTTCATTTAAAAACCTCTTTTAATGAAGACATAAAGCCTTGGATGCAGCTGAAACGCTAAGCTTACCATGCGTGACAGCAGATCTTTGTCACAAAGGATTTCAAATGCCTTTAAAAGAAAAAACAGAATACTTGAAAGAAACTGAGATTTCCTTGTTATAGCCTCTCATTTTATTTCCCCAAAAGTGACCATAATCCAGAAATCAGCACAGAAAACAGATGTAAGCCAACTGTAAACATACATACATACAGCTTCACCACAGTGAACACTTAAAATGCAATGTCAGGCTTGGGATTATTTGGAAGCATCAGGCTAGAAAAGAGATACCTTTACCTTTTTCAGCTTCCTACTCTGCATCTAACCTCTCATTTATTTATTACTGAGATGCTCAAGAGGCACTATAGAAAGGGCCAAGACTAAGATTTATACTTATATTTACTGATACACTATTTATATAAATTATATATGAAAATCCAGGTTTGACTCATATATATATATATATATATATGTATATGTGTGTGTCTGTGTGTGTATATAATTAAGTGTATATATATATATATATATATATATATGGCTTGATTTTAAAATGTCATTGTTGGGAGTTATAACTTCATGAATGAAAAACCCATAAAAATCTTTTAAGAGTCCTAATCTTTTAATTAATCTCACCTCAGTGCTGCTCAGGGGTTTAAAGGAGTTTGGTCACTTTTTAAAGGATAAAAGATCAAAATGTTTTAAAGTAACTCTTTAAATTTCAGGTATCTGTTTAAAGTTCCAGAAACAAATATTTGAAAAATGCTTGTTCCTAGAATCAGGGTCTGAAACCAATATTTACAGTTCTCTGGTCCAAACATCCAAGGGGTACTCGTGCACTGCTTGAGATCTTACCCCACCCTGAGACAACGGGACCCCTGACCGACAGGCGGTGCCAGGAAGCCATCTGCCCTCACCTAAGTCTGACTCTCCCTTGCCCAACCTCTACGTATATATCTTAGCTTCAGCTCTGAGGATCACGCAGCACGAGATCAAGTTCACATACAAATACCACTTTCAAATGTTGATGCATTTGAGCTACACTTAAATCTGGCAATTCTCTGGCCTAGAGAGAATATGGACCCTCGGGATCCCTCTGGCGGTGCAGGTAAGAGGATGTTTTGAAGCACCCTCTTTGGGAAATGGTTTGGCATGATCTCCTAAAGCTGATATTCGCAACACCCTGTGACCTGCCAATACTACACCCAGGTACATACCTGAGAGAAAATTTTCTCACATATATGAGAATGTTCAAAGCAGCTCTAATTAAAAGAGCAAAAACCTGGAAGTGACCAATATTCTTCAGAAAGTAGATGAATAAACTCTGACACATTCACATATCAAAAGAATTGTGTGAAAGAGACAGTTAGTCCATATGGACAGATCTTAACATATAATGAAGGAAAAATAATTTCTAGAAGATAATATACTCAGGATGATTTTTTATAAAGTTAAAAAACAACTTAAAAATTTATCCTTTTAAAAAATGCATAGAGATGCCTAAAAGTATGTAAAAAGAGGTGAAGCAAGACACCTGGGTGGCTCAGTCGGTTAAGCGTTTGCCTTCGGCTCAGGTCATGATCCCAGGGTCCTGGGATCGAGTCCTGCATCGGGCTCCCTGCTCAGTGGGGAGCCTGCTTCTCCCTCTGCCTGCCGTTCCCCCTGCTTGTGCTCTCTGACAAATAAATTAAAAAAAAAAAGAAGTGAAGCAATGGGACCACGAGATTCAGGGTGATGGCGGGGGAAGGGTAGGGTGTGGGCTCATCGTATGGTTAGGTGCAGGATATCAAAATCGTAGCTTTTGTGCTGAGTGATGGGCTTGTAGATACCCAATTAGTCATTCAGTATAACTACATCAAAGCAGACCATGAATGAAAACAAACATGGTCATCCTTGGGCAACACGCAGTTTACAGCATAGGATGACCGCAATTTCCTTCCCTATGGAAATCCAGCTCCCATTCAGAGAAACTCCATAAGAACTACAACATGGTAGCATTTGCTATGTAAGAGCACTGAAGTTATTAACTGAATTCCAGATGTCTGAAATTGATGTATCCCTTCACTGAATCCCCCCTAGGATCTATTTTGGGGATAACACTTCACACAGGATGCTGTTCTTAATTAAAACTGCTCTGCCTTAAGAGCTTTATGTCTGTGAGATAGTCATCCAAACATTCTCCTCTCCATAAATTTCCTCTGATGTCCTATTTCTGAAGCAAAAGTAATACTCGCCTGGATCTTAATAAACATGTCTGCAGTGGTAATATAAATTTCACATGCTTTCTACATTTCATTATCTCTTTTAGTCCTTTTCTTCATGCTGATTCTCAGACCAAGACTGTACAGGAAGGGCTTTGCAGCCCAATGCTGTCTCTGTTTCCCACGTTGGGGGCAACAAGCAGTAAGCTGATTGCTATTTGGGTAGGAAACACAGACAAGATGTTGAAAAAAGCCATTAATTTCCAAGCTATTTTGCTCCTCTCCCTCTTTAATGTTTGATTTTGGCAATAATGGTCTAGTTCGTTGACATTAGATTGAAGCCTAGTAGCCAAGTTATCAGTCCAAGATCTGTGAGTGTTCCTACATGGTTACTCAGACTATGTCTACCAGATGCCAAAATTTAAAATTCAAAAATACTAAATATCTGGCATTCCAGAAGCAAAACAGAAACAAAAAATAAAATCCCTGCTGATTGACTGCTCTTTCACTTTGCAAGTAGTTATTTAGGGCTTGGGTAGAGAGAGGACTCATCTGCTTATTAAGGGAGTCAGATTCAGGACTTAATCCTCCAGCCAAATGACAACTAAATCACAAGGAACAAATACTGTTCTGTGGAAAATGGCCAAAGGAAAGATGCTCTCGGTCCAATGCCAGGGACCTTCTTCTCTAGGGAAGTGCAAACATCAAAGGAAGGGAGCCCAAGAACAATGATGGCATAATCACATTGTTGTTACGAATGGATTTTTACTGAGCATGCGCTAAGTGCCAGGTACCAAGTGTTGGTACAGAGACAATTGCATTTAACCCTTATTGAATAGCCCTGGCGCTGTCTTCTCCATTTTCAGGTTAGGAAGTTGAGATCAGAGATGTGACCTTATAGCTCACAGGTGGCTGGGACTCCAGGGCCCACTCCCTAAAGCTGCATGCCCTCTCTCATAGAACAGCATCCAAGTCTGCTAAACAATGGGGACTCAGTTCAGGTGTCTAAATTAAAGCACTTCTGCATGCAGAATCTCATTGGATCAACTTTGGGGTAGGCAGAGGCATAATATTCTTGTCCCCATTTTACAGAATAGGAAACAAAGACCCGGGGAGATTAAGTGAGCTGTGGGTATCTTTTCTGTAGTCTTAGACTAAAAGTCTTGGCATGTTTCTCTACTAAAAATGAGCCTCGATGAAATCTAATAGGAGTGTCCCGAATCTAGATTTTGAACAGAACAGAACAGAGCAGAACAGCACAGTGGGAGGACCAGATATTAGGGCCTCTCTTACTTAAAAAGTATAAATTAAATTCTAGATAGTGGCCCAGGGCGGTCTCTGAACCCTTGCTATCAAATGTTCTCGTCCTGAGTTATTGGCCTTTGACATGGCTTTCTTGGCATGATAGGCCCTTATTTACCATGTCACTCCCTCTCTCAACCCTTTGCAGCCTCTGTGCCTACCCTGTTTAAGCAGGAGTGGCTCTTTCAACAACCTGCCATTGTTTTACCACCAGCACATACTATTCTCTGCAAGGAAGACCTTCCTGCCCCTGCTCTCCCAAGGCTGGACCAGGTGGCCCCTTGATGTGTTCCGTTTCAGGACATGTACTGTGTTGTAAATATCTTACCCACTAAATTATAGGTCCTATGAGGGCAAAACCATGTCTATTAGCAATATTCAATCTTCCCTTAACCTTCAAAAGAACGTCACATGGTTCAATCTAACACCTTAGCGAAGACCTTACAAAACCAGAGCTAGGTACACAATAGGTGTTCACTAAATACTTTCTGCTCAAATCAACCAACCATAACAGATACTCGGGAGGGTGAAACAGGTATTGCCATCCTCAGTCCTCAAAGAAGGGTTTGGTGATGTTCTCCCAACCAAATATTATACTACTAATGCAGGAAGAGACACACTGTAAGAATGATACAGAACAAAAGAGATTTCTTGGTAGCCCTCATCAATCTGAAATTTAACCATACTTACTGATTCAAAAAAATTTTGTGATACAGTAAACTTATGGTGAACCTGAGTAGACAGCCAAATGTTGGGGGTCCTTAGTCTTTGCTCATGGATCCCCAGTGGCATCATCCTCCCTCTTTCAAAAATAACGAGAGAAAGCCAAACAGCCAAGAGAAGGGCAAATGAAAGGTATGTTTATGCCTGCACAGAGGGCAGCATCGTACCTTTCTCTGTGACCTATAATGAATGACAATTTCCTTGTTTCAGAGCCTGGAAAATCACCAAGGAAGCGGACCTCTGTTGTCTGACACCTAATCATCCTTTGAAGGAGAAGCTTGAAGGAAATGGAAAGAACACAGTAGAGAAGAGGCTGTGGTCTGGAGTATGCTCTGGGTGGTCAGCGAGTACCCGTGGTCATATCCCCTTCCTGAGCCAGGCCTGTGGTGACAGCCACCCATTTCCCAGTGGGTGAGGGGAACATCTTGAAGAAGACTTGGCATGATGCCTGTCGGTTTCCACAATGTTCCTTCTCATTGTGGGCATTCTTCTACGTGGCTTCTTAATTGTACATGTGCACATGCTGTGTCAAATGGAGTTTCCATCGCCTCTCCTTGCTGAGTATTACATTTTTAATCAGTATATATAATTACTTACCACAAGCTGCCAGGCCAGATTTTCTGAGCATTAGTCTAATTAACTTAAGCTTGATAATTATGTTTCAGATACCATAGCAGTACACACGGAATTTGCAGATTATGCCGCCAGCTTATTTGATTCCAATAACATGTTTTCTCAGACGGAGGGTTAGTTTTGATTTTTTTTTTTAAATGGCCATCTGATAATTATGTAGGTTTCAAAGTTTTCCCTCAAACAAAATCATTGTGCTATTTAAGACAAGCTTCAAAAAATAATTAATGCAGAGTGGACTGAAATAGTAGGTTTCTGTGTATTTTTATACACACAAATCTGTTTTTTATTAATACAAGCTCAGGCTGAGGAAATACTCAAGTATAAAGTGTTCTGATGGTCAAATGGCAGAACCTTCCATGTTTCGACTGGTGTACGCTTTGCCTTTTCCCTTTACATTTACTTGCCCTCTAGTTGATGAAAAATGAGAGAAAAGGAGAGGCAAAAGAAACTGAAAACCTCCAAGACTTGTAGGTGAGAAATTAGGGCATGCTAAATTCCCTTAAGAATAATAAGCAATGTACTGAGGGCTTGTTACATGCCAGGCACTAAGTTAAACCCTTTTTGTAGATTATCTCATCTAACCATCTGTAAACCCTGTGGTAGGTATGTGTTACGGATTGAGTTGTATTCCACTTTTCCCCCAAAGATATGTTCAATCGTTCACCCCCAGCACCTCAGAATGTGACCTTGGGTCTTTACAGAGGGAATCAATTTGAAATAAAATCACTAGAGTGGGCACTCATGCAGTAAGACTAGTGTCCTTATACAGTGGGGAGGTTTGGACACAGCCATGCACACGGAAGGAATGCCATGTGAACATGAAGGCAAAGACTGGGATGATGGGTCTACAAGTCAGGAAATGCCAGAGATTGCCAGCAGACCCCCACAAGCCAGGACAGGGTCATGAAACAAATTCTCCCTCAGGGTCCTCAGAAGGGACCAACCCTGCTGACACGTTGATTTCAGACCTCGAGCCTCCAGAATTGTGAGCAAACAGTTGCTTAACTGGGTTTAGGCCACCCACTTTGTGTTGCTTTGCTACGGCAGCCCTAGCAAACGAATGTAGTAGGCACGACCCTCCTCCCCATCTTACAGATGCCAAGGCTCAGAAAAGCTACATGGTATGTCCAAGGCCACATAGCTGTCACATGGCAGGGGTGGAGTCCACAATGGGGCCTTTCTGATTCCCAAGCTCATGCCCTTGACCTTAGGCCTAGGAGTGGGGAGAGAAGCAATGTGACACATCCTGGAAGTGGCTGATGTGCTGTGATCATTTTACTGCTTCTTCATTAAGAGTAAGACTGAGGTGGCACACGTTTCCAAGTTTATAGACAGCTGCTTTCATTTAAAACAAAAATGCATGCTGGAAATCCCTGCTTCCTAGCTTCTGAGGGCAACAAAACAGAATGTACCTTTCCTCATAGGGATGGCGACAGTGCAATTTTGTGCTCTTCCCACTTCTAACATGAGAGAATAATAGGCCAAAAGATCATTGCCAATTATGTAAGGCATAAGGGGAAACAACAAATTAAATAGCCACTCTATTCAATCCACAGAACCAGAGAGGAAAGGACGGGTAGGTTTTCCCAAGATGTGGTAATGGATGGAAAGAGCAAGAGTTAACAAGCCTGCTCCATAAAGGCCACAGACATGAAGTAAGAATAATTCTTGGTAAAAGATGCAACCTTGGTCCAGGACAGAAGGCAGAGGAATGAGAAAGAAAAGAGAAAAAGACACTTTTCTAAGAATATCTACTGGAGGGACACCTGGGCGGCTCAGTCAGTTAAGCTGCTGCCTTCGGCTCAGGTCATGATCCCAGGGTTCTGGGTTCAAACCCTGCGTCCGGCTCCTTGCTCAATGGGGAGCCTGCTTCTCCCCTGACTGGCTCTCCCCCTGCTTGTGCTTGCTCCCTCCGTCCCTCTCTCTGTCAAATAAATAAATAAGATCTTAAAAAAAAAATGTCTACTGGAATGATCCAACAGAAAGCTTGACACCAGGCAAAGGTAGGAAGCCTCACGTGCACTGAGGGCCTGTGACATCTGGTGTGTGTAAGAGAGTAAAACCATCCAAATCCCCCCAGGAATCTGCGAACTAGAAGCTGTCACCCCCATATGACCAGAAATAGGAGCTCTGAGCAGTGAAATGGCTTAGGGTTAACCAGCAAATCACTGGTAACACCTACATAGAAGAACGATGCAAAAGGGCTGTATGAGAGACACTGAGGCAGAGTCTTTAGTAGTCTGCCTTTCTCCTTCTAGACCAGTAGTGTTGAAGTATCCATCAGTATGTGTACAAGCTTACACTCAAAATATGGGCTACTCGTTACTGAGAATTTTCACAAATTACATCCAAGTTCCTCCAGAAGAGGGTTCTTAACATTTTGGGCCATGTCAGACCCTTGAGGATCTGATCAAAGCTATGACTCCTTTCCCTAGAAGAAAATATGTGTGTACAAACACATACTCTTTACATGAAACTTCCCTTGGGGGCGGGGATCGTGGGTCCCAGTTAAAAACCCACAAAGGAGTAAACTGTGGAAAGAGCCAAGATGTCCATCGACAGATGAATGGATAAAGAAGATGTGGTATAAAAAGCTAGTGAAACAAAAGCAAAAATGAACTTTTGGGACTTCATCAAGATAAAAAGCTTCTGCACAACAAAGGAAACAGTCAACAAAACAAAGAGGCAACCCACAGAATGGGAGAAGATATTTGCAAATGACACTACAGATAAAGGGCTGGTATCCAAAATCTATAAAGAACTTCTCAAACTCAACACCCAAAAAACAAATAATCAAGTCAAAAAGTGGGCAGAAGAGATGAACAGACACTTCTCTGAAGAAGACATACAAATGGCTAACAGACACATGAAAAAATGTTCATCATCATTAGCCATCATGGAAATCCAAATCAAAACCACAGTGAGATATCACCTTACACCAGTTAGAATGGCCAAAATGGACAGGGAAAGAAACAACCAATGTTGGAGAGGTTGTGGAGAAAGGGGAACCCTCTTCCACTGTTGGTGGGAATGCAAGTTGGTACAGCCACTTTGGAAAACAGTGTGGAGGTGCCTCAAAAATTTAAAAATAGAGCTACCCTATGACCCAGGAATTGCACTACTGGGTATTTACCCCAAAGACACAGATGTAGTGAAAAGAAGGGCCATATGCACCCCAATGTTCATAGCAGCAATGTCCGCAATAGCCAAACTGTGGAAAGAGCCGAGATGCCCTTCAACAGATGAATGGATAAAGAAGATGGGGTCCATATATAAAATGGAATACTAACTCAGCCATCAGAAAGGAGGAATACCCAACTTTTACATCAACATGGATGGGACTGGAGGAGATTATGCTAAGTGAAATAAGTCAAGCAGAGAAAGTCAATTATCATATGGTTTCACTTATTTGTGGAACATAAGGAGTAACATGGAGGACAATAGGAGAAGGAAGGGGAAAATGGGGGGGGAATCGGAGGGGGAGATGAACCATGAGAGACTATGGACCTGAGAAACAAACAGGGTTTTAGAGGGGAGGGGGGAGGGGGGATTGGTTAGCCCGGTGATGGGTATTAAGGAGGGCACGTACTGCATGGAGCACTGGGTGTTATACCAAAACAATGAATCATGGAACACTACATCAAAAACTAATGATGTATTGTATGGTGACTAACATAACATAATAAAATTAAAAAAAAGAAGATGTGGTATATATTTACAATGGAATATTATGCAGCCATCAAAAGGAATGAGATCTTGCCATTTGCAACGACGTGGATGGAACTGGAGGGTATTATGCTGAGCAAAATAAGTCAATCAGAGAAAGACATGTATCATATGACCTCACTGATATGAGGAATTCTTAATCGCAGGAAACAAACTGAGGGTTGCTGGAGTGGGGGTGGGGTGGGAGGGATGGGGTGACTGGGTGATAGACACTGGGGAGGGTATGTGCTCTGGTAAGTGCTGTGAATTGCACGAGACTGTTGAATCTCAGATCTGTACCTCTGAAACAAATAATGCAATATATGTTAAGAAAAAAAAAAAGAAGAAGATAGCAGGAGGGGAAGAATGAAGGGGGGGAAATCGGAGGGGGAGACGAACCATGAGAGATGATGGACTCTGAAAAACAAACTGAGGGTTCTAGAAGGGAGGGGAGTGGGAGGATGGGTTAGCCTGGTGATGGGTATTAAAGAGGGCACGTTCTGCATGGAGCACTGGGTGTTACGCACAAACAATGAATCATGGAACACTACATCAAAAACTAATGATGTAATGTATGGTGATTAACATAACAATTAAAAATTTAAAAAAACCCCACAAAGGATACTTATATCTCCAAGGATCCCAGCAATGTCATGATGTTACAAAAACATGTAGCGTGCCATTGCACACCTTGATGGGGAAAATCCCTCTCCTCCATCCCTGGCTCATATTTCTGTAACGCATTTGTTTCCCTCACTGCTGGGGAGCTCTACTGTGCTTTGTTCACCTTTATTCACATGGTACATCAGTGCCTCCTGAGCCAGTAGGTATAAAGTCAATGTTAAGTGAATTTTTAGAAGGCCTCAACTTGAGGTCTAGCACTCCCTCCGAGCCCCAGTGCTTCCCCTCCTTGAATCTCACTTTCATCACCTACACTATTAAATGGAGATCCTACCACTATTAGCCCTGCTTTTTCTGAAGGATTTTGGAAGGAACATATGCAATAATACAAGTGAAAGCAATTTCTGATAGTAACAGTGAGCACCTATTGCTTGCAGACCCTGTTTCACGCATTTTACCCGTCTTCATTAAGCCTCACAACTATCCCAGGAGGGTGGCACTACATATGTCCATTGAACGCAGGAGGAAGCTGAGCCCAGAGAGGTCTGGGAACTGGCATAAGCAGGCGCAGGGCTGGGATGCTAACACAGGCAGCTGGGCCCGCACCAGCCCTCCTGACCACTGTGCGTCATGTCTCTCTCCAGACTAGGCAGTGCCATACACGTGTCTGAAGCTGTTAACCACAAGAAGGCGAGATGGCCCTCTATTAACGTAGCAGAGCTGGGATGGGTGGATTTCAGGAGGCTCGACAGACCACCAGAAGAGCTCAGTGTTAGGACCACAACCAGGTGGCATCTCACGCCACATTAACAGACCTGAGCTCCTCTGGTAGAGCCAGCCTGAGCTGTGAGGTCACTCTTCTGTGAGAGAGAAGCACCTGCCCTTTCCTCTTAGGCTCCCCCAGCACCCAGAACAGTGATTCCAGGCCCGGGTGGAGGCGAGACAGGTATCAAGGAAGGGAGGCAGCAGCCTCATGTTGGACCCTGGGGTTGGAGACCATGGAGTGGAGAGCCAAGGCCCCTTCTAAAATCTGTCAGATTCACACGGACTGACTGTGCCGACCCCCGTGAACACACCTGCAGGCCACTCAGCTTGTGACTCACCTGCTGTGCCCTCTGAGCACACGCCACACCACGCAAAGTCCTTGCTTTCCTGTCTCAGACAAGGAAAGTCAATGTCTGACTTCCCTCCTCTGATCTTTAGTCGGAGAGGCCCCACCTGGAAAGTTTCCAAGGAGTGCATGCCCAGATCAACATTGGATGGACCTCCAAATATTCTGCAAAGCCCAATCTTCACTGTCAAGCAGTCAAATGGCCACAGCTGATGTAGAGGCTGGGGACAGAGCAGTGGCCAAGCCCCAAGCCTGCCCTCTAACCCTGGTGGGCCACCCAGAAAACAGCCAGAGCAGTGGCCAGCCCCAAGCCTGCCCTCTAACCCTTGGCAGTGGCCAAGCCCCAAACCTGCCCTCACAACCCTAGTGGGCCACCCAGAAAACAATCCGGCACCTACAGAAAGCATGGGAAGTGCTGTGATGAGGGAAACCTCATCACACTGTGGGAGCAACTGTGGGAGCATCGAAGGGGGAATGAAGCTGGCTGGGGGCAGAGTGGCATGCAGGGGCTCCCAAAGCTGTATATCTGCCTGCCTTTACATTAGAACAAAACCCCAAGACACCATACCGAGCTCAACGCTCAGTGCCTGCATGCCTTAGTGCACTTAATCTAAAACATCTAGAGCATGAGTCCAGCATCTTCCCCCAGTGTTCTTCACCGTCCTGCTCATCCTCTGGGTTTCAACGTGAATGTAATCTTTTTAAGGAGCCACTGGGGCCTCCCGTGCATCACCTGCCCCCTCAGGTCCATCCCAGTGTGTTTCCTTCAGATGGTGGCAATCTGCAGCCTTCCTACCCCAAGAGTGGACTGCTGACCAATATCACTGGGGGCTCTTATAAAAACAGAATCTTAGGCTCCAGCCTGGATGAGTCTTCAGCACTTTTCCACTACTTGTCCAGCATAGTAGCCACTAGCCCCAGGTGGCCCCCGGGCACTTGAAACATGGCTAGTCTGAGCTGAGATCCATTACACGTGTACAATACATACCAGCTTTAGAAGACTTAGTGCAGGGAACCTGGGTGGCTCAGTTAGTTAGGCTTCTGCCTTCTGCTCACATCATGATCCCAGGGCCCTGGGATTGAGCGCCACATCGGGCTCCCTGCTCGGTGGGAAGCCTGCTTCTCCCTCCCCCTCTGCCCTTCCCCCTGCTTGTGCTCTCTCTCTTACTCTCTCACTTTCAAATAAATAAATAAAATCTTAAAAAAAAGTGCAAAAAAGAATCTGAATCATCTCAATAATTATTTTATACTGGCTACCTCTGGAAATAATATTTTGTATACTGCAGGTTAAATATATTAAAATTTTTTCTTTTTTTTAAAACATGACTACTCTAAGGTTTTATATTATATGTGTAGCTCACACTGTATTTATATTGTACAGGGCTGCTTTAGAATGTGAGAAGCTCGTCGAGGATGATGATCAGGATCTGGTGTCGGCAAACTAGGGCGGACGGGTGGAATCAGGCCCCTTGCCATCCCGGTACACGCACTTCCATCAGGGCACAGCTGCTTACTCCTCAAGCATCGTCTGTGACAATTCCCGTGCTCCAAGGGCAGAACCAGGTAGGAGCAACAAAACCCGGCTGGCTGGCAGAGCCTAAAACATTTACTACCTGGCCCTTGACAGGAAAAGTTCATGGACCCTAATCAAGAGCATTGGCTCCAGGGGTAGACTGCCTGCTCCCCTCCCCACCCCATCCCCGATCCGTCCAGAAATTTATGAGAATTCCTATTATCTCACACTACCACAGACATGCACATGTACACACAGACACACACACACAGTCACCACCATCTTCCAGGACCTGAGGTTGGGCGAGATACTTCATGCCTGTGCCTCAGTGTCTGCATCTGAAAACAGGGATGAGAGTACCTATCTTACAGAGCAGTTAAAAAGATTCGATCAGTTCATGTATGTGAAATTCTTTAAGGCCTTGCACCGACTAGGTTCTCAGTAAACATTAACCACGTTTGCTATCACTGCGAGCAGTGATCACAGGCTATAATCACACATTTTTGCTTTGTTACCTTCTTTCTTGTGTCGCCCCACCAGATTAAAAACCCCGGGGGAGCAGGGACAGTTTCTATCTCGATCCCGCTATTTCGCTGAGCAGTTTCTGGTGCATAGTGGAAATTCAGTAAATATCAGCCGAATGAAAGAGGCACAGAGGAAAGTACTTTGCCGAAGGCTGCCTGACCAGTGTATTGCCAGGACCTGAACTTGGTTCTTTCTGTTCCCCAACCTCTTACCCTCTCCTGCTACACCAAGTGTGGTCTCTAGACCACCAGCGTCATTGTCACCTAGGAGCTTGCTAGAAATGCAGACATCCCGGGCCTGTTGAATCAAAAACTATTTTACCAAGATCCAAGAATGCCCAAGAGATTCATGGGCATGGATGAGTTTGGGAGGTGCCCCTTTGGGCTGTCATTCCCAGTTAAGACTCTCTGCTGTTCACTCAACAAAGTAATTAAAGTAGTATCAATCTTTCCCGAGCCCTTTGTTTGGGCCCCCTAATACCAGAGCCGATGAGCCTGGGGGCATTTAGGTTCTGCCGTAAATGTCACTGCGCTGTGTCAGGGAAGTGCCCTTTCTCCTGCCAGGTTCAAACCACTGCAATGCTGGGGTGACCTCTCTGCCCAGAAATCTGCTTAACATTCCATTCTGGCCTCTAGGGACCAGGCCACAGACTCTAGTGGATGCAGGGGGCCTGAAAATCTACTCCTAAATCACCTCCCTCTGGGTACCTACCTCAGTGAATTCGTTCTCCTCTGCATTTTACACACCAGTGGCTGCACCACCAAAATAAACAATCCATTCCCACATTTAATAGCTCAGGCACCTTCCTTTTGAGTCTACAAATGAAAGCAAATCACTTCCTACTCGTATTAAAAAAAAAAAAAATTAAAATTCTCCCCACACTGACTCTGGTTTTCTTACTCACTGTCTGGCTCCAAGACTGTATGTTCTTCACCTAACTATTTTCTTTAGAAATGGTCCGTTATGTGGCACTTCAGAGGATGAGGGTGTTTAAAATTAGCACAAAACCTTACAATGGGTTCCCATTTGTCACAGCAAGAAATTTCAAATTGTGGCCATCAGATGAACATTTTAAATTAGAAAAAGACTGATTAGCATAATTCTTAAGGGTCTGAACTCTAAACCCACAGATGGCCTCTGAGAGGATTGACGAGGCAGAAAGGAGATTAGGATAAATCTAATTAGTTAGGGGTGTTCCCGTTTCTCAAGTCAAGTAGTGAGGGATGGAGAAGACGTGATGGATGGACAGATGGATCTAATGAAGCCCCATTAAAGTCTTTTTGATTCCCACTCACAGTGAGAGAACACATTACCCCATTAATGGTTCTGGGAGCTAAAGCAGCCCAAGTTTGGCGCTGTGACCTCGGAAAATGAATTTGAATTGCCTGCCCGGCTCTTTGCGCATATCCGCAGGATGTAAATGAGCCTGAAAACTCCATGCCTGCTGAGGCGCCATCCCTGTGCGTGGGCTGGAAGCCCCCCATGCCCTACCCCGCTCAGGGAGCCAGCCTGCCTCCTGGCTGCTTTCTCAAGGCCCTCAGGCTGGAGTCCCGCGACGTTTCTGCTCCTTCTGTTCTACAACTTGGACCTGTCCTAGGAAATGTGCTGTGGTTTGCATAAGTCCCCGATGCTCCATGCTGACACAGACGACTGTTGTTCTCTTCACTGGGGCTGATGGCTACACATTAGGGACGGGAGGGCAGGGCTAAAGACAGGGGCCTTTCCTTGGGGAGCTCAGGCCTCAGTCACAGAGATGTGAGAGAATAACAGCACATTTCACAGGCTAGGTGCCAAATGAGGGTATGACGGGCTCCGACAGCTCAGAGAACAAGGCGGAAACGGTGGTGGGCTCTCAGGGCAAAGTCAAGGAAAGAGAGGCCCATCTCTCCCACTGGATGACCACAGTCACCTCCTAAATGTCCCCTTGCTTCTAAGCTTGAGCCTCTACAGTCCAGCATCCCTGAGGAGTCAGTCAGATCATGTGAGTCTCTCCAGTAATAATCAGAGCTGACATTTACTGAGTGATTACTGTATGCACTGATCTAAGCACATTTCATATAGTATTTCATTTAATCTTCGAAACAGCCCAGGGTGGTAGGTCCTAGTATCATCCCTATATTACAGATGAGAAAAGGGTGACACAAAGAGGTTACCTGGCCCAACAAGTAGCAGAAATGATAGACAATTTCAGGCATCCTTCCTCTAGAGCTCAGATTCTAAAGCCATGTAATTGGCATTCTTTGGCTCCTGTCCTCCCATCACACTTGGAATAAAATCTAAGCCCCCCTCTGACCTCATCTTGCTCTCATCTGTCCCATGCTCGCTGTGCTCCAGCCACGCTCTCTCACGCTCCAAGTGTGGTCCACACCAGGCCCTTTGCATTTGTAGCACCCTCTGTCTGGATAGTTTTCCCACTTTCTCAAATCCAACCTGGAAACATCTACCTGACTGTGGTTCTCATCTCCCTCTCATTCAGGGTCATGGCTTTAAACATCATCCCCATGGCTCCCAAATTCGTTTCTAACCTGGTACTCTCTAATGAGCTCCAACCCTGTATTCAACAGGTTCCCTGACGATTGTTCTTGCATGTGCAGCAAAAACCTCAGGAGAACACCTGACTGATAGCTTCCCCATCCTATGTCAGTCTTTCCAATAAATATCACTAATCATCCAACTGGTTACTCAAGCCAAATATTAGGAATTCTTAGTCTCTGAGCCCTCATAGTCTACTCCATCAACAAAACCGACCTGTTGGATTTCGAAGTCATACTGCCAAAGTTGGTCCACTTCTCTTCATCTCCACCATACCATGATCTATCATAAACCTCCTAATTGGTCCCCTTGCTTGCACCTTCACCATCTTTCAACCTGGCCAGAGGGATCCTTGGACAACTTAGATCATGGCATTTCCTTCTCTAAGACCCTACACCTCTAATCTCATACTAGACCTACAAGACCTCCAGGCCACTGCCTGCCTCTGTAACCACAGCTCCTTCTACCTGTTCACCAATGTTCCAGGCCCACTGTCCTCCTTTCTATTTCCTGAGCATGCCAAGCTCATCTTAGACCCATGGCTTTTGCCATCACTATTTACTCTGCTTAGAAAACTCTCTGTTCCTAGGTTTCCCCAGACTTGCCTCTTATCCTTTAGTTATCAGCTGAAATGTTCTCTCCTTGGCGAAGACTTTTCTGATACCTCTATCCAAAGTAACTTGCTCCAGTGCAGATACCTTCATCATAGTACCCTATTTTATTTCCTCTTGCTATCTGGGATGATGCATATTTTTGTGTTTTCTTGTTTTTTGTCTGTCTTTCCCACAGGAGTAATCTCTTTGAAGACCTGGGTGTGATCTGGCTTGTTCACCACAGTATCACCCAGTGTCCAGAACTTTACGGGGGCATCAGGAGCATTTGTTTAATAAAGAATGCCATGTGGCTATAAGCTAACAAAATGCAAATGACAGCGGGAAGACTGAAGACAGATGCTGATGAGACTCTTACAGTCAGTGGGGATGGAGGGCAGATAAAGAACCAATGTGAAGGGAACTTCTAGAGAGTGGGAGGGAGTCTAACACCTTTCCTTTGTTGAGTGACTGTTACCCATGAGACCCTGAGGCTACACACGTGAACAGACTGCCATGGTCCCTGTCCTCACAGTGCTGGTGTTGTAGCATATTGTTTAAATACTCCGTCCCCATTTTAGGATAGGGCAAGGGGAAGCAATTTTTTTTCTTTTTAATGTAAAGGGCCAGATAGTAAATATTTTAGGCTCTGCAGGTCTACAATTCGTAGACAATTCGTAGAATATGTGACAAAAATTCATGAAGTGAAGCCACCATACACACTCTCTGTGCCTTCCTCCTGTAACTAAAGACTTGTGTCAGAAATACTCAACTCTGCTGTTATAGTGCAAAAGCAGCTACAGACAACACAAAATCATGGCTATGTTCAAATAAAACTTTGCTTACAAAAGCAAGCAGTGGGCCTGATTTAGCACATGGGCTAAAATTTAATAAACCTTGGGACTTTGGGGTTCTTTAGGCCTATCACACAGCAAAGTAGGCTTTGGAATAATCAGGGTTTCTTGTAGAAACATCTAGGTTTATTATTTACCTTAAATCCCCTCTGAAGCTCTCAGAAGACACTGCATAGACCTGAGCGGTGGATCCGAAGTTCCTGTTAGTCTTCTGTTTCAGTCCACTAATCAACCAGCTTTTGTAAGAAACCTCACAATTATATGGAGTTGAATGTACTTAACCTGACGTAGAATAACTGAAAATGTCTAAGGAGAGGGTGGACTTGCCATCCCTGGGACAGGACAGGAGCCCCAGCATCATATCACTGTTAGAAAGGAGGAAGATGGGGACTACTGCTCGGTTATACTGACCCAGGTTAATAGCTTGGCATCATGATGACTTTAGTCAGGGAGGAGAGCTGTGTCCAAGTTTGCAGGCCTCCATGAAGCATTTGCCATTTAGTTGTTGGCTCATTAGCTTGGACATAAGAAAAGATTTCTAGAAAGAAGATGGCATCGTTGTTTGCTATTCTTGCTCTGGGGTGCTTTTGGAAACAACAGCTGTGATCAGAAAAGTAAATATTGTTAAGGGAAGTGGGATGGTTGTTCTGGACGGAGACCAATAGCCAGGCTCCAAGAAGCTGAGACAACAGAATCAAACCGTCAGGTACATAAGCCATTTCTGGGCTATCTCCACAGGTTGCCTTTGTGGTGGTTGTCTGCCTGGTTTCCAGGGAGCCTTCAATTAGGCTACTGAGCTGAGCTGATTTATACCTATGCACAGCATTGGCCCCATTACCATAAACATAAATAAGTCTTCAGTTACAGGAGGAAGGTACAGAGAGTGTGTATGGTGGCTTCACTTCATAAAAATATCCTTTTTTCAGAACACCAGTTTCTTTTGGATAGAAACTAGCTAGATTGCCCAAATAACATTAATAGAGAACAATAGAGAGCCTCTATATACTGAACTGGGGAGATTGGGTTAAGCTTGCTTCATTCCAAGAAAGCCTCAAGTCAGCGTGCCTCTCCCAAGAGGGCCACCTCCCTAATTCCTTTTCCTCTATCTCTGTTTCAACTAGACCTGGGGTGCACAACAGGGCCTGTGACCCTCAACTTGGCCAACACAGAACACATCTGTTTAGTTGCTTACTGTGCTCCTAGCACTTAGCAGTGTTCAAATAAATATGTGAAGAATAAACAAAGAGAGGAAAACTCCCATCCCATCAGAGTACAAGAATTCTGAAATGCATGGTCACAGGGACACATGGCGCCCATCTCTATAGAAAGAGGAATAAAATTGACTTCCGTGGAAATACTCTTAGGCAACAGACAGGCTGTGCTGTGGCTTTCACCTACCATGTCACTGAATGTCTTCAGCATCCTTGCAAAGTAGGGATTTTTGACCAATATTTCACAGACCCTCTTACCGCCTCCAATGGAGATACCATCACTCATACAAATGCTACGGTGGGGATTCACCGAGATAGACTATATATATATATAAACTCTTTACCCAGCCTGGGATCTGATACAGAAGTGTTTCAGTAGATGACAAATGTAGGGATGATTATTGCTTGTCCTGTTACAGATGAAGAAACAGAGATTGAGTGGGTTACAGGGATCAATCCAAGGTAAAAAATGTGTCACAACTGGGATTTGGGCCCAATGTGTCCGGTTCTTTCTCTATTTACAGGAAAGAATAAGGAAAGTATACTGGTTCCATCTTCCTCTGTTCTTTGACTTCTTAGCTTTAGTCCCGGGAGGTTCAGAGCTACTTTAAGATTGTTACAAATTCTATTCCGAGTGCTTCACAGATGATCAGAAAATAGATTATATACCTACTTTACTTTCTACACTAGGTCTCTATGATACGATATAAAGCTAATTCTTTGTATAACAGCATACAGATCCCTTCCTCTAAAGAGTCCTTCCTACACTGAATGGATGTTCTGATGTTAGTTAAGCCAATTTCCACTTCACAGGTAAAGACACTTAGGATCTTCAAGGCATTTGCTGGGCCCCATTCTCTGGGTCATGAGAAGAGCCTGACCTAGAGTGCTATGTAGCATCACCCCTTCCATGGGTCACAAACACACAGGCAAAGGTCTTCAAAATGTATGGGCATCCTTGGAAAATAAAAGCATTTCTAGGCATATGATTAACAAGCCAGAAAGGCCATGGCACTTGACAGAAAGGATGAGGCATTTCAGAAAGATAAGTCAAGATGCACTTATGAGCTGAATGCATCCCTCAGCTTGCTGAGCTGTGCTACTTGGTTCATAAACCAGGGATTAAGTCAATTTTCATTTCAACTTTCTCTTTCACCTTTAAGCAACCCCTAAGGTTTCCAGAGAATTTCGTTTGACCTTTAGCTAAAGTTCAACCTCTACCAAGTTAACCAATTTTCAATGGTCCCTGGATGATCACTTAAGACAGATTTCACTATAATTCAAGGCAAGGATAATCCCTGGCCAAAGAGTTCACAAAGGAAGGATTCCCAGTGGTCTCGAGGATGGCAAAAGTTACGGATTCAGTCCTGCTAGTGAATTTTACTGATATTCTCATTGTGCGTTATTGATCGGTAAAGTCAGCCTGGATGCATTTGCTGGACATTGAACCCAGGGTGTTTCTTTACCTCCATCTGCTCCCAAATGAGGATTCTCCCCACGCTCCCTTGTAAGCTAAACTCCAGGAAAAAGATGCAGTCCTTTGGGAGTTGTCATTTACTTCCAAAGTTATGATAGGAATGTTAAACCCATCAATGGACTTCGATGCCCAAACCAAGCGGGATATCTTTGCTCTAAAGCACATATATTCTAGATCTGCCTTTATCTCACATCTAGCTTTCAGAGACTTCCCAGCAACACTCAGAGAGGAAATGTGGAGCGGAGCAATGGAGAGAAAATCAGGCTTTTCCAATTTGTAGTGAAGAATGGGACTGTGAAGTTGTTTACTTCTTACATATCCTGACTTGTCTATCAGATCTGCCTGACTCCTAACCAAGTATATAAAAATGTTTCAATATGGCTATATATTTAATCAGAGGGTTTTTTCCTCAAATTTTTGTTTATGTAGTCAGCTCCTGGATTGTTACATGCATTTCATGAAGACAGAGGTGCTCCTGTCCACAGAGGTAAAAACAGGGCCCCCAGTTTGCATGAAAGGGAATTCATTCCTATCTGCAGACTCTATATTCATAAATAAGAACAATTCAGAACAGAATGCCTGCATATGTCATTTCTCTAACTTCCCAAATACTGTGAGAACATATCGGCCCCTCTCAGTATCTCAGTGGACTGGAAGCATGTTCATTTTAGAGGTAGGTCTCATTGCTTTCTGCAGACAGTTCAAAACCATGATGCCTCAGATTCAGCTTCCTGCATTCTTTCTTATTGATTGGCATACCTCAGGCTATTAGGTTTATTAACTAAATGATAATTTTTTTAGGGGGGTGAGTATACAGGGAGATAAATGTTTCACAAATAGACTCAAAGCTTGCAGGCAGGAGACATGCAGTGATTTATGAAGTATTTATCTCTCTGGCATTTTTTTTTTCCCCCAGGAAAAAGTAATCATTGCTACCATCCTCTGAAAACAGAGGTGCCTATTTTCTGGGCAGGCTTGGAGACCAGCCAAGGCAGTGTGATGATTCCTGGAATTTCAACACACCTGCTGGGGTGCTGGATGGAGCAAGCTCCTCCTGCAGACACACCTGATCTGCCTGGAGAGTCACCCCACGGCCTCTCCCTTCCTCCTGGGTGTCACTGCAGCAGCCCTGGGTGTGTGAGAGTATGCACCCACCTGTAATGCGAAGAATAGTTCCTGATAGAAGCACCTGCCCCTCCATAGCTTTCTTTCTCTGTCCTCATGCAAAACTGTCTGACATTCCCATTGTCCTGCCAGAGTTTCTCAAACTCAGGCACTATTGACATTTTGGGGGTCAGTTAATTCTCAGTTGTGGGGGGTGGTTTTGTGCATTTTCGGAGGTTTGGCTGCATCCGTGGTCTCTATCTACCTGATGTGACTAACACACCCCACCTCACCACTGGTGATATCCACAAATGTCTCCATACATTGCCAAATGTCCCCTGGGCATAAATTACCCGTTACATCCAATGCCTTGTCACAAGTGGGAACTAATGGGAAAAACTGAGAACTTCCCCGACCCCATAAGGAACCCAAAGGGACTACATCATTATCAACTCTCACACCTGGTTTGCAGACCTCACTGCCAATGTCAATGAACCAGAGACCCCCAACAGGATGCAGGAAGGGGATCTGGGAAGGGCAGTAGGGGTGAGTTGAGAGATTATGGATTCTTGGCCGAAGCTGGACTGACCTGGCTCTCCCTCAAGGTTGAGAGCCACATCATTTGGAAAGCATTTCAAGTACCCACTATGTCTTTCACCCCATCAATCAAGAGCTTAGATTTTTTTCCTTCTCCGCCTCCCCACATTCACTCTTCTAGTTTTTGTCACTATCTTCTTACCCCTGGGTTCTTCCAAAGCCTCCCTGCATGTCCTTTCTTCCAGGCTTGCTCTTCACTGTCCAGCCCCAGCTCCCATCCCCTGCAGGTGAGTGGGCTTTCTGAAATGCAAAGCCGACCATGCCAGCCAGCCATCTGCTGACTTCCCTGGCTTTCCAGCCTTTCAGGATAAAATCCAAACTCCTTAACAAGGCCTGCAAAGCCACGTACTTCATTACCTCTCTCCCTGCATTACATGTAACTTCATGTCCCCACTCCCCCAGACACATTCCCCTGTAGGGACACAGGTGGTTTTAGGTAGCCGAGAGTCATGACCATAAAGAAAGAAGAATCTCACAGTGATCATTTAGTTTCAATATCCCTTTCTCCTTGTGTCCTCTCCAGGAGCGTGCTGAGTTTGGTGCTCCTTTGTCCTTCACACTGCTCTGAGGCTTGACAATCTCCCATTTTGTACCAGAAAAGAACAGGCTCAAACAACAGCATCCAGATGAAATTTAATAACACCATTTTATTTTTCATTATATTTACTTTTGTAGTTGCCTTCCATTTATAGCACATTGTACTACTTTTCTGTTACAAGAATGATATAATCTTTCCTTTTTCCATGAATGTTTTCAGGTAGAAAAAGGAAGTTGATTTGAAGAAGCACCAATAGTAGAAGTGGTTTCTAGACATGGCAGAGACTGTGATTAATGATTGATATGTGGGAAATAAGGACTTATTTAAATTTATGCCCTGCTCCTCCCTGCTCTGCGGGGGGGCCTGCTTCTCCCTCTCCCACTCCCCCTGCTTGTGTTCCCTCTCTCACTGTGTCTCTCTCTGTCAAATAAATAAATAAAATCTTAAAATAAATAAATAAATAAATAATAAATTTATGCCCTGCTCTTTCATATCCCAGTCTCACCTGTCCCTCAGACAGGCTAAGAACAGGGAGAAGGCAGGGACAGGGAGAACTGGATTGTTCCTTGTAATGATTCATGTGTCCTTTGGGGTTTGATGTAGATGTCACCTCATCAGTGCCCCACCTGTGTGCTCCCCTAGCACCCTGGACACCCCTCCTAAGCTCCGACATGGCACCTCTGAGCTCTGCTTTATGTCTGTCATGTTCACGGTGGTTTCCACAGGGTCTGGTACAAAGCTTAGCAGAGATGAGATGCCAAATAAATATATCTTGGTTGGAGGGATGAAATGGCTTCACCAAGAGAAAGGCAAAATGAGGTGAGCAGATAATTCATGTCCCTGAGGATGTTACCCACCTCCCTGGGTGACAGACACAGAAGACTTGATGATGTAAATTACTTGATGTAAATTACTTGGGGTGCAACTTTCATTTCCCTTCCATTTCAAGCATCAGAATTTGACCTCCACTGGCCACTGAAACACTCTTGTGGCTTGGCCCAGCTGGGTCTAGTGCCCAACAAGGGAGCACAGCAAAGAATACACAGAAACCAAAAAGACATAAGCTTGCATGTCCCAAGTCTTTCTTTCTACTGGAACTTTACCTTTACAAATTTGTAGCACTTGAAGGTATGTTTCCCTAGCCACTTCTGGACTGTAACAATTCCTTTTTTTCCTACTGACAAAATCTGATACTTAGCCCGGAGCACTTTCTTGCCAAGGAGAGAACTGTGTCAGACTTGTGACACGTGATAAAATACTACGGTAATGTGGAATAATGCTTTGAAATGTTGCCAGGGTGAGCATGCATGCAGAATGATGGAAATCGCCTGAAAATACAAATGGTAGCTCTGTGGCTCATATGTAACCTCAGTGTAGGAAAACTGAGATATTCTTTTCCCTCCTTTGCAATTTGCACAGCCTCTCGTTGGAAACTATGGAGATTACCCCACTGAAAGTAATTGCCATGTTTACTCCACGCACAATTTTTACTAATGCAATATCCCCATGTAGTCATTCGTCTTCTAGGGTTCTCCTGATACGCTAAGCTGTTCTGTAGTGCTGCTGTGAACATCTCATTGAAGTAGTCATGTACCCAAAACCAAAAGCTTTATAGAAGGGTACAGAGGTTATCTCTGCAGTGCTGAAAATGATGTCCACTTTATCCACCTTAGAAATCAAGATTCCATAACTGAATGGGATTCAGTCCTCACTACACCACCCCCAACCCTCCAACCCGCACACACCATGGTGAATTCAATGGGAATTATCAGTGGCTTGAGCTGCATAATTAGAAGAGCCACAACTGTAGGGTGTTTACTATATAGTAGGCATTTTGCCCTCTTTTAGGTAAATAACATACTATATAACGAATAGAGTAATCCTCATTCTGCTCTTGAGAAAAATGAGGCTCAGAAAGGATAATGTGTTCAAGGTCTCACAGACAATAAGTGTCCCAGCCAGGAATGAGCCCAAGGTCTGTGTGATTCCAAAGTTTGATTTTTTTTTTGCATGATGAACAATGTTGAACTAAAGTCAGCACCCTTCCTTCCATGAATTGTGGTCAAACCTTCACTATCTGTGGGCTTTCAACATTATTTGTTGGTTGTCATGTACCCGTAACTAGCAAGATACACGAACCAATGGGCGGTTGCTTATTCATGAAGAGCCAGTAGCCTAATGAGAAATTTCTCATGCACAAAAGATGACCAAGCAGTAGCAGAAGAATATTCAAGTTCATTTCAAAGGCATCTGCCTCTTTATGAAAAGTGAAATCCCATTCTCTTTTGCTGCAAAGGGGCAATAAGAAAATGCATTCCCTATGTATTGATTACTTCACGTATTCTAAAATAATTATAGTTACCATGGATTAGGTACTTTCTACATGCCAGAAATCACATGAAACACTCTGCACGAAGGATAACATAACCTTCACAACCCAGTGATAGAGACACTACTATTAGCCCCATTGGACAAGTGTGGGAACTGAGGCTCAGAGATGATTTTATCTTACCAAGATCAGTCAGCTCAGTTGGGATACAAACCCAGTCTCTCTCATAGCCAACAGAAGTCATAATACATCAAAGTAGGGCATTCTGCCTTGATGGAACCATTTCGACATCCACAATTGTCAAGTCAAATCCCAAGGGTTTCCTGGAAATGCAGACACTCTATCCATGGTTGGAAGTGCTTCCCTTCCCACCTTACTCCCATTCTACACTCCGGCCCACTGGCCTTCTTTCAGGTCTTCAAATGGCTCCCTGGAATGCCAAAGCCTGCATTTGTGCTCCCTGGGAACATACTTCTTTTCCCCCCTCATATGGTCGGCTGCCATCTCACCTTCAGATCTCAGCTCTAGGGCCACCTGCTCAGAGAAGCCTTGCCTGAACCCTTGACTTAGTAGACTCCTTCATGAAAGATTGGCCCTTTCCTTCAAAGCACCTCTCTGTGTTGGTCCCTATTTGCTCAGATGGATCAGTGCCTGGGTCTCCCACTAGACTCATGCATGTGTTCCCAGCACTCAGCCCTGGGCCTGACTCAGAGGAGCCTCTCAAAACCTGTTGGTGGAAGAATTGGCACTGTGACCTCCTAAGCACATCTGCTTTCCTTTGTTGATGAGGTGCAAGAAGGGAGGATGGTAAGCCAATGCACAGTGGGGTTCCAAGGCTAGATCTCCTCTCTGTCCACCAAGTAACATCTCAGAATCATGTGCTTTGCTGAGTTAATTTTTATGTTTTTTCCCTCATCTCCAAACAGCAAGTCATCTTGTAGATCAATGCCTGAGACTAAAGAGACTTATGGAATGTTAAGATTATGCACATAAATGTACCGACTATGACAGCCACACTAAGAATAATAGTAATATTGTACCAAGCAAGAGTTTATCAACCTTTGCCACTTACAAAATTCACAGCCAATTTAATTAAAAATATAACAGCTCTGAAAGCTGCTAAAATGACTATGACAACAATCAATCATTTTGTAATAGTGTTGAAGATCCATTAGGGACGTCGCACTGGATACCAACTTTTTTTAAGCCCAGATAGTAGGGGCATTTCATTCTGCACAATTAATGTCACTGCATTAAAATATTGACTACCTATAAAGAAGAAAATACCAAACATCTTTATAACCCACATTTTTTATGGGCAAAACTTGCTTAGAAAGGTGCTTTGAATTTATTTGTTATAAGCTGCACATTTCACATTCAGAAAATTAAAATGGTTTCTACTGACTAACTCATTTAATCATTTAATTGATTTAATGAAAAACACTATGCATTTTTCTCTTTCTGTTGCTAAGATTAATACTTTCTGTTCATTAGCAATCAAATATTGCAGGAAGGTTTACATATTATTCTCACTTAACTCACTGCCTTTTATTTCAAAAAATCCTAATAGAATTTAAATGGTATCTTTTAAATCACTTGAAAATTTTTCTCTTAGTAACTTACTTTGTCTTGTGGAAGACACAGTGCTCACTGTGACACTGAAACATTCATCCCCAACTTCCTTTTCCAATCTCTCTTTCTGGGGGTGGGGGGAAGACGCATATATATATGCATCTTCTCTCTCTCTCTATGTATATATATATATATATATATATATATATATATATATATATATATAT
>NC_058403.1:187318281-187401968 GCF_002201575.2 Neomonachus schauinslandi | reverse complement strand
ATATATATATATATATATATATATATATATATATATATATATATATAAAATGATGAATCTAGGTTCCAGTGCCTCTAATTCATTTAATACATCAGCAACATTGTAGAATCCCTTAAGATTCTGATTAGAAGGGCCTTTGATTTATTAGTGGGGTTTTATGAGCTACCTGGGAGAATGAACCTATTAAAAATGTTAACCATAAGCATCTGGCTTTCATTTAATAAAGAATCGAAGCTACTGGGCACAAGTGAATGTTGCAAACATGGCATCCTTCTGCCATCACTCTTGGAGGTTCCCACTGTAAATGCCACTTCCTCACAGCTGTGCCCTCTGCAGGTATGGCCTCATCTCTGCTCTCCACTGTGATTTTCAGGAGTATATAAATGGGCAGTTAAATTCCACCTGAAATACCTCCAGAAAGAAAAAAGAAATATCTCCAAGGGCAGATTCTACTATGGAATCTTTTTTATGACCAGGATAGTTACAAAAGAGTATAATCTATTTAAATTACTGAATAATAGAATCAGTAGTTTAAAAGCACAGTGCCAAGTTTTTCATTGCTTCTGTGCCAAAAAATGTTTGTTGACCCCAAAATGCTTGATAGGAGGAAATAACAGAAGGTAGACGATGGTGTTTTGTACTGAGTGTAGATACAGTGGTTGAAGGACCCTGGGTGCCTGGGTGTAAAAATATAAGCACTGAATCAGGAAAGCTAAGAGGGTGAGGACAAAGGAAACTTTTGGGCAGTAAGAAAATGATTCATTTTAAGGTGATACTCAGTGAGCCATTTAAGTACAGCAACAGGTGTATCCCTAAATTTGACTCTCTATTTCAAGGTGTCTTCTGCTTTTCTTGTGTGCATGCATGCATACATACATAAGTGAATTCATCTGTCTGCCTCACTGTGTTATACATTATCGATTGCTTGTGGGAGAGGGACATAAGAATTTTCTTTTCCATTTTATAGTTGAGAAAACTGAAATGCAAGGCATAGGTATACTTTGACCCTAGTATAGTGATCTTTCCTTTTAAGCACTTCTAAAAGGGTAATTGTTCTATCATTTGTGCAATTATTAAATGCTTGTCGCCGCTCTAGACTGTAAGATCCATGAGAGGCACAGCAATGCCTGCCTTGTCCATCAATGCAGCTCTAGCACTAACTTGGTTGGTAGATGCTTTGTAAACTTCTTTTGAGAGAATGAATGATTTTCCTAGGTCATTACCAATGGAGCATTAGCAAAGAGGGATTAAACTCCAGGTCACCCTTCTTTCTGTGACTTTCTATTCACCCTGTGACTCTGTTCAAATACCAACCCCTTTGGGAAGCATTTCTGAGCTTTCTCCCCTACTTCTCCTGGGCTCCATAAATGCTTTATACCCATCCCTCTGTGTTTTGTATATGTAGCTTTCCTTTTTTGTGATGGAACCCCTCTCTCTTCTAGGAAACCATTATATTCCTTAGGCTTGGGATGGAGTTGATTATATTTCTGCCTGGCCCTATACATGCTCTCAGAATCTCAATCTGGTTGCTCAGAGCACCCTATCCCTCTGGCCACGTTTCCTGATTCGACAATGGTCATTTAACTCAAGTTGGACCAGAGTTCTCTGCGTGCATTTTTTTTTTTTTTAATCCGCATTGCTGGGAAAAACAATCTTTCCACTTAACCTAATAGGATGTAAGCCTCAAGCTGCTACTATTCACATCACCTTCCTTGGGAAGAAGCTACCTGAAAGAAGTAGAGAAACACAACGCCCTTGGTGACACAGCTTGTGCTCCCAGACCCAGCCATGCCTGAATCAACTCTACCATTAGACTTTCAAGTTACATGAGTAAATAAATTATTCCTCCTTCCTTTCAAGCAGTTTGACTGCTGACCATGGCTTCTTGAGAGCAGGGGCTGACTCACTTTTGTATCCCCAGAGGGCAGATCCTGCCCTCAGTAAAAGCCCGAGGGTAATGATAATTGAATGATAAACCAACATACTTCTTAGGGCAAGGACATTTCCAGGTGTTTGGGGTTAAGACTATCCATAAAAGCTATTTCAGGGGCTTTGTATCTTTTGGATCAAACTCCCATAAAAGACGGAAGAGATAATACAGACATTCTGGATGTGGAGGTGTCAAGGTCAGTTGTAAGAGAAAGTGTAAGGTGCTCGGCCAGATAAGGAGGCTGCAGAGCACCTTACAATAAGGCAGTGGGAAGAGTGCAGCCACACAATGGATTTCACATTTCTGCATTCCTACAGTGACTAGATCTTAACCATTATGACAGTATGTCTACGGCAAATGGAATTAACAATCCCAGAGGCTTTGGAAATGTTAAATTGTTAATAAGCCCCTTAGAACTTTGCTTCTCTCTTGAACTCCACGACTGGTTTTGGGCCACTGACAAGTGTATTAAACCTGCTCGATTTGAGCTGGTAATTGAAGGCCTCTCGAAGCCTGCCCAGAAGAGAACGTCTTCCACTGCGAGGAGGAAGAGATGGTGCCGACGTTTGATTTTCATTTTTAAATCTAAGGCCTGGCCATATCTGGCAAAACAATTCAAGAAAACGTGGTTTTCCAACTATTTGAAAGGTGAAGGTTCCAGGTACACCCTTGTTGTGATCCAAAAATCTGTACTTGTGTTAAGCTTAAGAATCACCCATACCTGAGTTTAAATCCTGGATTTGCTACTTTTTTGGCTGGAAGACCTTGAACAGATAACTCAATACCCATGAGCCCTTGCATTCTCATGGATAAAACCAGACAAGACCACCTCCTCACAGACATTTTGTGAAGATTAAATCAGATCACTGATGTTAAATGCTTAGCAAGAATCTGGTACATACTAAGAGCTCAATATACATTAGCTATGATTGTGATGACAATGACCATGACCAGTGCAAGCTTTTAAGTCAAACACTGCAATGCTGAATGTCTTATTGGCCATGAATTAACATCTCGAATGTATTTGTCCACCTGTCATCACTTCCTCTATGTATTGCTCATACTAGCATTATGTCAAATTCCCTTTCCTTTATTTCAGAGGCTCTATCCTTTTTGGTTTTCTAGGTCTGAAGTCCCATGAAAATGTGATGGAGTCTGAGTGAGGAGCCCTTCTCTCAAGCTCTGATAGCACACCATGTGTTCTACATGACACCTCCCCGCCACCTCTCTCCCACTGCACTGTGATTGCCCATTGACTCATTTCTAGAATCTTCCTGGTTAATTATAAAGGAGGCTCAGGGAGGTCAGGGACTGTATCTGCCCAGATCACCGTTTTATTTCGCTTGCTTAGCTCAGTGTCTGGCAGATAATAGGTGTTCAATATTTACTGAATAATTAAATGAAAATCATAAAGCTTTCCTCTGACCCCTTAAATATTTCACCTATATTGCAGCTTTTGCATCTCATTTAAGGGTCTATCTGGGGACTCCAGAATAAGAACTTCTATTTTAGATGATCATTAAAAACAAGGTAGGGAAATTTGCAGGTCAAATAAGGAAGCAGCCTTTCTTCGTTACAGGCCAGAAAGAATGTGTAGCTCATGCGTGTGTCTCAAGAGAGGAAGGGCAAAGTTGGTGTTGACATCGTGTTACAGATGAAGGGAAGCTTTGTCCAAGCCCCTCATATGCCTTAGATGACCATGAGAGCCAAGCCTTGCTCAAGGTCACACGGCTAGTGGCAGAGAGAACCCAAGTCTCCCAGTTTCCAGACCTGCACTCCCCAGACCCTCACCTCCCCTCTCCCATGCTGCCTGCTAGAAGAACAATGGTTGCAAGAACTCAGTGAAGACTTCCTTCAGAGCATGGTCAGAGGATAATTTAAGGCAATGCAGAATTGACATAACCTTGGTGAAATTAGGGGACAGGTCTTTACAAGAAAGATTTGATTCAAGTAGGTAAAACCTTTGGAGTGAAGTTATTGCCTTGCTGCCTCATTTGAAAGAGGAAACCATTCTTTCTCTCTGTCCTTAGTGGGGATGTAACTTCAGAGGGAAAAACGCCTGGTGCTGGAGAACATGCCCAGTGAAGGCAGGAATCCTCTCGTGTTCCCCATTCAGGTTCTGCAGGGCCCTTAGCCTTGGCCCCCACGGAATCCCCCAGAGTGAGGCAGATACAGCCCACAGCACTTCCCAACTGCATTCCACGTTAACATGAATCCTTGATGAGCTTCTTAGCATGGGACACAGTTTTGGAATCCATTAATCTCACTGCCACATATGCAAGATGTTTCAGATTAGCTCAGCCAGAGATTTGTGTTGTTGTTGTTGTTGTTGTTTTTAAACCAGGAAAAAAGAAACTCACACTCCCCATCATGCCAGATGCTCTATCAGATAAATATCACAGTCTTTTAGAGAAATACTATGTGGTTTGAGAACATCTGTAATTCTCTAGAACATACTGTTGTCAGAAGCTGACTTAAACTAAATATCACACATCAGACTTTCCTTCAAAGGTCTTACACTAAATTTTCCCATTACAGCACAAATGGCTCCTTCAGAAACAGTATCAGACAGAATTAAAAATGTGCCAGCTCATTAGCATTGCCACAACTCGATTTCAGGGGCATTCATGTTATCAATGACCAAGCTCATTCCTGTTGCAGAAATGACAAGTACAGAAGAGATCTCCCCAGTTGCTGCTTTGGTTTGCAGTGGGTGTTACACATTCGGGATATTACATTATCCTTACATTATTTGTAATGTAACAATATTACATTGTCCTTACATTAATTTCAGTAGCCACCATTTACAGGGGGGTGGAGGGAACTTTGTACACATGTCCTCCTATAATGTCCTCAAGAGTCTTGTGAGACAGCTACTCTTTTCCTGCAAGACAGGGCACTGAGGCCTGGTCCCCACGTGGCATGGGTGGGTGAGCATTTGCTGTGCGCAAGGCACTCCGCGATACGTATTATTTATATCTCATTTCATCCCACCAAACCCTTTGAGGTCAGTGCTGTCATCACCCCCGATGACAGGTGAAGAAACTGGGACAGGTCTCCAACTCAGCCCTGGTTTATTCCAAAACTCATGCACATGGTTTCATTTGACAATATGTGGGAGGGTCCATTTTTTGGTGAAGAGTGAGGTCTATGTAGCTACATGTCCTGGACTCCACCCTCCCTATCTGGATGACCTTGGGTAAGCTCTAGTTAATCCTTCAGTGGCTAAGTTTCCTCATTTGTAAAATGGCAGAATAATAGTAACTACCTCAGAAGGTTGAGTGTCTGGCACATAGTAATTACTCAGCAAATTGCTAGTATTGCTAACGATAATACGAATAATAGGTCTTATTATTTTTATAGAAAATAATGCTACTTCAGAAAGTATACAGGGATTAAAATAAACCAAAAAAGTACACTGAGGGTGAGTTTAATTGTATATTAAGGACTAAGGTCAAAGAGAGGCTGCCACCAAGCAGAACAGAGCTACATTCAATTAGAAATGGTGGCTGAAGGCCCCGCTCTTCCTCGGTGCTGCCTGCAAAGGTGGCAGCCATCTCCTACCCAGGATCATGGCTGCCCTCAGACCTCTGGTGAAGTCTAAGATCACTCAAAGAGGACTGAGAGGTTCATCTGGCACCAGTCAGCGATATGTCAAAATTAAGCATAACTGGCAGAAACCCAGAGGCAGTGACAATAGGGTGCAAAGAAGATTCAAGGGTCAGATCCTGATGCCCAACATTGGTTATGGGAGCAATAAGAAAACACAGCACATGCTGCCCAGGGGCTTCCGTAAGTTCCTAGTCCACATGTTAAGGAGCTTGAAGTGCTGCTGATGTGCAACAAATCTTACTGTGCAGAGATTGCTCAACAGTGTCTCCTTCAAGAACCACAAAGCCGATGTGGAAAGAGCAACCCAGCTGGACATCAGAGTCACCAATCCCAATGCCAGGCTGTGCAGCGAAGAAAATGAACAGACAGATAGCTTTTATGCATATCATAGTTGTTAATAAAACCGTTAAACTACTGTCTGGCTAAATAAAATTAAAAATAAATAAATAGGGCGCCTGGGTGGCTCAGTTGGTTAAGCGACTGCCTTCGGCTCAGGTCATGATCCCAGAGTCCCGGGATCGAGTCCCGCATCGGGCTCCCTGCTCGGCAGGGAGTCTGCTTCTCCCTCTGCCCCTCCCCCTCTCATGCTCTCTCTATCTCATTCTCTCTCTCAAATAAATAAATAAAATCTTTTAAAAAATAAATTTAAAAATAAATAAATAAATAAATGTATGTGGCTGAAGGGGGAGCCTTCTCTTCTTAGCTCAAATGGGCTTATGTACCTATCTCCTTTCTGGAAGTTGTGCATTGTTCAAGTGTTCGAATGGCACTCAATGACCTTGTCTTCATTTCTGTCACTATCAGAATCTCTCCTGAGTGTCCTGCTCTGGAGTCCCTGCGTATGTTCTAGTCCATGCCTGCAGGGCAGAGGTGGGGACGAGGAGCATGGAGTAGGAGTGTGCACCTTCAGCAAGACATAGTTTGCTCTAGTTTGCATTTTGTCACAAGACAAAATTGTGTCTAGTGGTTGAGTAGATGTTGCTGTGGGGGCCGGACATGGTGTCTCCACTCTGTGTTCAACATGCACTGGGTTGGGTCGCTCTATATTTAATGTTCTCTTATGAGTGTCCAATAAAAGGAGACTAAAATCCAAACTCCTTACCCTGGTCCTGCATGATCTGGCCCCAGCCTACCTCTTTCTTTCCCCCACCAAGGCCATTCTCAAGTATCTCTTGAACACATGGGGCTCCTTCCATCGTCAACCTTTTACCCCAGCTCCTCTCCCTCTGCTTCTGTTTGACTTCTGTTCCCAAGCCCTTCAGCATGGCTCCTTCTCCTGCTGGCTCTTGGCTCTGACTCAGTCTTCCAAGAGAACTTCCCTGCAACTCCCCGAACCACTGCGGCTCTCTCTAATCTTTTCCTCGCAGTATCCATTGCTACCTGAAATCATCTTACATATTTGTGAGTTTGTTATCTGTCTCCACCAAAATGGAAATTCTTTGAAGGCAGAGACCATGCCTGCTTTGCTCATTGCTGATTATCTTGTGCCTGACACGTTGAAAGTGCTCGATAAATACTTGTGGAATTGAAGAATGAAAGCCTGACAGAGCAGTCAATAGACCAGGAGTCAGAAGCTGTGTCTTCTCATTCTCATTTACTCCCCCTCACCAGCCATGTGCCCTGATGTAGTCCTGTCCTTACCTCATCTCGGCTCTTTGTCTGCTAACTAGGACTGATCATGCTTATCCTTCTCTTACAGAATTTCCTTGATGAGCAAATAAGATTCATATGTATGTGTCTATGAAAATACTTTATAAATTGTGACTACCGCGGATGCAAAATAGCTTTCAACTGCCATGTGAACTCCGACTAGACAGGGTTGTCTGAAGCACAGGCCTGAGACAGATCCCTGGACTGCATTGTTCTGAGTGAGGAAGGGTGCAGCAATCCTTTAGTGATGTCTGTCCTGGCACGGGGAGAAGGCATTAGGGTGCCGGTGTGTCACGGTACTTGCTATTTTATATTTAATATCACTGCTAAAATTTTAAATTTTTGTTTTTGGAAATCATCACAAGAGGGGAGCATCAAGAGAGGCAAGAAAGCAAAACCAGAAGTGTCCCAAGTATGGCTGTGTCACTCACTCATCACACAGGAGCATTGTGATCTGAAAGATTTCCTAAACAGTGAAAGGCAAATGCATTCAATGAAGCTATAGTGTCATTGGTATTTCCTTTTGGATAAGCCATGTCCGTTACGTATAAAAGAGGTGCAGTCCAGGGATTCTCCCTTTTCACCCCTTAGTAACCAACCATGACACTCTCTCTGACACCACTGTTACATAATTTTGAAGGTGGTGAGACAAATTTTAATTCATTTAATAATTAGGTCAATAAAAACCATTATAGCTGAGAGCTCCATTAAAAGTCCATAATGTTACCTTAATGGGGGAAAAACTAATATGGTTCTGTTGGAATTTTTCCATGAAATTAATATTAGAGAATTTTAGTGGGTGTCTTAAATAGCTTAAATAGACATTTTTATTAACAGAACTAATCATGGAATTAAAACAAATGAAAATTGTTACATTTGCGATGATAAAGTACCCATGTTCACGGGAGTTTTATCAGGTCTGTTCCTATGAAGAACATTTACTATCACAAGAGCAGTACATTAAATTGCCTGGATGGCTGCTCATGGCCCTTCAGAAGCTGCCAACTCATGTTTTGGTGATTGCTTCTTGGACGTCATGCTCGGAAACATTCCAGAGCCACAGGCCCCCCCCAGACAAAAAGGCTTCTCTCAAGTCCTCTCTTTGGTTTCTAAGATTAAACCCCCATAGGAGGTTAAGAGCTAGGACATCCAAAACAGTTCAGAAAGACCCAAGACATGGAAGGGGTTGTGTCTACACTGCCCAGAGATGTTTGATCACCCCTATGTTATTAACTTAATCACTAAAGGTAGAAATTAGGATGAATTAAAGTAGACTCGAGTATAGGGTTATGTGATCCAGGTAAATTTTGACCAGGAGAGCTAGATAGTGGGAGGAAAAAGATTAAGCCAAGGGCTCACTATCTGGCCACATGAATCCTATGATTCTGGGATTTATTCAAACACACAAGTCCCTTTATATGGCTGCATCATTGCTACTCAGCTACCAGCAACTACTTTCATAATCAAACATATCAGATAAGGATTCAGGGTGATCAATACTGACCAAAGGCCAAGGTTACAGATGTGCCTAACAACATAATACATGAACAGGACATTTGCTGATACACACAAAGAGATAGCAGCTAGAGTATGTGAGGGCATGCAAACAGCATGGGACTTTGGGATGGGAAACCCTGAGTTTAATTACAGCTCTTCTGCTCCCAACAGCATGACCATGGGCAAGTCAGCTCACCTCTCTACTATTCAGTTTCAGCATGTGGAAATGGGGATTGATGGAGTCCATGGTCGTTGGGATATCTGAAAAGAAACTGCAGATAAAGAATATCTAGTACTGTGGTTGACAGAGAGTTAAGGGCTATTTTTGGGCATCTGGGCAGATTCAAGGTCTTATTTCCCAGGACATATTTAAGATATGAATGGGAGGCCTTGTCTAACCCCCAGCTACACTAATGTGCTCCCAGGAAGGGTTATGCATGGCCAGCCATCCTGAATCTAAATACCAGAGGGAAGATACACATCTTCACCAATTACTCTACTTCCTTCCCTGGGGAGACTCCCATGGATTACAAACACTAGGAAATCTATGGAAATATTTCTATTTAACTCAATTCTAAACACGTCTGTTGGGAAATGTCATTCTACGGTAAAAGAGGCTTCCTTTGAAGGCATATGTATAGGCTGATGTGTGCAACATTTGCAACTAATCGGCATTTCAGGTGACAAGGCAGGTCTTAGGAGCAGGGAGACACAGTAAAAATGAACAAATTCATTTGATCTTCCTGACTTCTAATCAAGAGTTGGTGTCCGAGAAGGCTTAGGCAGGTCATATTGGTCACAGTTATAAAGACATGCAAAACGGAGAAAAAAATACCTTAAGAAAAAAAATTTACTAATGGCAAAAGACATGCAGTTCCTTTCTCAAGGCCTATGATTTTCCAACAGATGGGGACAATCTGCATGGGTTATTTTGTGCCTGGGAAGTAGAAGGGAAAAGGTGGAAATCACAACAATTTGAAGTTGTTACTAAGGATTCATGTTTGGAAACCAGTGGGGACACTTTGCCCTAAAATAAATTCTGTGTTAAAAAAACGATAGCCAGAAAGTCCTATAAAAGAACATCTTGAAATCATCCAATAAACTTTATTTTGGAGGGGAATGTTGGAGAGAAGAGACTCTTCCTGAAACTTATTTCATTTAGTTTGTGATATTACTGGGCTTTAACTGGAGATTCACTATTCCTGTGGCAAGTACTCACTTCTGCTAAAATTAGCAAATATTCTCTGGAACAGAGAATCTTATCAGAAAATTGATCTTTAATACATAAAGGCATCTTGCAAGAAAAAAGTCCCTTTGGGGGGATTTTTTTTTTTAATGGTTCACTGCAGGCCTTTCACACTCTCATGGAAATTTGCAGATTGCTCAGATATTGTTTCCATAGGAAGAGGGAAAAGGGAACAAAGAGAGACATAATACTTGTGACTTTAGACGCTACTACCATTTTCCAGTTTATTCAGTGAGGGCAGCAGAGGTTAATAACAAGGAAGTAAAAACCATTCAGGAATACAAAATTATTTACAAAAAATCAGTTTGTGCATTGCCTTTTTCCCTGTGACTCTGACAATTGCCAAGAACTGTAAGTGTACTCGCTCAGTATTATTTAAATTAAATTATCAAATGCAAATGCTAAATATGAACCTCTCAGCAAAGCACTGGATTAGAACACCACATCCTCTATTCAGACTAAAAGCTGATTACTGGTTCTGGAGCTATAAACATGTCAGACAATAATTTAATTGCTTTGCAGATAGAGGAATATGCAATATTCTTATTCTCATTCTGGAACTCAACATGACTCTTTAATACAACATAATGATCATAAACATACACAAAGTCCTCACTTGACACCTGCTTTATGGTAAAAAGAAGCTATAACAAATTCCAGCAAAGCTCAAGGAACTAGGCAGTACCAGATTTTTTAATCACTAAGCAAAATGGGTTTCTTACCACATGGCCCAGGCTTTTACTCTGGTTCATAGAGCTAAAGACGCATTTTCAAAATGGGTTTAAATCTATAATGAATTTCAGGTGCAAAGGACCACCTTCTAACATCTAATTTCCTCCCTGCCTTCAGCTGAGCTGTTAACCAGAGGCAGCCAACATGTGCACCCTTTCTTGGGCCACCGGTGAACACAGATGTCACAATCAATACTCATTAACTACAGAATCAGGATCAGAGGAATACTCCGGAAAAGAGAGAGGGTCTAAAATGTAACTAGGAGGACTTTGTAAGCACTTGGGAGCCTTCCAGTTGCTGAGTGTTAAATCAAACCCAGAAAGGAGTGGAGCAGTTAGGGAGAGGGGTAGGGAGGAGAGGGACTAACATTTGGTGACTTCTCTGTCTTGGAGCCCTCCATGCATCAGCCCCTGACATTCCCAAGGCTCCTGGGGGGCTGGCAGAACTGTTCACATCTTGCCGCTGAGAAAACAGAGGCTCCGAGTGACTCATCTAATATCATGCAGTCACAAATAGTCACAAACAGGGCTAAATCACAACACCACATCATCTCCCCCTTCCCAGTTCACCACGAGAGGTGTCAAATATTTCTTTGCAAACTGGGGATGAACAGGAGACCTTGAAGTCTGGGGTCCAACTTGAATACTAGACTCCCCCTAAATGCTATACAGAAATCACTCTCAAGAGTTGTGCAACAGTCCCTATTCATTTGCAGCCCGCTGCTATGCTAACTCCTCTGGGCTAACACACAGCGAGCACCATGTATCAGGCCCTGTGCTACTTCTGTGTGTCTCCTCACAGCAACCCCAATATCCTTGAGGAAACACCCAGCCTTTTACCCGTATGAGGCTGCCTTAAATGATTCACACCTAATGGAGTCATGGTAAACGTAAATGTTTGCCATTTTTTTCACTTTACTACTTTTTGACAATTTCTTATGATGATGGATATATTGTTATTTTTTACAAAATCAAGAATGATTTTTTGGCAGGAGGCTGGACGCAAATGTAAATCCACCAATATATTAAGCATGGTTAAATCTGGGCAGTAGGGACACAGATGATTGTTACTTTCTTCTTTGTACGTTTCTTTTTCTTTTTTTTTTTTTTTAAAGGTTTTATTTATTTGACAGAGAGAAAGACAGCCAGAGAGGGAACACAAGCAGGGGGAGTGGGAGAGGGAGAGGCAGGCTTCCCGTGGAGCAGGGAGCCTGATGTGGGGCTCGATCCCAGGACTCTGGGATCATGACCTGAGCCGAAGGCAGACGCTTAACGACTGAGCCACCCAGGCGCCCCCTTCTTTGTACGTTTCTAAATGTTTAGTTTCCATAAATAAGTGAAAACGTAATCTTTAAGAAAAGAAAAAAAAATAGCAGCCGTTCACTAGTGCTACAGTGAAAGCAGAATAAAATCTAAATTTTTTTATTAAATCATAGGAAGAACCAGTGCTTATTAAATATTCCATATCGATGCCAGGTACAACACCTACCATTTTCTGTGCATGACCCTGTCAACTCCTTCTGACAACGCTGGGAGGTAGATTGACATCTACGGGGTCACCATCCTCACTGTACAGGTGAGTCGAGTGAGGTTTCAAGTGGGTAAGTGACCTGCACGAGGTCACTGGAGTATCCACTGGCATCCACTAACCTCTCTGGCCTGAAGTTGCCCATGGGTCCCCCGACCCTTGCTCATGCCCTAGGCTCCAGCTACCAGAGTCCCTGCCCTTTTTCAGACCACAAGCTCCACATTTTCAGGTCTGTACCTTTCCTTACTCCCTGTCCTCTACTCGGGATGCCCTTGTCCCACCTCCATCCATTCTTTCAAGGCCATATCAAAGATCGCTTCTTCCACAAGTTTCCCGGAGACCCCTGGCTGCGAGTCACCTCTGCCTTTCCCACATTCTCCTTAGTATGTGCCAGAATTTGCCAGATGGCAGACCCCTCAGGCCCTCTGACTGCTTTGTTTGCATGGCATATTCAATGTTGTCAAGACTCACAGATTGAGAGATTTGACACAAAATGTTCTGTATGTCTCGCCACCTTGGCCCTCCTTTCCTGCTTGGCAGTAATTAACTGTAGCTAAGTAACCACTGCACTCTTTAGACAGGAAGCCCTTGCTCAGGTTCTCATAAGCCTTCTTTTTAACCCCACTTCCTACCCTTGGTGCCTTTCCCTGCACTCACTGCTACTGTCTGGCCCCTGTGGACATGGATGTTTGAGACCGTGGATCAGAGTTTGCCTCTGATGTTTATTTTAGAGGTACTTTATCTCTGTCTTGCATATACAAACCCCTTATATGTTTGGTGTTCCCTCCCTCCCACTGCTCAGCACAAAGTAGGTGCCCAGCGTGGGCCAGAAAATAGTGAAGTCACTATTGCCGTAAGCCCAGGAAGGAGATGATGGAGATGATTGATGGTGGTGGTGGTGGTGGCGGCCTGGATTAGAAATAGTGAGAACAGACTCAAAAGAATCTCTCCTCTGAAATTATAGCCCTTATTTGTTTCCTTTAATACTTTCCATCTTGAACTGTAGTAATCTGGATATACTTCTTACCTATTCTATTCGACTGTGCCCTCCTTACAACATGTTGGGTACAGTGCTTGCCCGGCAACACCTCCAGCCCAGCCTGGCAGCAAGGCTCACATAGATCAGGCACTGGATGAGTATCATTTGAAGGATCATAAACCCTGACCCGGAAACCCAGCATTTATGTTTCTGCTATATTTAAAGCCAACCAAACTCATGTCCTTTCGTTCCACTCATTAAATTAAAAGCTCAATACATTAATGATCTGAATGAGAGTCAAGTCTAAGAGAGTCCCCCCCTGTTTATAGACAGGGGCCAGATAAATTTTTCCCAAGTTGCAGGGAGAGAAAAAGACTAAAGAGTGAGGACCTGAAAGCCATGCACAGGGCCAGGCAAGGTTTCCATGTTCATGTCATCTCATGGTCCTCATTAGTGATGCTGCTCTTTTTCTGGGCCAGCTGTAGCACCTGCATTGATAGGAGACCCGTGAGCTGGCTCCCCCTGCTGCATTAGCAATCCCTGCCTCTGTTTTGGCAGCAGTGCAGGTCTCATTAGAGTGTGAGGACACACAAATGCAGAGGGCCTCATTTTAAGAAAACACTTTGCATATGAACAAAGGTGGAAGGATGTCAGGCTTTTAAAGAGAATCTCCATCCCACTCATCACTTAGCAAAGTTATCTGGAGATTCTGCTAAGTAAAGAAGTTCTTGACCTTTTCAAGCTATCAAAGGTGACCCAACAAAGCAAAGGGGCTTTGTTCCCCCAATTTCTTTTTCTCGGTTGCCTTGGACAACCAAACCTGAACAAAACATCCTCAGCGAGACTGTCATGTAATAACTTCCTATTTGCTTCAGCAAGGGACATCTCAAAGGAAGGATTTTTTAAAAGAAGAAGCATATCAGAATGAAAGGAGGCACAAGAAATCTGACAATCCAGGGCATGCAGATTCTGAGGAGGGATAAATGCACGCAGGGACTGATTTTTCGGAGCTAGGTCTTCAAGCATTTTTAAGTAGAAGCTTGGCATCAGGCAAGATATGCATATTCTTCATTGATGTGACTTTATTCATGAAACAGCCTATTTCCTTGAGCAGAAGGGGTTCTCGAAGACATCTCACGAAGTTACTATCACATCAGATTGTATCTGTATCTCAAATTCTTTTGAGGAGAAAAAGAAATTGTAGAACCCACAAGATGGCTCAGAGGTTCTCATGCACTTAAATCCAAGCAGGGACTACTGCTTGGTCAAGTTTGAAAATATTTAATACACCACACATTTTATACACTGTAGAATTTTAGGGTCAATATTTGTTTCCTTTCTTATCCCACATACCTGGGTTTTTCCTTAAGGAAGAAGGCACTGCCATCTTGGTCTCACGGAGCTCCTCCTTATTAACTCTTCCAGGAACTGGTAAGGGGATGTCCTAATCTAGAAAGGTTGGAGTGAACTGCCAAGGTCAGCTGTACTCTAAGTTTTTGGGAAAACCATTCTTTTCTCTCTCCCAGTTTGGTGGGCTCTCTTGAGACTAGTATTTCCTTACTACTGGAGTGATCTAATCTTAGAGTATGGTGTGGGCCTAAGGGAAAGGAGGCGAGGAGCTAAGGAAACCATTCTGTGTGCTTTGTTTCTGTCTTTAGTGAAGCAAGATCCCTCTTCTGTCTAGCTTAGAGCAGTGGAAATTTGCATGGGGCATGGAATCAAAGACTGAGAGAGCCCTTTTGTGTGATTTCATGTTCTGTACTCACTTACCCTTTCAGAACTTGTGAAGAGAGAGATGAGGGCTGGTGAAGCACTGGAATAGTATTTGGGTGATTCTTACCCCCAGCTTTTCTATTTCCACCAGGTATATTAAAAGTGATTTAATGCAATTCATTTTACAGATGAAACATGGGGAACCACAGTTAGGGAGAAGACCCATCCAACGCCACAAAATTTGCACTCTCCTTACAATGTCCTGTACTTACATCAGACATGTCCACTGTCCCACCATCCCCAACTCTCCAGGCATGGACTCCAGCCTTCTCTTTACTCTTTTTCCCCCATGACACAACATATAAATCCTTTAGGGTTCTTGCCTATGGAAAAAAGAGTGTCCTGCTTTCCAAGGGAGTCAGATAATGATCAGAGGTTAGACTGAAGCCTAAAAATTGACTCTCCTCTTTACTTCTCTTGCCGATAACCTAACTGATGCCCTGAGTTTTATAACATTCCTTTTCATGAAGATTGTCGCACATGATTCTTACAATCTCCCAAAGAGGAGTGGAAAGGGAAGTGACATCTGCAAAGTACCGTACCACATACCATGCTCAGTACACACTTAAGCCTCATTTAAGCCCCCAGAGAGTCCCCATTTTACAAATAAGGTAGCTTATATTAATGCGGCGTGGAGAGGCAAAAAAACAACTGTGGCTATAAATCTGGTAAATGGAGGAAACTGAATCCAGCTCTTGGACCTCCAAGCTGTATGTTCTTTCCAATGCTTCATCCTACTCCTACAGTTAGACTGATCATGGCGACATCAAAATCTTTTATGGGAAGCTTCTAGATCCCCAGTAACATTTCTGAGACTTTTTATCTTCTTGCCTCTCTCCCATCATGCACAGTCATTATTGCCTCAAGTGAATTACTGCACATTAACAAATGATATATATCCCCAGCTGGTGGGGCCAGAGGCAGCTATGGAACATGATGATATCCGCCTAGTGACTTGATCCAAATCATTACTGGAGAAACAACAAGAACAACAAAATCAAACGCAAACCACCAAAACCAACTTCATCTCAAGATAAAGATAAGGGAAAGATGCTCAGAAAGTCATATGGCTTCTTTGCTCTACTAATTAAGTGTCTAGCCTCAGTTCAGACAGCTCTAGAAACATAACCAGGGCCATTGCCACACCTCTGGGGAATAGGGAAAGCACCAGAAAAGAGCTCTCCATTGGTTGTCATGGCTCTGGCTATGACCCTCTCCTATCGAGAACTCTATTCAGGAACTTGCTTGAAGACATGCCCAGATTTCTGTATTACAGAAAAATAGGAGCACTATAAATAGGTTAGATATTTCAATTGACATCTAAAACTGTATTTTGGAATGTTGCACTATATCTAATTGGATAGGATTTCATTGAAATCCCAATGAGCCTTTCATATAGCCTCCCAGATCCAATGTCATACATTTGGGGTGTGTGTGAGGGGGAGATCTAGCTTAACGCCAGTGGGAAAACAGGAATTCACTGTGGGTGCCATCCTCTGGAATGAGCAAAGCAATGGGATATAAAGTTTGAGAGTTAGAAAAGACTTCAGAGGTACTCTTGTCTTTTCATGTTACAGGTGAAGAAACTGAGGCCCAGAGAAACTGATGGCTTTTTAAAAGTTACACAGCGAGTTAGAGTCAGGACTCAGGCCTCCTAAGTCCCAGGCCTCAGCAGGTGATTAGCCAACCATAACACAGGGTGACCACAGTGCACAGCAACATTATACCATAATTTCAGAAAGGCAAGGGAAAAGGAGATATTATCCAATGGAAGCTATTCTGGATTAGCAACTTTAACGATGAGCATTTGAAGGACACACAGTGACCAGTCTGGGAGAGCAGAGACACAGGGGCATGGCAGTGCCTACAGATGTAGGAGAAAAAGACATTAAAATGATGTTCCCATGGAAGAAGAATCAGACTCCAGGTTCGTTTCATGGGGCAGATAGAGAACCAGCGGGTAGATCAGAAGGAAGCAGATTTTTTTTTTTTAATTATGGCAAAATACACATAAAATTCTCCATTTGAACCATTAATTCAACAGCATTTAGTGCATTCACAATGCTGAGCCACTATCACCACTATCAAGTTCCAGAACATATTCATTATCCCAAAAGGAAACCTATACCCATTAAATAGTAATTCCTCATTTCCCCCTCCCTCCAGTCCCTGGCAACCACTAATCTGCTTTCTGTCCTGATCGATTTGCCTATTATGAGTATTTCATATAAATCAAATCACACAGTAAGTGGCCTTTAGTGTCTAGGGATGCAGATGTTCCTACAAGGCACTCGGGATTGCAGGAGAACTGCGTGCTTTGCAAGGGGGCGGGCTCTTGCCTTCCAGGAGGCTTGAGTTCCAGCCAGGGCTAGAATCCCCATGGTGGGGGCACTGTCACGAGAAGTGGACTGGTGAAGGACGGCGAGCAGGGCTTCTCAGACAAGCTTCCTGGGATGACCTCTCCCATCAGCACCCCAGCTCTGCCCTGCGGCCACTCTCTGCTGTATCATAAAGCACAAGCCTAGCGAACCCTGCTTCTCCTGGCGATTTCCTCTCTTGCCGCTCTTCTCCCACCTCCTGTTCTGTTGACACTCGTTTGCCAATTTGCCTGACACACCGCGGACAATCTTCCCCTCGCTTGAGCATGTCTGACCTGAATGTACAGCTTTCTGCTGAGCTGATCTGGAGTTTTCAGCTGGCTGTTAGTGCAGCCAGGCATGTATTAAGAGCAGGGATAAGTAAGGATTGTCTGAGCTTTAACTACTGATTTGGCTCAAGAAGCTCAGGGATAATCTATAAAACTGGACAGTTGAGGGCAATAAAAATAGCTACGAAAGGACTGTAGGGTGGAAACGCTGTCTTCTGGTGCTCTGACCATAACACACACTTACACACGAAAGCTACTATCAACACTGACAAAGCCTTACAACAGCTCGGAGGACTGGACTTATGTTTGAGAGGCTGGTTTAAAAAAAATCAGAGGGGGAATCTAAGGGGATCACAGAAGTATCATTTTCCAGATGGTCATAATAGATTTCAGCCATGACCTAGAAAATCATATTAGAACAAGAATATCAGGCCTGTTCTGTGTCTCAGACTGTAAGTTAAAACATTCTTTTTTTTTTTTTTTTTTCAAAGATTTTATTTATTTATTTGAGAGAGAGAGAATGAGAAACAGCATGAGAGGGAGGAGGGTCAGAGGGAGAAGCAGACTCCCTGCCGAGCAGGGAGCCCGATGTGGGACTCGATCCCGGGACTCCAAGATCATGACCTGAGCCGAAGGCAGTCGCTTAACCAACTGAGCCACCCAGGCGCCCAAAACATTCTTTCAAAAAAAAAAAAAAAGTTAAAGAACGTGTACTGGGTTGACTGGTGCCCTACAAAAATTTGGAGGAAATAGGTTTTTGGAGATGTGGTTAGTTACATGAAGTCATACTGGATTAGGGTGGGCCCTAAATCCCATGACTGCTGCCCTTATAAAAGAAGGGTGATTTGGAGACACACGGACATCCACAGAGGGAAGAAGGCCATATAGAGCTGGAGTCAGAAATCGGACAGATGCACTAACAAGCCAGAGAATGCCAAGGATTGCCAGCAACCACCAGAAGCTAGGAAAAAGGGAAGAAGACTTCTTCCCTAGAGCCTTCAAAGGGAGCATGGCCTTGCCGACACCCTGATTTTGGACTTCTAGCCTCCAAACTTGGCAAAGAATAAATTTCTGTTGTTTGAAACTACTCAGTGTGTGGTGATTCGTTGCAGTCACTCTAGCAAACTATTATAGAACAACCTGATTCCCTCTTCTTTTATATGGTGGTACAGACCTATTTAAAAAATGGAAAAGACTTTAGCCCTTATAACAAATCTCATTATATATGCTCAACTTCTGAACACAGGTTCATAAATAAGTAGTACCCAAATCTACTGACATTAAGAGTCCCTTCTTTCTATTAACCAGGTTTTGTTTTATATTTTTGTCTGGTGGTCTTGTTTGTCTCCAGGTGAAGAGAAAGACTGACCCTCAGATCCCTTTGTCCTCAGATCTGCTCCTCGCTCTTTGGGGGATGCCTTTCTTCAGGCTGCCAAGCAGAGCCTTCTCTCAAAATGTTTATCCTTTGCTCCCCCTTGTCATTTTCCAGAGAGAGACCCAGGGACTCAGAGGCAAGCTCACAAGGGCTGAGCTGTGATTCCTCCATGTTGATTATAATTTTTATCACATTATATGGGATCCCTCTGGTGGTTACCGAGAGACACGTCAGTTTTGAGAGATTAGGGACAAACCAAGAAGCTTCAAATCTACAGGATAAGAGAATCGGGGTTTCCAAGTTCTGGCAAAACAGACAGATGCTGCGCTGCTTTGAGCATCTTCCCCAAGTCTGAGTGACAGCTCCCAGGGCCCGAGGAAGGCTCCATTTGTCTGGGGCTTGAAATGCTGCATTAACACAAACATCATTTGTGTTAATGGGAATAGTGGATGCAGAGCTGTCTTGCCATAAGAAAAACAGCACAGAGAATCCCAGCCACATCAAAGGAGTGGGTTCTGGCTGCAGGGATTCAGAATGACAAAGAGCCCAAGATGAGAGGTTGATGGGGACAATATTACCAGACCCCGGTATGGGACAGATTTCTGAGCATCTCATCAAACATCTCCAAGAACAGCTCCTCACAGTGACCCTCCAAAGGCAACCAAAGCCGGCCCCCTTTCTTATTTGCAATTACCTATAAAAGCATATATCTGGCTGGACCCAGCCTGTCCCTCGGTTTAAAACAGTGGCAGAATCAGAAATAACCTAGGAACCTAGCCATTTTCTTGACTGACTGGGGCACCCTCAGTTGATATTGGTAAGGCTCTATTAAAATGCCTTTATGTCCTGATATGCATAGATGTGTTAATTTATAGCATATTCATCAGAAGACCTAAATTAATTGCTCTCTGATGAATTCTCTAACACCTCCTTTCTGCTTCTCCACCTCCTCCCCCAAAGTGCACTGATAAGGTCAGCAGCACTATCAAATGCGACACACTGCAACTTCCTTCCAATCTCATAATTAAAGCTAATTAGTAGTTTTGGTAATTAGCACATGTAAGCTTTTTACTCTCTGAATTAATAAGATTTACTCCAGTTTGGAGCCAAGTAGACTTTTTGCTCTCTGGTTCTGATTCCTGAACTGCCTTGATTGGTTAATTTAAAGCATGTCTGTTCCAAGTGGAATACTGGAAAGACACCATTACTTAACAGTGGCCTGCTCTCAAGCCAGAGTGTGAGTTGTGGATAGGCAAGAGAAGAACTGTTGCCACCAGAAAAAAGTCAGCACCCTTTGAGGCTGCAGTAACTGACCAGTCTCAGCCCCTCAGTGTGAAATGGGTCGTGTCCAGTTACCACATCCCTGGGACTCCACACACCTCCAGGATGCTCGTTTTCACTTATGTCACCTAGGGACGACATGTCTGCACTGAGCACATCAAATCCTCTTGATTGTAACAGAACGCAGAGGCAATGGCTGTGGGGTACCAAGAAATAACTGCTCATTTTGGCTCAAATAGAAATCAAAAAGGAGAAAAATCATTAAGTCAAATCAGTTTCTGCTTTTGTATAGACAAAGAGATTCTCCAAATAGCTTTATGTTTCTTTTTTTAGTCAGTGTGTGGGCACCCTGCATGCCCGGACAGAATTGTGTTTTTTAAATCAAGAAATCAAATCTATATTCTATTAAAAGAAAAAAGGCTCTGTGATTTGTTTTCAGACTTTAGAAACAGTTTGAGAAAAATCTTCCATGGGTGAGCTCACTTGCTACCCCTCTCAATACTAATGTCGGGGGAAAAGAAAAAAGAAACAAAACAGCTCAGTGATTTACTGGACCCCTTATAGGTCCAGAACAATAGTGCTGGGAGCAGGGAGCTCATAGCACTAGTCATTTTGATGCCTAGGGGCAAGGAAAACAGCCACTTCTGGGTCACGGGATTCTCATCTTAATGGCACAACTGCAGCTGTGACAGCCACATGTGGGTCCGTATGGGGCAGCCAGTGTTACTAAGAGCAAAGACACATTTGGTCCTATGGATGTCTGTGACTGTGAAGGTGATTAGAGATGGTGGGTTCCCATAGCCTCTCAGGCTCAATTCAGTAGGGGGCTGTGTCTCCCCGTGAATGATCTCATTCCAGGAAGTACTTGAGTGAGTTCCATAAACAGTTGTTCTCACATAGGGGTGATCCTACTCCCAGGGGGTGTTTGCGATGTCTGGATACATTTTTGATTGTCACAGCTGTTAAGGGAGATGTGAGTGGGGGTGCCTACCACTAGAATCTAGGAGGTGGAGGTCAGGGATGCTGCTAAACATCCAACAATGCACAGGAGAGATGCCTACAATGAATAATTATCTGAACCTCGAGGTCAACAGAGTTGAGATTGAGGAACCCTGATATAGAAGACCTAAACTGGGTCTGAGCCTCTCATTATATTTACTAAGTAAGAGGCAAACGTGAGCTTTCTTGATGGACTATGGACTGATCTTGGCCTTATAACTATTAGAGACTTTATGACAATGATACTACCTCGAGGGGCTGGAGTGGAACCAGGCTGAAAGCACACTCAGGGTGATTCCAACCACCCAAAGCCAAGTGCTGGGCATTTTCATACTACAGCTCGGACCGACATATTGCATTATGGATGAGCTCACATGCCATGGCAAACAGTTTAAGAACGATGCTTATATTTAATGAATCCTAAATGGTTTATTACTGAGGGTCAAGTTCCTGCTTCCTGTGGGAATTTGACATTTATGAAAACTCCCGTGCATTAATTATTCAGCAGAGACATCCTTCCTATGGAAATTCACTTTCCTGGTACATGTGACAGCACTACATTCCCTGTCTGCATAGGCTACTTTGTTGTTAATCCTCTAAGCATTAATTAAATAAAATTTACAACCAAGCCAGGATACATCTACCCTCAAATATTCTGCAAAAGACAGCTAAATGCTCTTTGATTTTTCCTGCTAGTAGCCAATCGTTACCCATAGCTACTTACATTCTTCCTTTTGTTCTTTCAAACATAAACCTGGTATCTCTTTCCACTGAGAAAGAAAACTATGCTTAGTAATTAAATTACACCACATTAAACTTACTTAACTTAAGTTCACCAGCAGGGAAAATTCCATGCTCCTGGGTTTAACAGTAACTCCTAATCACACTTGCAAACCATATCTTTTCTGTGAGTTGTTATAATTTTCGTTCCTGGAATTCCATTAAAAATGGTAATGTCATTGCTCCTGTTAATGCTCAAAACCAACAGCATAATCCTGCATTTTAATTGGTAATTATAATTAATCATTATTTCATTAATGAAATGTTTAGTTGGTAATTGTCTTTGAGCACCTTACTCCCTAGGCTTATAAGCATTTCATAACATCTAGTTCACTGCCTATTTCTGATGAAGTGGCACGGTCAACCTTATTTTACTTTAACACTTTCATATGGCTCTGCATCTCAGGCCCTTGACTGGCTGCATATTTACACTTTGGAAAACGTGTGGCTTCTGGCTCTTGATAAGGTTTGCACGAAGACTTACCCCCACTTGCTTCTCTGCCAACTTAAGAAGGCAAGTCAGTGTGCTGCCAGAGTGCATAATGCGTGAAGAGAAAAATAATTCTTGGAACCCTTGGTTAATAATAAATGTGGGATCCAAATTCATGGATTTTTGAGAGAAGACAGAGCAAGGATTTAGAGGTACTCTTTGGAACAGGAAGGTTGATTTTAGAGCTTAAAGAATTAAAAATAAGCTGGGAGGGTTGTCAAGAATTTCATACCAGGCAAGATTTTTGTTGATCCTTTTGCAATTATCACAGATAATCTTACTTACTTGGATGGTATTTTAGGGGTAGGAGGAAAGCCTGTCTTCCCCATGAAAATGTAAACACCCAAGGGCGGGGACTCATATATATGCCTTGTAGACAATTGTATTCCCAGCTCCTGATGCAGTGCTGGGGTTATCTGCCATTCAACAAATAGCTGGATAGGTCATTGTTCTGGTGTGGCATGCAGTTAGGCCATGGAGAGGGATACTGAGGTATGAGAGTTGACAAGTTAAGTCAGGGCTCTATGATGGGAGCAGGGTGTTGGATGCTAGGAGCTACCATATTGATGGGCTGCTGGGCTTATGAATGACCTAGAGTCAGAGCTGTCTCTAATAGGGAATCCTAAAAGGAGGACAGATTCATCTTCTTGCTCTCCATGCAAAATAAAATTTAAAAATATATATGTGTATACACACAAAGACACGTCGAGCACTGAGCAGAGAGAATGATTCAGAGAAGGGAAATCTGCTATCCTCTGGCAATTATACAAGGAGAATCTGAGGAAAGAAAAGATATGTCGCTAGTATTTCAGGGAAGGATTCACAGCTTCTGAGTGAAACGGAGCTAGAACAAGGTCAGGCTGGTTGGAGAACGCTCCATGTGTGCTGTGCGTTACAGGCAAACTATGCAGAAACTTCCAAATCTCAGGGAGAAATAAAGGATGGCCAACAGCTTAGTGTTGGCCCAAACATCAGAATGCACACAGCCGTGGTCTGGGAGGACTGAAAACCCACTGAGGTCCTGCGGGATCCTTCCCATTGGCAATCTTCGAGGCTGCTGCTGATTTACAGCATGAAGAAATGTCAGGACGGAGCTTAAATTTTGGTATTATTTCATGAATGTCTGCATTTAACAAGTTAATGCTTTAGTACATATGCATATATATAGCAACTCGTTTGGAAGTAACACCAGAAATCACAATTTGAGACCCTTTGTGAATGTGAGTGGAGGTCCAACTAGACCCCTGTACAGGTCCTTTATTTTTCTTTTTTCCCTAGACCACACGGACTCTAAAAATAATATCCCTCCCCTATTATCCATTTAATTTCCACAGAGCTCCAGACTTGTGCGGGAAAGCTAGGAATGGAGTCCCTCCCTCAGGGAGCTCCCAATCCAGAGCCCACTTCCTTTTGGACTTTCTTTTACTGGAAATCACCTTTCCTTTTCTAGTTTCCTTTGCTGAGTCTCTACTTATCAGTGGGGTCTCACAAAGTCTACAGTGGTGGGGGGGGGATAGATAAACCCGAGAAAACATTTAAGGTCATTGCACCCTAGAACGAAGGAGCAGGTTGCTTAATAATCCTGAGTATGTGCTCTTGCTCAAAAGGCTGGAGCAGGACTTTTAACATAAATAAATATGACTTATTGGACACTTACTATGTGTGGGTGCTGTGCTTGGTACATCACATGGATTGTCACTTTTAATCTGCTTCAGAGAAACTGGACTAGACACAATGAGAATGAGGAGTGGGCCCATCCCACATACATGCAGGTCCATTACATGCTTTGCTGGAGGCCCAGGTGGGCTCTGCCTTGTTTGTTCAACTTCAGCTCTGATTGGAGCTGTTGTCCAGGCCATGTGGAAGGGAAGGGAAAGGAAAGATCAGCCTGGGCCAAGCAGAAGAGTACTGAAGGTGGACTCCAGGAAGAGGTATGCAACCCTCTTAAACCATAAGAGAAGACATTTGGCCATTTCTAGCTGTTCTCAGGAAGGAGAACCCACTTACCCATTGGGCGTGTCTTACGCAACAAAAACTGAGAAGGCCCAGTCCATTTGTGGGCTTGGCCCCAGAAGGTCATGTCTGATACAGACTGACAGCAAAGACTTGGCTGCAAACGGGATCCTTGGGAGATGGTGTGTAAGGCAGCTAATTCTGTTGGGCCTCCATTCCCTCCTGTGTGAAATGGGGACAGGGAGCCCTACCCCCAGGCTTTCTAGGATGATCACATGGAATAATGCATGCAGAGATGAGAGCACTGTACCTGGCACACGGTAAACACTCAGCAGTTATCATTATGTCATCCTCAATATGGTTTTTGCTTATTTGCCGTAGTCTTTTTGCTTTCATTAAAAATTTAAACAATACCACCAGCCTCAGCTGCAGGCATGGTGGGCCTGGATTTAGAATACCTTGAATTCTCTTCCTGGTGTGATTTGAAAAGCAGGAACATTCCACGGGATGTTTTGAAGTCCACGGGAAGGTGTGATGGTGAATCCCAGTGTCATGCTCACATATTATTACCAGAGGGAACAATTAGAGCCATGTGGGATGATCTAAATGCATAATTTTTTTTTCCCAGTCAGTTATGGGTAAGGGGAGCAGGAAAGTAGCTCACTAGCTCATGCTGGGAGGCAGAAGCAGAGACAAGAAGGTGCTACACAAACACAGAATGAGAGAAAAGTGTGTTCTCTCAGAGTCCACAGTAGGAGCCTTCCTGGCTTGTCAACCTTCTTCTCTTTGAACTTTCCCCTTCTCCCCTCTCCTGAACCACATTCCCTGTCTTAAGAGCAGGATGGCTCCTTATCCACATGTATATCCCCTTTAAAGACTGGCAATTGTTTTATGCTCAGAAAATGTTTGCTAACTGGATGTTCTGAAGCTCTACAGAAAATCAGCAGACCAGAAGTGAGGTGAAGAGGATGCGAGCCAGGAAACTGGCTGGGACAGGGGTCTCTTCCTTGTTCAGGAACTGGTGTGGACACACAGGACGCAACAGTAACCCTTTGTTCAGTGAGAACGATTCCCAGAGATGAGGCTGAGGCAGATGGAGACAGCTCCCCATACAGTCTGAGCTCTCTGCAGACCCCGGCATCTTGGTAGATCTGAGGTTTAGCAGATGGTGTTTTTGCATTAATTGTCTAAATTACCATCTATAAGATCCTCTGTTTTCTAAAAACTCGTTCGCCGTAAGGCTTTCAGCTTTTAATTTAACTTAAATGTTTGTGTGTGTTGGTAGTGTACCTATGTTGCAGGTTGGCCATCCCAGAGGGGCTGTGCAGGAGATCCTAGGAGGAAGGTCGGGGTGTAGGGGGGTCCAGCAGAAGCTGGTCTACAAGACGAGACTATGCCCACCAGACAGGTGCGGGAAGGGTCTCTTAGCACTGCCCAAGAAGAGCATGCTTACCATGGTGGCTGCTCATGGCCCCACCAGCACACCAGCAATAGTGTCAGAAGAAAGATGAACCCTGGAGCTACATAGAGGCAGTCCCAGAACCTTCCTCCAGCCTTCAAAAGGCACTAGAAAGCTTTGTGGCCAACTTGGGTTGTCAATTTCATTGGTTTTATTCACAACGATTTTCTTTCCAATCCAAGCTCCTCTTTCTTTAAAAAAAATAGAAAGGAAAAAAAAATTCAAACAGTCTTTGTTTTACTAGCAAGAAATGAGGCTGTAGAGCCCTTCAGAGAGCCAGTACCTATTTTCTACAAGCTTCGGCTGGGAGTTTCTAGGGGACTCCAAAAAAGGAAAGGAAAGGACAGGGAGGAAGGACGGGAAACAGGAAGGGAAAGAGAGAGAGAAGAAGGGAGGGAAGATGGGAGAGAGGACACAGAAGAGAATGTGGACAGCCATAGCTTATGGCTGAGGCTGGGGGTGCAGGCATGGGGGAGAGAAGAGAGCCCTGTATTAAGAACTTGTATGAATTCTGGAAAGGAGTGAGAGAGAGAGAAAGAGAGGTCTTTGATCCACTCCAGAGAGGGAGACAGAAAACTTCAAAGCAGAATAGCAATCTCCTGAATTTTCCCTGCTCTAAGTATGGAGCATTCATTAGGGATCAGCTCAGCCCCCCTGCCCCAAGAGTGGCTGCCCCAGACAAGGGATCCGGCTTGTTCAGCCTCCCCCAAACACAGCATGTGCAGGGCTTGAGAACACAGATTCCCGAGACTGCCCGCTCCTATATGGGATTAATTCACTGATGGAAGGAATCTCTGTCCAGGGCAGTTGCTGCTAAATATCAGCTTCCCTTGCAAGATTCAGAGAAAGGGGGGTGGCATTTTGTCTCCTTGACACTATGAGTCAGTCACAGCGAGATACAGCTGAATAACAGCCCAGGAGGAAGATCCTTGATCTCCTCAAACTCTTCAATCTCAAAAATAAGGTGTTTTTTGGCGGGGGAGAAGTGGTGGGGATTTCTTTACCATTCTTTACCATTTAGCTCGGCTGGTAGCCTTTTATAAAAAGTAAAATTTGCTTTTATTAAAGGCAACAGATCTGCTTATGGGAGCACCACAGACCTCACTGGGATTCATTTTTCCTGGTTGTCCCAGAAGACTGGCCAGACTTCTGGTTCCCATGGACATGGGAAGTCATGCGGTGAGATCATGTTTACTTAGCTACCTCTCCTTAAACAGAACTGGTCACCTCGACAGAGCTGGGAGACATGAGTCTCCCCAAAGTAAGGCCACACTGGAATGCTCTCCTTCCAGCGAGGCCCTGGCAAGAGAAAACTGATGCCTCATCGGCACGGGGAGGAGAGGAGCCCTCAGCTTCTTATTCTTTGTAGTGACTCATTTGTGTCAGTCAGTAAAAATGGCAATGCAGTGAGGAACACAGATAAAAAGAAACATCCTGGAGAATTTTCCGGGTTATTTTTAAAATATTGTCTCTGTTGACTTGAAGTGGTATAGAAACAGTTCCATATGCTGTGTTCCTTTTTTTCCCCCTTGCATCTTATAGTTTAAACATAGCTGTACTATTGGATACAACTTCTGTTAACAATATGGCCTCCTGGTTAGCAAAGGAGTGGTTTTTTTCTCACACGCTTTGGAATGGGGAAGGCTGTTAGCCGTCTTGCATCCCCTGCTCACATGTAATTGTGGGAAGTATTATGCTCTTAAGTTCTTTGCCACTTCTTTTCTGTCATGCAAACCAAAATGACATACTCATTTCTCTAGGTTCTTGCCTGCTTTGGACCAAATGAAGCCCCAGAAATTGCTCATCCTAGCAAGTGCATCTCTCTTATTTTTATACAGGACAATATGTTTGTCCATATTTCCTATTGCTTTATGGAGATTATTACCAATGCTTCTTCACTCATTTCCTTTCTCTTAAAAAAGTCATTTCCATTTATACAGATTAACTTATTCATATATTTGTACAGTAAAATTTCAAAACAGACACAAAATTATAAGCCCTCTTGACCACCCTGGCCTACTTCAGCCCCCCTCCCCAGGGGTAATAACAGTATTACCAGATTGGCTCATGTTCTTTCAGACATTTTCTGTATATTCGCACAGATCTATGTATAGAGTTACATGTCTTGTTTTTGTTTCTACTATTCTTAGATGAATGGAATTATACCATAGAATGGATCCTTCATGATTAATTTACCCATTCCTCTACTGAGTGATATATATACTTTGCCTGTTAATTTGCTAAAAACCCAGGCTCCATTTCCAACATTTGTAACCAAACCAGGCTGGAGCAGTAGAAAGAATATAAAAGTGGGCTGGGTTTTAGTTCAACTCTGTCACTAATGCCCAGGTGGTCTTGGCCAAATCACTGTCCTCTTTGGGCCAGCTTCTCACCTGTTGGGGGCCGGGCAAGGGCACTGATCAGCTTGTTCAGGCCACAGCCCCTTAGTACTAAGGTCAGGCTTTTCACACTGCAGTATAAGTGATTGAATTTAATAGGCACATATTTAGTGCCAAATATGTGCCAAAGTTCTCTGTTATCCAAATGCCTCTACACTTGTAATTATGCAGGTTTCATAGGAATCACTGGTACTGCCACAGTCTAACTCAGAGGTCAATGACTGGTAGGCTGTGGAAACTACACAGGTACTTTCTCTGAGCCATGCAGAGGTTTTGTTTTAGTTGAATTAGTTATCAATATTTTTAAAAAGATTTAATTTATTTGACAGAGAGATAGAGAGAAAGCACAAGCAGACAGAGAGGCAGGGAGAGGGAGAGGGAGAAGCAGCCTCTCGGCTGAGCAGGGAGTCCGACGCGGGGCTCGATCCCAGGACCCTGGGATCATGACCTGAGCCGAAGGCAGACACTTAACTGACTGAGCCACCCAGGTGCCCCTAGTTATCAATATTTTAAAATCAGGAGATGTCATAGAAAAATACAGTCTTCTTCTCTTAGAAGAAAATAATATTTGGCAATAGTAGGCTATACATCTGGACAAAGAAAATTATAGACTGTGTAGGCAAGATGGGCTCTTTCATGCTTTAGAAAGATCGTAGTGCTGTCCCAGACAATGGGGAAAGTACAAAAAGGCAAGAAGCAGGAACAATTCAGAATGGTTCAGGCAAGTCTGGATCAGGCCAGTTCCTCTACCCATTCTCTCAGTCTTACCCAGAATTCCTAATCCTCTTTTCCTACTTGATTTTTCTTTCATCCCCTCTACATGCCATCTGATATGTTTTATCTCTTACTTCTTCATTTCATTTAGTGTCTGTCTCCCCATTCCAATGTTAGCTGTATAAGAGCAAAGATTTTCGTCCATTTTATTTTTCAATCTCAACACTAAGAATGCCAGGTACATAGTAGACACTCAAAAAATACTTACTAAATTGATGGGAAAAAATGAATGGATGGTTGGATAGGTGGATGGATAGATGGATGGGAGGGAGGGACGGAGGGAAGGAGGAAGGAAAGAAGGAAAGAAGGAAGGAAGGAGTTGGAACAGGTAATCTGATAGGCATAGTTTCATGGGGATGTTCCCATCCTTGAAGAGAATCAGTCTGGTACAGGGGACACCTTTGTATACAATGAATGATAAACAGATAATAACAAGTATCAGCATTATGAACAAATTATTAAGGCAGAATAGAGAAGAAAGAAATTGAACCAGAGTATATGAAAGTCTTAGAATAGGGCCAGAGAAAAATGAGTAGAATTTCTCCAGCTAGAGAAGAGAAAGGAAGGCCATTCCAAGCACGTGCACCTCCATGCGCAGAAGGTCAGAAGCGTGAGTGTGCATGAAGGCTCAGAGAATAACACATACAGCCTAGGGCCGAGAGTGGCGTGTACAAATCAGATGGCTAGGCAAGGGGGTTAGGACAAGATAATGAAGAAAATTTGATTTGCTAGGCTAATATGTTTTAATTTTATACACTTTGTCAGTGTTTCTCAGGGTACAATCCTTGGACAACAAGATTCTCAATGGATCTCCAGCAATGCAGCTCGGAAATCTGCTTTCATAAATGTGTTCTCCATGTGGTTCTTACATGCACTAACATCTGAGAGGCACAGCTTTAGAAGCTATCCATTCTCAAACATGTCTGTTCACTCGGATTACCTGAGAGGCTTTAACAATATGAACATGTCCTGGCTTCAGTCCACTACTGGTGATTCTGATCCATAGCCCCTAGAGCCTAAAATATTTGCCACTGGTTCTTTACAAATGTTTGCATGTCTCTGCTCTACAGAACCTGCTGGTGATACGAGAAGGGGGAGGGGAGCCAGTTTAGAATGGCGAGGAGGGGTTGAATCGGGGCAAGAGAAAAGAGTAAAGTGAGAGACACAACATGATGAATCCATAGGCTTTTCTGGCTGACCCAGTGTATGAAATAAGAGAATGAAAAGAGTCATCAGTTTCATATTCCCAACTTGGAGGCTTGGGCGAATGCCTTTAACCAAGATGAGGTTCATGAAAGAGAAGATGATTATAGGAAGGTGAGTAGGACCCAAGTTAAAGACTTTCTGAATTCAAAGTGCAGATAAAGATGCCCAGGAAGCCATTGGGGATATAAGCCTAATATTCAGGTGAGAGGTCAGGGCTAAAGATCAAGACTGAGGGGCTACGATCCTAGGGATGGGAGAAGTCACAGAGTAGACCAGACCAGACCACACACGGAGGCAAGCAGGCCAAGGGAGAAATTCTGAAGAACCCCATGGGTTGACGGGCTGACAAACGAATAAACCTGATAAGCAGTCAAAAGGGGGAGAGAGAACAAAAACAAATAATATCTGTGGGAGCAGAGCCACTGGTGTTGGCTTTTGGGGTGCTCTTTTCTGGGCCTAGGAAGTGTGGAGAATGCTCTGGAGACTGGGTGCCTCCTGCCAGCTTCCTATGGAGACGACCATGGCAAACACCCCACACCCATCATCTGCGAGGAGACAGCTGCAGTTTTGCCTCTTCTCATGTGGTTTCCTCACACCCACGCCCTGGGAAGCGCAGTATGATTTTCCCACAGAGCAGATGGGATGCTAGCTGGCGTCACCCCTGCCTTGCAGAGTCCCCCCTCGGCTCAGCTCTGACAGAGCCTGGTAGTGCAAACAAGGCTGGCTCACCAGTGCCTGGCACCCAGCAACCACTGAGCCCGCCCTGCCGATGCCTGGCCATGTACCGACCAACAAAGCCTTGAGCACCAACATCAGAACAATTCTTAGAGAGTTGCCTTCTCCATATAGTTGGAGAGAGGAAGAAAAGGAACAAAGGAGAAGACAGAAAGAAAGAAAGAGGGAGGAAATTAAGAAAGGAGGGAGCTAAAGAAGGGAGAGAGGACAAGAAAAGAAGAGCAGTGTAGAAACTGACTAGCCACAGAACTGAAGGTCCTCACACTGGGTAACTGACCTTGGGAGCTGTTGTGTATACTGAAGGTAACCACATGGGCTAGGTGTCTAGCACAATACCTGACATACTGAGCACCCCCTACATGTCTGGTAGGTCAGCCTCTAAATTGATTGACCCTTTGATAATTTTCACATGGCCATGCAGCAAAATCCATGTACAAAAGGTTGGGGGAAATTCCCTATTACGCTACATTCTTTCTGCACTCTTAGTGGCAAGAGTGTTTAGCTTGGGTATAATTTGATACTTCAAAAGTAGTCCCCTACTGAAGGGAAAAGGGAACCCCCCTTCTTTCTCGTAGAGAGATACAGTGAGTATGACCATCCATGAAGGTTCAGTGCGTTATAGCAATACACCGAAGGTAAGTTACATGTCCTCTGCTAGTTTCCAACTTCTAAAATATCTCTGCCCCTTCCTTCCTTTTTTTCAACCACTCCCTCCTTCCTGCCTCCCTCCATTCCGCCCCATCCTTACTGTGGTGGACTAATGTTTGAGGGGCATCTTTCTAAACCTTTACTTATGTCTCCTACTGGGAAGCTTTGCTATTTGGATTTTCCAGTGAGCTCTGCAAAGGGGCTCTCAAAGAACTTTCGAAATCTGCAGTGCTGTATGTGTTTTGGTAAAATGAAGCAAAGGTTTTATTTATTTGGTTGGGTTTGCTGTTGCAAGTGTTGCAGCCTCCCCCTGGGGCCTCCTACTATCTTCCGACTAACACTTGACTAGCACATCTAGAGCATCCCTTCCTGCTGACTTGCAGAGGGTTGGATTCTTTTTCAACAGTGCATATGCTGCTGTATTGTTGCCTGTTTGCTTAACTTCATATTTCTTCTCTGGATGGATTTTCTATGAAGATCATCCCTACTTGTTTGATATTTCATTTCGGATCTTGTCATTTTCTTTTTGAGTGTGCTTTTTTTAAAATGGATGTTTCTTTGGTCAGAACAACTTCCCATGGGCCTCAGCAGGTGTTAATGGCACTCTCATTTATTATCATAGACAACATCAATTTCTAGGGGACAAGTGAGTTCTGCTATGGTTCAGAGGAGAAATAAATCCTTTTGCAACTTTGGTTATTTTATTTCACATCTGTGGCCTCAGAGGAGGAAAGAAGCTGACAACATTGGCCACATCTGTCCATGAAGACTTCTCCATTATCAGTTCTTCCCCAGCCTGGAGTAAGGAATACTCAGAAAAATGCTCAGCTTCACTCATCTAATTCATTGGGTCTGCAGAAGAATAAAACTATGTCTAAGGCACATAGTTTAAGAATCAGGCTTTGAAAGAAGGCCTCAGTTTATCTTGTGCATCAGTGAGTCTTGCGCTAGAGAGGACTAAAGGTTCCCATGTGGGCCTTTGGTAGAGAAGAGGCACAAGTCAATGGACTGAGACTCTGTGGGTCCCAGAAAACCATTTGTCCAATCTGCTCTGGGCCAGTTTTGCAAAGGTCCCCAGCAGAGCTGGCAGTCTGAATTGATGAAGTGACTGCATCTGAACACAAGAAAATTTGGTATCCTTTACTGATTTAATGACCATTTACATGGCAATTTTATATCCATCCATCCATCCATCCATCCATCCATCCATCCATCCATCCATCCATCCATCATTAGTAGTAATGTCCCTAAGGCTGCTTTCTTGCTTAAAACAAGGAATCTTGACAGCTGAAACTGATTTCACTAACCTGCCACAGCTCTGGGGCATCCTCCAAAACATGAATCTTTTTGCTATCTTCAGTTTAATTCATTAGTATATTTCCATATCCAGAGTAAAGGAGAGTGGATACACATCTAACTCCATTATTCTCTTCTACTCTGGCCACCCTACTTAAAACTGCAATGTACCTCCCTTTAGCAATCCGATTCCCCTTAACCTGTTCTTTGTTTTTCAGCCTAATATGTACTGTACTCATTTATTATGTTTATGCTTTATTGCCTATGTCTAGAATATAAGCTCCATGAAGGTAGGGCTATCTGTCTCACCTGGCCCCTCCAGGCCAATTGCTAGTTGAACCCCAACCCCCATGATCAATGTAACAAAAACATCCCTACGTATTTCCAAATTTCTCATATGGCTCTGATAAGACTTTGCTAGGTAACTATGGCAAGTTGTTTGTTTGTTTACACCATAGTTCCATGTAGCAAGTAGCAAGTCCACTTTATGGCATCTTCTGGGCCCTCTCAAGGATGATACCCTTTCCTCCCTATATGCCTCATTCAAGAGATTTCAAAATCCTTTCACGTAATTAAAGACAGTGATATTTTATGGTAAAACTCAGCTGTCAAATATGCCTTCTATGCTAGTTATTAACAAGCCAGTAAACGAGTATTTACTAAGTGCTTTTGAGTCTTATACCATGCTGTGCAATGTACATTTCAAAGCAAAAATGACATCCTGCGTGTGCATATTCTGGGCCACTGGAGCTCAGCCTCTGATCTAAGCCTGCCCCCACCTTGTAAGCAAAAGTTGGGCACTTCAATCAGAGAATAAGTTTGCCTGATTTCTTTTCACTGTGCTGCTCAGTTATTCAACCGTGATGGACAAACTGATGAGTTAAATTGGAATAACACAGTCCAAGAGAATGACATCTGAAGTCAGTGATGGCAAAAATAACAGACATTTCTATGACAGAGTATCAACAAATAATTACTGATTGTCTGCTGGATACAAAGTACTGTGCCAGAGAACAACATAAGGTATGGTTGACATGGCATTGATGTCATTCTGCTGGGGCAGGGGGGTTGTGACAATGGAATATGTGTGTGGATACTAATATGTTAAGTGTTGATACTGAGAGTTGCTAATACTGAATGCTTTACAACACGATCTCATTTAATCACTAACACGAACACTATGGATATCCCTATTTTACAGATGAGGATAATGAAGCTCAGAGAGAGAGAACAAGCTGTCACTCAGCTGGGAATTGGCGGGGCCAGTACTTAAACTCAAGTTTGTCTGATGCCAAAGAGTGTTAACCATGATGTGATAGATTAACATTTTGTAATTGCCTAAAATTGGCAGTTTTCATCTTCTTTGGTCGTATAGACACAAACTCATGGAGACAAGTGGGAAATATGTATTTTTAAACTCTTTCTTTAAAGTGCTATGTGTTGGGTTGCTCTGAACTTCCCACCCCATCTCATCTTTATTGTTTTAATCCACTGGTCTCGGCAAATGTGACGTTTGAACACAAATTGCTCATGCTGAAATGAATTTTGATGTCCCACATGAAAGAAGCTCTTGGAGATCTATCTCTATTCTATTTCAAGCAACTTATGTAAGAATCCTTTTTGATCTTTCCTAAAATTAAAATGAAAACCACACTCTGACAACATCACAGGATAACACAAGTGTTCGATTCTGTGAACAAGGTAGCAACATCACTGATTATTTGGAGTTTAAGGCAAAGAAATAGCTGTTTCATTTGATTTTTCATTTCTGAACTCTACCGTCAGACTGCAATCCTTTTTTCTATCTTCATATAGCTTTTTTAAAAATGATCATCAAAAACAAGAAACAAAGAAAAAGAAATAAACTACATTTTCTTGCTTCCAGGACTGGAGACATTTTCCCCTTGGCATGCACTCTAGTAAGTAGGAAGATCCAGAATGAAAGTTACGGTGTTGCTTCAGTAACTTCTAAGAAATCAATATAATTTTGGTTTTCTGCTACATCTCTCAAAGAACATTTGATGTATCTCTTAGTCCCTGACAACTTTCTTCACACTCTGAAGCAAAGCCATCCTAGCCAAGTAGATGTGCCTGCAGATGATAAAGGGTGGTGATTTGAAGTCTGTATCTTTTAAAAGAGAGATGCAAAGTTCCCAGACAAATGGCTAGATATGACCTGTTCCCATAGACTTTACCAAGCACTTGCCTGAGTTTGGGGGCCAAATTCCATTCATTAAGTCTTTGAACCAAGAAAATTAATTCCATGCTCATTGAAAAACACTATTTCAACCATGTCACATCCTTGGTTAAGACGGATTTATGGGAAGGGGCGCCTGGGTGGCTCAGTTGGTTAAGCGACTGCCTTCGGCTCAGGTCATGATCCTGGAGTCCCGGGATCGAGTCCCGCATCGGGCTCCCTGCTCAGCAGGGAGTCTGCTTCTCCCTCTGACCCTCCTGACCCTCCCCCCTCTCATGCTCTCTCTCTGTCTCTCTCTCTCAAATAAATAAATAAAATCTTTAAAAAAAAAAAAGACGGATTTATGGGAAAATCTCTTTCTTATAATATGTGATTTTTCAAAAGTAAGCAATCTGTTGAGTTTTGAGTTTTGTACTTCTAAGGAACAGAGGGTTGAAAAATCACTCTGTATACATATAGATACATATACATACATATATAGGTGAGTTGGTGGTATGTGTTTATATGTACATATTTATATGTATATAAACACATACCACCAACTCACCTAGTTAATAAGACAAAGGTACTCAAACAACTCATCTGGTATTATGTGAACTTGCCAAGAAAGAAAGAAAATCTTAAGTATTTCAAAGGCTCTCTAGTTTAATCATCACAATGCCTATGAAGACACAATCATACAAGGAATAAAAGATGAAAACTGGATGCAGAATTATGTTTATTTTACATGTATATGATACCCATTGAATACCAAGAAGTAGGTGATGGTTACTTAAAATAATCACATCAGGTTGATTAAATAACACAAAACTAAACATCAATTTCAATTGTAGACAAGGATACACATGGGTTCAGACCATCTCTGCATAATTAAAAGTGTATCATTCCAGTGCATTAGCCTCTGAAAATTTATCTTTGTTCCATATGGATCTATGTGGTTCTAACTGAAGGATTCCTATTCATAAATCAAGATCTCAGGGGAGAGGGGTTAAATGTTTGATATCCCTAGTATTTCTCAATGTTCATGTGCCTCTATGCTCCTGCATCTCTGTACCAGCAGCAGGAGGATGTGAGAGACCAGGGACCCTCAAACTTCAAAATTAGATATGTAAGAGGAAATATGCAAGACTCAGCCAAGAGAGTTTAGGTCTGCTATTTCTCCCATATTTCTTAGTTGTAACACTTAGAGCATGCAGGATCTGACACCTTCACTATCCTTGGAAAGAGGAATTGATTAGGTGGTACTGAAGAGACATTTAGTGCACTGTGACTATCCATGTGCTCAACTGCATTTCCAAGGCCCTTACAGATAAAGGGCCCACTCTGACCTATCCTGGCCAATGGACTCTGGGTGAAAATGTCACATTAAGGACCAAAGAATTTAAGAGCCAGTACATGACCTTCTTGCCCTTTCTTTCTCTGCTTCAGTGATGTGCAGGATGCTTGTCCAGATGTCAGAATTATAAGATACAGAAGACCTAAGTCCTTGTAAGGGAGCTTGTAAGGAAGCTGGCCCTGGAGAGCCACCAGTCCCTCAACATCGTCTGTGTGAGTAAGAAATAAAGTATATGGGCCAAGGTGCCAAAATGGAGGGAAGGTATTACCCAGAATAGCACAATTTACCTTGATAATCTCTACCAACTGCTAAGATAACCAAAGCGATCCAAAGTGGCATAGTAGGACACAAAGGCTAACCTACACATATTTATTTTTGCACATACTCCGTTGGAGAAGTTCGAGACAACCAGTTAGGTAATCTGCCTCCCCAAGTGGAAAGAAGGAAATTCTAGGCAATTTTTCATTTGGGGTAAAAGCTGGGAATAAATACATGCCTTCCATTGAAACTCGTTCAGATACTCAGAGATATCCTGAATCCTAAGTCCATGTGCAATTGCTTCCCTGTTTAGGGGCTCTGAAATATGCCATGTCAAACCTGTTTCCTAAAAATGTTGCATTGCAATTCAAAAAGCCATCAAATGTTGAAAATCTCTGGGATTTTGCAGTGTGCACACAGGCCTAAATTCAATCATTCTAAGGAAAATATTCCAACTCCCCCATTCTCCCATAGTCTAAACCCTAAAATGAAGCAACATAATTCTGCAAATGTAAATTTCCTCATTATCTGTGGAATAGGCCAACCACAGCACAGACAGCCACCCCGGCAGACCAAAGGAATAGCACTGGCCCTCAAAGAGACTTCTACTTAAGCCCTGCAGGAGACTCCGATCGTGCACAGCAGCTACCCTTTATAATTGGGTCATCTGTTCACTGGGTGATTTATACACAATGTGGGGTCAAGGCTGGTGCTCTCAGAATAGCGTGTCTGCTTTCCCCCAGCTGCATAGGATGAGGCAGGATGGGGGTCCTGGCATTTATAACCTGTCCAGTCCAGTCACTCTGGCCCCAAAGAGGTACTGATGTGAGCTACAGCTGTGTGTTATTGCCAGAAGCATAGGGTGTGATGCTAGGAACATGGGCTCTGCAGCCAGACTCCCTGGGCAGAAAGGCCTACCCTACCTCTTCCTAATTATGTGACCCGGGCAAACTATGAAACTCTATGAACCTTGGTTACATCATCTGTTAAATAGGGGGGGTTATAATCCTACCTGTCTTGTAGGGTTCTTGTGAAGGGGTGCTTGAGAAGAGCTCAGAGGCATGCCTGGCGTAGAGAGGGCATTCAGTAATTCTTACCCCTTCATGTTATTAAGCATGACTGCTATGACCTAACAGTTGTACATTACTGATATCATTATTACCATATTCATGATCCCTGATGATGGTGATGCTGTGATGATGATGATGACAGGAAGAATCACTGACTAAGTGTTTACCATGTGCTTGGCACTCCAAGTGCCTTATGTGGATTATCTCTTTGAATTCTTAGGGTGATTCTTTAGATTATTATCTCTTTTTGACGGATGAAGACATTGAGACTTAGAAAGATTAAGAAGCTTGGCCAAAAGTCAAAGAAGTAACGGAGCAGAATAGAAGCCAGACAGACTGAATTTGGAGCCCATGCCCTCAACCATGACCCCACGCTCCTGAATGTATCCACACAGCCCCAAGCATGAGCGGTCCTTGCAATGATTCAGGCCTGTGCCGTGGGCCTGTTTGTCCAGGACTAAGACACAGGGTGCTTAAAATATGTGTTAAACAACTGGTAGAGATATGCACGCCTAGAAAGACATAGTTAGGCATCAATCCATAGATACAAAAGATCTACATTTCTACCAGGCTAAATAAAATTTAATCAAATAAATTATTAGGAATCAAGTAATGAGTCCGTTCTTTCAATGAATTCCCTAATACTTTTAAATTAATTAGTACATTGCAGAATTGGTGGCATACCCATGATTGTAGACTGAATGGAATCAGCCCAAATTCATATAGATACGTTGACCTTGTTCTGTAAATACCCCAGTCTACTGTTTTTGCAAAGACAACCTTTCCCTGAGAGTTAGAGTCTGCTCTGGCCACATTGATTGTGTGGATCAAAGGCCCTTTGCCTTATATCAGCCTGGGCCAAAACAGTCATTACCATAGATTTTATACTTTTCCTCTTTAATGGACTAGGCCTTGAGGATCTGGGTACTGTTTGGGAAGTCAGAATAAGATCTGAAAATTTCTTTAGGTACAGAATAAAGTGAGAATGATAATATTCCTGTGTTCATCAATGGGGTTTTCTCCTCTTTTCAATGCTATTTTGCACCCAATATGAATCTCTCCTAATCTTCCCTCACCTTTATAATAAGGAGAGTCCTTGCATGAGTCATTTCTTGTACACTTACAAAGACAAAAGTGCTAGGGGTTCTATGCTGAAGCTAGAAGGGCTGACATTTTTAAAGTTATTAACCAGACCTGTCATGAGCGAGCCTGGTTCCACAGGAAGTTCTACCCCAGTCTCCACACATGAAATATCAGCTCCTGACCTACCAAGAGGCAACATCTGGAGTAGTGACAGGTTGAGAGCAGGGCAAGGGGGCACAGATCATCTAAGAGAAATTGGTTCATAACTGGCCCCAGGACGTCCTGTCTGGATGGGCACCCAGATTCCTACCGTTCTCCTTCACTTCCTATAGGACCTTAAATCAAGACTATTCATGAATGCCAACAAAGACAGCACACCCTAGATAGAGTCCTCCCCTGTGTTTATTAAATGGATAAGGCTCGGGGTGCCTGGGTGGCTCAGTCAGTTAAGCGTCTGCCTTCGGCTCAGGTCATGATCCCAGGCTCCTGGGATCAAGTCCTGCCTGGGGCTCCCTGCTCAGTGGGGAGTCTGCTTCTCCCTCTCACCCTCCCCCCTCTTGTGTGCTCGCTCTCTCTCATTCTCTCTCTCAAATAAATAAAATCTTTAAAAAAAAAAAAATGGATAAGGCTCACATATCATGGAGATTTGAGAGACCAGGCAGTATCACTCAATCCTGAGAGGAGTTTCTCACTAGACGGTTTGCAATTCTCTCAAAATTTCACAAGCTGAGCTGCTTTGCGCCACCCCATACTGTTAGGTTGGGCCTTCTCATCCTTCAGGACTGCTGCGACGTGAACAAAGTGAGCCATGCTACGCCCCTTCAAAGGCATTTAGTGCATCTGTTAACTGGCTCAGCTAACTCAGTGGGAGACCCAGTAGGTAGGCGGTGGCTGGTAAGGACGTCAGATGTAAAAATACCCAGCAAACCCACGCAGTTTGGGTTCTGTCTTTCTTCCCTGGTCTCCTTGCCGCCCGGAGGCCGACCTCTGCACACACCAAGACGGCTCCACCCTCGGGTTCTCCTCCCGTGTGAGAATGGGGAGCATGTCCTCTTTAGGAGTGCCACTGGCCATCTCACTTGATGGACTGAAGAGGCTGGGGCACTGCTGTGTCAGTGTGGCCGCTGCAGTCCAAAATCTGTGAGCGTGATGGGGCCCAGGCTGTTAACAGGTGCAGCCACCTCCCACTGGGGAGAGAGACGCCGGCCACGTGTGGTGCTCATGGACTCGGCAGGAAGCCGACGATCAAGACAAATGCCAGGACTGGGCGGAGGGCCTTGAGCAGGATGCCAAGTCCACTGAGGCTCCCGCAGAAGGATTGGCCCTGCTCCTAACAGAGATGCTCCCTCACTTCCACACAGGCAGCGTTTAGTTGTTGCAGGGTTCTCTCTGGTCCCCAACTCACAAAATGTCTAGGTTATCATTCCCTCAACTATATTCCGCACAAAACCTGTGCTTGGAGAAACACAAGCTCATGTTCTGTGGGGAAAGAAAAAGTTACGCTTTTCGAATTTGCTGAGGAAACACCACTATTGTGCTGGCTCCTGGCAACACTCAGGGCACATTCTCCCACTAAAAAGCACCTGAGGAGTCCCAGCGTATGGAAGCCTTAATTTTAAGTCACTATTTCTCAAACCAATATATATCTTCATGAGCTCTTTTATAGATGTCCCCTGGGATACTATTTGTGCAATTCTGGCTTACATGACACGCAGGAGTTGAGAGATTTGGTTTTCTGTATCGAAACTTGCCAAAGGTCCTCCTGGCACCAGCTCACTTTCCAGGAGAGCTAGTTTGGCACAGCGGTCAAGGGGAGAGATTTGGGGCCAAACTGCCTGGGTTTGAATGTTGCCCCCAGGATCCATTGGCTGTGAAACCAGTCCCCGAACCTCTCTGTATGCAGTTTTCTCCAGTGTAAAATGGGGATAATCACGGTATCTGCTCCAGAGGACTGTGGGCCAATTACATCAGGCAGCAGCGTCTGTGAAAAGCTCAGAGGGTCCCGGCACCCAGTAAGCACGGGGTCAGTGCTCGCTGGCATCATCACCACCACATCCACCCAGGCTCCCAGATTCCGATTCTGCAAGTGTTCTGTCTCTAGCTTCTTTACCCAGCTCCACAGCCATTCCTTCGCCCGGTCCTGCCCCTGCCGTGAAAGGCTCCCCGCGTCTCCAGCCCTCCTAGCCAGCACACGCGTCCTCCCCTCTCCGCGCTGGGAGCTTACAGCTTCCCCGAGCTGGGTCCCCTGACCTCAGTCTCACCCTCCATATGCACTTGCTGCTCTACATGGCCAGACAGACTGCCTCGAACCCTCTGTTTTCTTGGCCCCGCCCCTGCTTACAGCTATATAGTGGTTCGCCCTCACTGCCTCACTGACGGAGCTCAAAGTTCCCTGGGATTGCAAGGCCCTCGCAAGGCAGCCCAAACCCACCGTTCAAGCCTCATGCTTCCTTCACTCCCAGGCTTTGCACCTATGGTTCCTCCCACTGGAAATGTCCTTCCTGGTCCCTACACGGGCTCAAACTGCAAGTAGATTCCAAGGCCTGGCTCAGTTCCTGCAGGGTCATCAAGGCCCTCCCCGGTCATGCCGATCTGCGCTAGTGTGGGGCCTGGGCGTGTGCCCTAGGGCTGGGAGCTGGGGTTTAGGCCCAGAGGCCTGATTCACTCCCCAGCTCCGATGGGCACACACAGAAAGAGGTCTGAGTGAGCTGGGCAGCCTATCCACATCTCACTTTCCTTACTTGTAACATGGACACCAATTCTGTTCTCTCCACAGTGTGATCAGGAGGTTTAGATAGAAACACTCTGCACACGTTCCAGTTCTTTCCCAGAGTTGTCTGACTGCCTTTTGAGGAGCCCTTGATTTGGTGACAGTGCCTTAGAAGGCAGGAGAAGGAGGGACCAAAGGGAGGTCAGGTTGTCAGACCTTCAGCCCTGGCCTCCACATTTTATCCAGAGCTACATCACCTTGGGTCAATTTCCCTTATATATTTAGGATCAGAGTTGGCTTTAACTGTTTAAAAAAAAACAAAAAAACAAAAAGCCTATTCCAAAAATGAATGTGGTGTTTGATGGTTAGCCTATGTGGTGTTTGATCGTTAGCAGCACCCATGCCCCATGCGGGCTGTGACATCGCTGGCAGGCTCCCCAGGTCCTCCGTGTGCCCCTCAGGAGCACAGGCTGGGCCACCCCGGGGCATCTGGTTCCCTCCGTGAGAACTTCAACACTTGTCTGTGAAGCAGCACTGCCTTGCTCCCACCAGCAACTCCAGAAAGCACCCGTTGATAAGGTTAAGCCCGCCAAGAGGTTCCTTTCCACTTGCCCGTGCACGTGGCTCGGCCTCCTTCTCTCCCGCCCAGTCTTCTGGGAAGATCGACTTCAGCCCTGGCTCCATTATCTCTTTCTCTCTTGCCCAGCGCCAAACGCCAGCCGGAGAACGGCCTCTGAGATCTATGTTTCCTTAGAAGGATTCAGAGGATCATAGATATTAAAGATGAAGGAGAAAAAAAATCTATCAGGACATCCTGTCCTCTCCTTGTGCAAAATGGTTCCGGCCTGAACATTTTCTAAATATTTGTCAGGCCCAGTATTAAAGGCTTGAAGTGACAAGGCCCCTCAGGGGAGAAGTCGGCATTAAACCTCGCTCTTAAAGATGATTTCTTTTACTGACTTTTTCAGCCTCATGTTTCACCACCGGATCTCACCTCTCACTTTCAGTTAAAGCCCTTTTCGATACACAGGCTGCGGTGAGTGGGGACAAGAGAAAGGCCACAGGAAGGGTCAGAAGAGGGTAGAGCTGTCACTCGGCAGGCTAGGTGCCCTTTTGGCTCCGGGTAATGAAAAAGGAAGGCCAAGGTGGGAACCTGACTTCCAGCTTAACTTCCATCCTGAAGAATAGGCACCCCCTCCATCTTGCAGATCTCTGCTTCCCATTTGGAGAGCCCAGATGCAATCTTGTCACTAGAAGATAAAGTCTCACATCTGTGTCCTTCCTGAAGTGACCCACTTAGCTGCTGGAAGGGGTCCTTTTGGAGGGGCAAATGCTCCCACCTCCAGCATGCTGCCTTCTCACAGAAATGAGCACCCTGGGTGGCCAGCTCTCCCAATTTTTTAAAAAGGGAAACCAGAAATCATGAAATCTCCTAATTTTTAAATGTTGGCAACCACCTGCTTTCCTGGACAGCGTGCATCTCCTAACCAAGTGAGTTAAAAAATCATTTTTAACTTATTATAAAGGCCTAGCTGTCACCAATGCACTCAGCTATGTGAGATTTCTCCTCTCTTGAAACCGATCGCTTTTTCTTTAGCATGTATGTGGGAATGTTCATGCCATCTACTGATCATTTTAGTTGTAGAAATCTTGCCTTATGAGTTTCTTGAGGGCAGGGACCACGTCTGATACTGCTCGATCCTAAGTGCCTAAGATGCACAGATGTTTATTCTGCTGTCTTCTGCAAGGGAATGTCCCCTGAGCATCCGTTCATAAAAATGGCCAAGCCCTCAAGGAATGGTTAATACCATTGTGAGGCTAGACTACTTGGGTTTGTAACCCTGCCTTACCACTTGATAGCTTCCTTTCTGGGACCTTGAAAAATTTCACAGAGCCTGTTTTCTCATCTGTAAACTGGGGATGATAACAGCTTTGACTTCACAGAGTTGCTGTAAGGTTTAAATGAGATATTAGGGTGACGATCATTCAGCACATAAAATAACAGCTCAATCAACATCCCTTGGTAGCTGTTTCATATTCCCATTGTACCAGAATACCCAGAAACTGATGATGCCCTCACGTTGTGACTACATATTGCCAAGAGTCTCACTGGCCTCATCTTATTCACCTCTGGGTTTTGGAAGGTCAGATCGGCTTGCTACATTCTTGGCAGAGTCCTTAGCCCTCTTGATGGTTGATTATGGTATGCATAAAAAAGTAAGGTAATCTTGTCTGGGTTGACTGTCATCCAGGACGATCATAGTTGCATGCTAGACTAGGTGTGTGCAGGACTGGGCTGGGGACAGGAAGACACACACATATTGTGGTAGACGCAGATATGCCCCGCCCCAATTCCCCTTTAAGGAACGATTTACTGCCCACCTGTGAGGCAGGTGGTCAGCAAACAGTGTCTGGCCACCAGCTACTTCCAGTGGGCCCCGGGCATAGAGAGCTGCTTCCCTAGAGGTCACACATTCCCTGGGCAGCCAGGATCTGCTGAGTAAAGCAGGCATGGAAGGGCAATGTCATTTCAGCTCATTGCAGGACGACCTTGATGGACAGTATTCATGCCAGAGCCCACGTGGGCTTGGGTGATAGTTTGTAAGGCCTGCCTTACAGTTCACCCTCCCCTGTGTCCAGTCCTGCTTCTGCTACTTCCTTTCACAGGAGTTGATGCCTATTAAGCATCCTGCACCGTGGACTCCACCTCGGCCCTGCTTCCCACAGCCCAGCTTACCACACACATGTGTGCACATGCACAACTCCTCCTCAAGCCCCAACACACTTTTAATAACTAGGAGGCAGTCAAGGTTGCTCATAGGGATGACCAGTTTTGCAATGAGATCTATAGGCTTTAGAGTCAGAGGCATCTACAGAGTTGGGAAAGATTATCAATTATATTTTAATATATCTGTATTTATAGAAAGGGGACACCAAAAAGATAAAATGAAAATACAGCCCCTCAATAGGTTTCTGGATCTTTGAGTATTTTCAGTAATTTTGTGTTTTCTAAAATAATATTGTAGTTCTGGGAAATTATAAAAAGATAAAAATAATAAATGACTCCTTTGTGTTAATACTCAATAATTTTCTCTCCCCAAAGTACTCATGTTTAAGAGTATATTAGGGAAATTAGGTAATTAAATGGAAAGATGAGCTTATGCTCAGGTGCCTGGCTTTGTTATTATGCAATAAGGATGCCATACAACTTGTTCCCTGCCTACAGGGCCCCTTCAATGGGGTGAAAAACTCTACCAGAAAAAAGTAGTAGTTCAGAGATAATCCCTCATATTCCCAGTAACAATAAAATACTTGGGAACAAAGACAGCATTTCAGGGTTCCTGTCTCTCACCCTTCATCCTGAGTATTTAGCTGTATCTGCTCTTCCTTGCTGCCTTTATATTCTTCTTTGCTCTAGTATCACCTGATCTAAAATGGAATAAATTCTGTTATCATGCAAATTCTACGTAGGACAGTGCTCTCATATATGAAGGTTAGATTCACATCCCTTTGTAGGCAAATTCCATTCACACTAACATGTACAGTTGTTTGCTAAGAAATCAGATTCTGCCATCAGAAAATGCATATGGAAAAGATGAAATCAAGGCGCATGCAATGTGAGCTGTGTCCAAGCTACGGTCTAACTGAGGCACGATACCGCAACTCCAATCTGAGTGGTGGCCTACTAACTACCCCAGGCCTCCAACTCAGAAATATATGCAGACATGCAAGGGAGCAGGCTGCTGGAAAGCTGTTCCTTAAGCTTGCCAACAGCATGCACCTGAGGGCGTGTGGAAAGCACAAAACAAGAGAGGCAGGTTTACTAGAAAGGAGCTAGTTGGCTTCCAATCCAGAGCAAAATATCTAAAACTCCACAGTTCTCTATTTAGAAAGATTAGCATTGTTTTCAGAAATACAAACAGATTACCCTGATCAGATGTATTATATGAGTGGTTCAAAGAATATGCATTATTTTTTCAGTGAAGGAAACAGGCTACGTCTATTTTGGACAGAGTTCAGCAATATTATAAGAATATATACTAAGCACACAGAAGTTACCTTTGACTTTAGTTCGTTAAAATAATTATACATATACAACTGTTATGTATGCACAACCTTAAGATAAGCCATGCTTTTTTTTCCCCCATACAATTTTAATTAAGTACGCTTTTTCAATGTCTTTTTAAAAAATTATCTGTTAGGACCAAATGCTAACATGAAATTTTCTGCATGCTGGCAGCTAAGTCAATAATATTAGAAAGGTGAAGCTCTATTCCCTGGAAGGGAGAGGCCTTAACACAAAACATTCATTATTTCCATGTAAATTGCAGAAGTAAAGATGCTGGATTTAGCATCTAAGCAGAAGGAAACTGTCACTTTGCATTATCAGTGGGAAAATGTTGTAATTTGCAAAATTCCCTAGCAAATTTTGATTTGACAACTCAACCTCTTTGTCAACGTCTACCTTAATTTATAATTTGCAACTTCTTAAGTACTCTGTTGGGCCAATGGCTCTGGGTGGTTTTCTTTGAGGTAATGGCATCCTATATGTTTTTTTTCCCCCCTCCTGGCACTGTCTCATTAAAATGAGACTCAGGGGCGCCTGGGTGGCTCAGTTGGTTAAGCGACTGCCTTCGGCTCAGGTCATGATCCTGGAGTCCCTGGATCGAGTCCTGCATCCGGCTCCCTGCTCAGCAAGGAGCCTGCTTCTCCCTCTGACCCTCCCCCCTCTCATGTGCTCTCTCTCTCTCTCTCTCATTCTCTCTGTCTCAAATAAATAAATAAAATCTTTAAAAAAAATAATAATAAAATAAATGAGACTCAGACTCAGAGAACCCTGACAGACCTAAGCCCTCCAATAAAAACCGTGGTATGTCTCTCCTCTTAAATTACACAGCAGAAGTGAAGTCTGGTACATCACACATGGAAGAGAAGCTAAAGGGCAAGCTATCTGAGTTAATGAGCCCATACAAGCTCAGGCTAACCAGAGAGGTTAGGGACAGAGAGCATGGCCACCACCAAGAAACTGTGTTTAAAATATCAATTAAAAATGAGTCACCTCTCTGTGCAGCTCCCACACTTACCACTCAATACTGAGACACTCTGGGCCATGACAGAAGGGGACTCACACACATCTGAGAAAAAGCACCTTGGAAGTGAGACCCGAGACAAGCAAGAGCCTCTGTGCATTCGTAAATGTGATAATGAGACAACAGCAGCACGCACAAGGGTGGGGGAGGCGGAGGTGGCCATCCTGGTATCCTAAGACCCGATTGCACGTTCCACTTCAGCCTGACCCCACTAGAGCTCCTCTTTGTGGAATGACTTGGATGACTGCCAGAGGTGTTGGCTACATCTAATAATCATCCAGTCTCCTTTGTTCACCAGGGGTTGGCAAAACAGAATCAGTTAAGGAAGCAGGGTCTTCGCCATCCTTGATGGAGATGCAGTTAGGATACTCTGTTCTAGGATGAGACGGCCTTTCTAGGGTCCTTGGGCAAAGTCAACCTAGCAGAGTCCAGACCATCGGCTGCTTTGTGTTCTCACATGTGGAATCTTAAGTCAATGCACGTGGCGGGGGGTGGGGGGGTGGGGGGTGGAAGCGGTGATAATTCTCACAGCTCACCAACTATTATAGCTCATTAATTATTAGTTAACCAAAACTTTCATAGCTCATTAGCTGCTGGTTAAATGTCAGTTAAAGTGGAATATTTAATATGAACCATGAAGATGAGACACAGCAACTTACAGAGCACTTCTTACGTGTCAGTCCCTACAAGAAGTATTTTACATATGTTTTTGTACTTGATCTTTACCACTCCTATGCAAGCGATGTATTTTTAGCTCCATTCTATAAATAAGAAAGCGGAGTGTGAGAGGCTAAGTAACTTGTCTGAAATGAAACGGCTAATGAATAGTAGACCTGGGGTTCAAACCCAGGTCTGAACAATTGCAAATCCATCCAATTATCACTTGATACACACCCAACTTACACAATGCTTAGCTTTCTTCTCAGTAACCTATACTCTGTAGAGAAGTTCCCTTCACCCCCAAACCAGGCATATTAAATGCACTTGTGTTCTAATAGACAATAGCGTCTTGCCCCCAAGCTGTACAAGGTATCACCATCAATAGTTGTCATTCCCACTAGAATTTGCTTTGACCCCTAATGATGCTCCATTCAATGTCATGCTAGTTTCTACACGGAGGTATTATTTTTAAACTGCAAGTTTAAAGCTCCTACAAGCTTCTGACAACATGCAAATCCGGTATTACTTTGGAGTTCTTTTTAAAACAAACCAGTAGGAAGATTCCAATTAAGTGACAAAGAGTAGTCACACATAGCTGTAGAACTGATTCTAATTTACACCTTAATCTTGTTTTAATACACACTGTGTGAGTCTTAGCTCAGACAGAGATACGATCCACCCAGTAGGGGATATTAGTTCTTCCTAAGTATTTTAATTAAAAAACTGTTATACTGAGTAGCTTCTGCAAATTGAATATGAATGACTTAATGTATGGTGGAGTCCTGCTCTCTAGGGTATGGCTGTCCAACCAGCCACATTCCATCTCCTTAAGTAAACTAGGAGGAGGTCTTCCGCGTAAGCTTTGTCTTTTTTAAAAAACCCTTGAATGGTTCTTTGTTCTTGGAGTAGAGAGTAGAACAAGGGAAAGAACTTCCAAGTAGAAAACACCACCAGCAACAATAGTGGCCAGCATTTATAGCATACTTACTCTATAACAAGAAATACACTCTACCCCTTGCATGAATACTCATTCTTGAAGTAGCCTCATAGGATATTATGATCCTCATTTTATAGTTGAGGAACTTGAGACTCAAAGAAAGTAAATATCTCAAACTAGTCCCTATAAGCATGAGAGGAAAGATTCAAATCCAAGTTTAGTGAATTCCATAGCCCATGATTTTTATCACTGTAATAGGATATACTTAACTTGAACCATTATGTAACAAAGTATAATCTCTGGCCCATCAAATATCTTTTAGATACTTCTAAATATCAAATTCAAAGATTAATCTAAATTAACTAAATCTTTAACATCTCATCATGAAGGGATGGTGTTTTAAACTGGGGAGAAAAGAATTTATAGTTTTGTGATCGAGAATAATTTCCACGGACATATTTTTCTTTTTATCATATTCATTATGTGGGTGTGTGAGGGAGAAAGAGAGGGAGAGAGGGTGGTCACTTTACTCTTATGCTATTTCGGAACTTTCCAAAGACAGTTTAAATCAGCTACCTAATTTCCATAAAGTACCCAAGTGAAATTACACTTATTTAGACTACAGCATTCTTCTTAACTGTCACAAAGACTCAGTAGTTGAAAAGCACGGTATTCACGGAATCCCTGAATCGCTGTGTTCCTTCCCTGCAATTCCACACTCTTGCCACCATAAAAATCCAAATAATAGATAAAGTCATCAGAAGCTCATTAGTCCCTGAGTAAAGACAAAGAACAAATTTGAGAAAGAAAGAAAGAAAGAAGGAAGGAAGGAAGGAAGGAAGGAAGGAAGGAAGGAAGGAAGGAAGGAAGGAAGGAAAGAAAGAAAGAAAGAAAGAAAGAAAGAAAGAAAGAAAGAAAGAATCATTTGAAATACTGGGTAGAGTACATGTAAATTGTGAAGTAAATTAATTAGCTCTGCATCGATTGGTATCAAAAGTCATTAGTCCTGCACTGCGAGGAAATCCCGGGAAGCCTCAGATGTGCAGAAGAAAAGGCTGTAAACGAGATCAATCTTTGCTCTTCAACATTGATGCTTTAAAGGGTCCCCACTGTATAACTTGCCCAGAAGCATTCCATTGGGAAGAACTCATGGATTTATATCTGCCACATGTGTCACTGAGCACAAATACGCCTGATAAATAATTGAAGCTCAGTAAAGCGAACTCCTCCACTGTGCTCCTATCATATGAGCTAAAGAACAGAGAGAGGAAGGCAAAAAGGTCAAGTTTCCCATGTGAATTTCCACTTGGCATCCCACTTATCAATTAGATCATTACTCTGCCTCATGGAAGTATCAGCTCATTGTATTAGGGAATCCAGGTGCTAGTATATAGTCAGCAAACCTAGTTTCCTTCTTTCCCATACTACAGAGCCCTTTCCAAGAGTCCAAGCACAGGGCAGGGCATTATCTATAATCCTCACAAGAATCCTGTGATTTCTAATTTTTTTAATTTTAATTTTTTTTAATTTTTTTGAAAATTTTCTTGTTTTTGAGAGAGAGAGAGAGAGAGAGAGAGAGCGCTGCGAAGCACCAGTGGGCAGGAGGGAGTGAGGGAGAGGGAGAGAATCTTATGCAGGCTCCATGCCCAGCGCAGAGCCTGATGCAGGGCTTAATCTCATGACACTGAGACCATGACCTGAGCCAAAATCAAGAGTAGGAGACTTAACTGACTGAGCCACCCATGCACCCCATCTTGTGATTTTTACAGTTGAAGAAATTGAGGCCTGGGGACAGAGCATCATTTATCTTAGGGAACAAAGCTAGTAAGTAGTAGATCCGGGATTTTATTAATTTATTTTAGAGAGAGAGAGCATGAGCAGAAGGGGCAGAGGGAGATGGAGAGAGAATCTCAAGCAGACTCCAGGTTGAGTGTGGAGCCTGGTGTGGGGCTCAGTCTAACGACTCTGAGATCAAGATCCAAGCCGAAACCAAGAGTCAGATGCTCAACCAACTGCGCCACTCAGACACCCCAATCTTAGTGTTTTAAATGAAAAAGGTGGACATAAATACAGCTCAAATAAGATAACAAATAATGATTATCAACAACTCTATGCCAAAATCTTTAAAAAACTTAGATGAAAAGGTCAAGTGCCTGGACATGTATAAGTTACCAGGATGGGCATAGGCAATAAATAATAAAAGCTTATATAGTCCCATAACTATTCAAGAATTAGAAGTGGTGATGAAAAATCTTTTTGCAAAGAAAACACCCTGTCAGATGGTTGTACAGGCAAGTTTTTCCAAGCTTTCAAGGAAGAGATCATTCCAATTCTATGCAAACTATTCCAGATAGAAAAAAAAAGAACTTATTCCCCACTGATTCTATAAGTTCAGTATAACCCTGTTACTAAGACCAGACAAAAACATTGCAAGAGAGTAAAATTATAGCCTCGCTTCACTCATAAGTACAGATGCATATCATTCTTCTTAGTAGTGTACTCAATTATAATCCACAAGAAACCTGATTTCTAATACATATGTAGCATTGTTAACATTATAGAAGAATCACATTAGCTTCAGAAGGTACAAATTTCCTAGCTCTATGATGTAAAAATGTTACTTAAGCTCTCAAAAACTTAGTATCCTCCTCTACAAAATGGTGTTTCATAATATCTACCTAATTGTGGGATGATAATAAATGAGGTCAAAAATATAAAGCCCTTAGCTCAGTGTATGGAAGTAACAATAAGCAATAATAAGTCACAGCTACTATTTATCACGTGTTTAGTTACTTGGCTGAGTGTTCTTACAAACGGAAAACAAAATGAAACAATTTTCCTTTAATGCTCACAACCTCAAGAGCACAATCCTGGCTTAAGGCATGAAGTAACTGAGTCAGGAAGAATTTCCACTGGCCCAAAGTTACAATTTGTAAAAAGTCAAGTTAATATAACAACTGTGTGCAGTCTGAACACTGGTGTACAGTGGGCATTTCCAGTTGGAAGCAGTTTGAATAGCTGCTTTTGGGGACACAGTGCTTCCTCTGAGAGGCACTCTAGTTCCTTCCATGAGGCATGGGATGTGTTCACCTTTTTGGGAAAGGTAGTTTTCAGGTTGGGTTTGATTTGTGACATGTGAGATTAAATTGTAGCCTTTCTAATGGAAGGGCTTCAGAGGGCAGGAGTGAGTGATACACTGTCATTTATCCATCCCTGCGTGGGGAACCTGGAACGTTAATGAGATCAGACATGTCATGGCAGCTCCCTCCACTACTGCCACAAATTCTAGATCAGAAGAATTTTTTTGTTTTCACTCTGGCCACTTCCCTGCCCACCTGGAGCTCTCTGCCAGGTTCCTGAGAAATAAGATTTATGATAATTTATCTTAGGCAGGGCTTGTGGCTTTATTCCATTAAGGTTATCAAGAATGTTGCCAATATCCATTTCATATTTTCATAGGAAAAGATTATTTACACAAACAATGAATCTAGAAAAATGAATGAGAGTTCTCAATTGGGAGAACAGGTGAGTGGCAGGAAACATGAAGCTTGGGAACTCTGCTGGCTTGAAAAATCAGTGGGGATGATAGAGTGTTTCATTCTATTCTTTCCCCAGAGAAGCTTCCCTATCAGTTGGACACAGAGAACTAACAAAGATTTAAGAATCAATTTGCCCTCTACGTGTGAAAAACACCATCCTGTTAAAGATTATACCATGACATCATTTATTACTATGCTGCGCAAGGTGATTCCCTTGTATCTTAAGAGACTTTATGCTTGTCTTCGTACTACTGGCACCTTAGAAAGGAAATCAGCAAGGATGCATTTCTCAGAATTTATGTCCCTAGTGATACTAGGAACTGTGAATGTTAACATATTTTCAAGAAGTTTAAGATAGAGAAAACAAGATGGTGAGAGAGGGTTTTGAAGATGCCTGGATGCATAAAAATTTTGAGCTGTATCTCCAGGTTCCACCTGTTGGTCCCCTGCCCATACCATCCAGCTCTCCTAGTGTTCTCTAGGGTTAGAGCTTCATGTTCGGTTGGCTCAGCTGAATATTATCAAGTTATTTCTTCAACTATGCTTAGAATCAGCTTTGGAGAGAGGTAGGTAATACTGGAAGAGTGAAGTGGGTGGATGGTGAACATTTGAAACATTTGTTCATTCAACCCAGAAGCAAATACATTATGAAAGAAATAGGGTATGGGAGTTCCCCAAATCCATACATCAGTGAAAAGGCATAAATGGTGATTTTCCCTTTCTTTCCCATCTTTCCTTCCCTTTCCCTGCTGGAGAGAGATGATAGATTCTGAGGAGGAGATGGTGAGAGGGAGGGGCATCTCATGGAGGTCCGTGGTCAATGGCAGCATGCGCTACAGCTGGAGATGCAGGACAGCATGGGGAGGGGGTGTCACACAGGAAGTCGGGAGAGTGGTGTGTGCAGTGTTTGAGGGAGCAGAGAAGAGCGGATGAGGGGGCAGTGGTGGTGGGCAGGGAAGGATGACAGAACATTTAGGAGATTGCTTATACTGAGCAAATGAGTATATATATTGAAGACAATGTGAGCTAGGTTTCCTATTGTCTCTAAGGGCATTTATAAACACAGAAAGGGAAAAAGAGTAAGATTTGAATTGGAAAGTTACATTTGAATGAGTATGAATTCATGGTGGGATGTATACTCATGCATGCATATATAATAATAAATGAATATGTAAGTATATATGCATGTATTTCCTAGCTCTGTGTGTTGAGAGGATGTAGAAACAATGACATCCCAGGAGCAATGAGCACACCAAGCACCCGAATGTTAGTTTCTAAAACTATCCTCCAACAGGAACTATGGTTGCTTGGAGAAACAGCTGATTCCCAGGCAGGACAGGAAAAGTATACGATGATCCTGGAACTTCTTATTTGGTACCAGAGAGTAAGGAAATGTTCAAATAATGATGAGAAAACCTAGGTAACACCAACTTGACTAGGAGATCAAGTGAAAGGATGGGTCATTATAGTATGCCTTCTATGTGATGCACGGAGAAAATCTCAGCATCACTTCTGCAGAATTCCTGCCAGGGATGCATGCAAGAATGCACGACTGGAGTCTAATCATGAAGTTACTATCTGTAAGCGTCATCTTACGGGAAAATGTGAGATAAGACTAAGAACCGGATCCAGATCAAAGGAAACTATGAATGACACCACATATTCCTGGATGGGATCCTGGATCACCAAAGAAAATGAGTCATTGTTGAGACAGTTGGCAAAATCTAAATGGGGTCTATGGATTGGATGAGGGCACATATCAACGCTGATTCCCCAAGTGGGAGAGTTTTTATAGTAGTTATGAGAGGACAGTCCTTGCTTTAGGAAGGCAAACTGATATTTACATAGGGCTCAGGGGGCATCATGTCAGAAGAATATCTCTATTTGAGAGAGAGAGAGAGAGAGAGAAAATAAATGCATTGACATTAAAAGTTGGGTAATTTGGGTAAAAGGAATGTGACAGTTCTTGCCACTCTTCTATGGGTTTGAAACAGCTTCAAAATTAAAAAAAAAAAAAAAAACTTAAAGTGCTGAGCTCTGAAGAGTAGAAGACAGCATACGTTTCAGGGAAAGATTACATTATATACAGTTTGAATACCTTCTGTGCTTTTTAAGAAGTACAGATCCTAGAGAAGACCCTTTGTTGGGAAGAACTGGTAAGCAGGATTGTGAATGGCAATGAGTGTTGGTGATCTAGATGACTTCAGTGAAGAAAAGGAAAGGGAGATTTATTATAAGAGAAGAGGAGAGGGTGACAGGATGGGGGTGTGAGAAAAAAAATTGTTAGATATTGAGAGAGAACACGCACACACACACATGCAAAGAATTGCCACAGGGAATAGAACCAGTAGGAAAAGAAGGATGCTAGGGAAAAGTTGGATAAATTCTGTTGTAGACCATAATCCTTCCATTATTCCAAGGCACTGCCAATATCATCCACATTATTCATCAGCACCACTGGGACAGACACTGTGTGCTACCTTGTTTGATTTAATGATAAGCATCAGGCTGATCAGAGGACAGGTGCTGAAGCACAGGGCAGCCCAGAGTGGACAGGTACATTTGGCTTTCAGATGAAAAGTGAGATGAGGGCGCCTGGGTGGCTCAGTTGGTTAAGCGACTGCCTTCGGTTCAGGTCATGATCCTGGAGTCCCGGGATCGAGTCCCGCATCGGGCTCCCTGCTCAGCGGGGAGTCTGCTTCTCCCTCTGACCCTCCCCCCTCTCATGTGCTCTCTCTCTCTCTCGTTCTTTCTGTCTCAAATAAATAAATCAAATCTTAAAAAAAAAAAAGAAAAGAAAAGTGAGATGAAACATAAACCTAAATGCTCTAATACATGGTATAAAGGAATCAGACTGAGCCTCTAGAGAGTGGCAGATACAGTATGAAAGGACCTCAAAGCATGAATGAAAGAGAACATTCAAATTCCTTGAGCTCCCTCTCTGGACTAGGTACTTTATATCTACTGTCCCATTATTCCTCACAGCGTGCTCAGGAGGTGGGAATTAGACACAGGAACTGCAAGGTAAAGAGGTTCGACACCAGACCAAGGTCCCCCAACTAATAAATGGCAGAGCCAAGATTGGACACCAAGTTCACAAGACACCAAAATTCATTTTTATTCCACCACAGTAGGCTGCCTTCTGCCTGGGGTACAGGGATGGAGCTTGGATGGAGAAGCCTTCATGGAGGAAGTGAGCAGACTTCTGTGTAGGGTTTGACTGGTTGGCAGGAAGAGGGATGGACTCCTGGCAGAAGGTGAAGGAAGTGCCAGCACATGGAGATGAGGAAGCCGGGTGGTGGTATAGGGGCAGTGCCACTGATTTCAAAGACGGCTAAAATACAAGATGACCCATTCCATGGCAAGTATGGATTCCAAGCCCATATGGGGGTTGAAAGACTGAGCCCTTGGTGATGCCGACTGGTGGGCTGCAGAAGAGAGAGCGCTGGCAACACTTCTGTGTCCTGCTGCCATGCCCTGAAGCTTAGGGTCAAAACCCAGTGTGCACAGACTCACAGGGAAACATTTATTTTCAGACATCATTTAAGGTAAGCAATGCCTGAAGGACTGAAAGTGTCAACTTTCAAGGTGCTATTTTTGAAACTGCAGAACCTTCCAGTTGGGATACATTTTCTGAAAATTTTCCCCATCATTATTAGCAATTCTGCCAAATAATCACATCCCTAAAAATATTTCCTCCTTGATAATGCACAAATGAGGTCTCTTCATGGAAGAGGAGCAAGGCAAAGAAGGTGATGAATTGCAAATCAATCATAATTTATGCAGATATTCTACTGAAAACTACATTCATCACCTTTTCCAAATAGCACCACAAGAATTTCCTTTAAGTACCAGAAGGCTATTTTCATAAATTGGACACTAATTTGTTTCTCTAATCAATGTGTTTTTATGCCCAAAAGTCAAATAGTAAACAATGCAGTTAGGGTAGGAATTATAAACTGGAAGAACATGGGACACGGTATTCAAAAAAAGAAAAAAAAAGAATGAAACAGCCAAATACTTTTTCTACGGCTTTAGTTCTGCTTTTTTAAGTGCTTTTGTTACCAAAGGACGTTGTGATGTAATTGGTCCTAGTCATGCTGAATATGAACACAAAAATGCCAAATTATCATGAGACGCATTTGGGAGAAAAATTGCCATCAATGCTCAGTGTCCCTGGCAGCTACAGATATGATGAGTAAATGAATAGAGCTCTATCTTCCAAAGCCCGACCACCACAGTCACCAGCATCTAAGAACAAATGGTCATCCAGCAGGACTCAGTTGCTATTTCTCTGACTTGCCTGTGTCAAATGTCACCCTTTTTTTTTTTTTTTTTTTGGTAGCATCCCACTTGTAGGGGAGCAGACAGAGAAAAGTTTAAAGGCCTTGACTCTGGGGATTACTGATTCGGTGTTTAAATATGCATGCCGGAGGCTAGTTTCCTCTAAAGGAAATCCTGACTCAAGATTGTGAGGGCAGGTTGATTTGGAAGGTGATTCCAGAAAGCACCAGTCAGGAAGTGGGGAAGTGAAGTAGGGGAAGGAATACATGAACCAGATGTGTTATTTTTTGTGGGCTAGAAGGGCTGAATCCCACCGAGAGACAGTGTACACGTTTCAGACTTATTCCACCACAGGAGCGAGGTAAGATGGGTATTTATCCACTAACTTCGTTTAGTCATATGTGATAACTGCTACCACAGGGAGGTAGGGTAGCAGGGAATTACATTTCCAATCAATTTTGCACTGCTCACAGGCAGAGTGGACAGCGTCAGTGGCCAGCTAGAACATCACTGTGTTTACAGATGGAAGCCAAGGGTCAATGTGTGGTGGAATGATCACTGTCAACAGGTACATCGGCAGCATCTGCTGCAGGATCTTTTAAGGAGCAATGCTGAGAAGCCTGGGTCAACACTTGATTCCAAGCCAAAGAGCATGCACGTGCATGCACACACACACACACACACACACACTCTTTAGGATAAAGTATTAATAAGCATCAAATAGACCATCAGCAAGCCATTTCAAGACCTGCTTTGAGATGTACACCAGTGCTTAGGCTCTTCCAGTGCTCATCAATGTCTCAAAGACTAAGCCATCTAAGTTATCTGCCCCTTGGTCTAATTATCTGCTCAAAGGACTCAAAACGAAAGGGGAAAGTCAAGACACTGCCATAAGAAGGAAGAATGATTGCAATGTATAACTTATTTACTGTCATATAATCCCATGGCAACCTATACATCTCCTTTTATTAGCATTCATTACATTTGTAATTATTTCTTTTTCATTATCTGTCTTCCCTGAGAGGCCATAAACTCAATGGGGCCAGAGACCATGTCTGATTACTCAAAGCTCTATTCCCTATGTCTAATACGTAGTAGAAACTCGATCACTCACTACTTTTGAATGCAAGAATAAAGGAACGAATGAATCAAGTTATTACCATCATCCATCAGGCAAAATGAATTACATAGCCGAGGTGCTGGACCACTGTTATATATGAGGTAACTTGCTACAAATTAGAAAATGGTGTTCTCTTCTTTGGGCAGATAAATCCCTGAGCCATGGCTCACTGTTTAACAAAAGGAATGCAGACTGAAATTCAGCCCTGGCTCACCCATTATTAGGATGTCTACTGTAGTCATAGAACTGTATGCTCATATTTCTGGTTTTCCTTCTTCCTATGAGTAAAAGTAATTTCCTGTTCCTGTGAAATTAGATGTGGCCACATGGCTTGCCATGGCCAATGAATAAAAGCAGAAGTGAGCCAACTTGGAGGTGGAGGCCTTTGAGAGTGTACAATTTAGCATAATTTGCCATATTCCTTTCCTTTTGCCATAGTAACCAGTAATATTTCAGATGGTAGAACAATGATCAGCCTGTATCTCTAAAGCGAAGATGATAATTGCAGAACACCCAGCTAATCCACAAAGATCTATGGCATAAGGTAGAAAGATACTTTTATTTTTTTATAGATTGGGGTTGTTTGTTACTATAGCACACTTAGCTCATTCTGACTGATACTGTGCACAGCCAGCAGCTCTATATTTGGTGACCCTGGGTAGATTTATATAACTTGCACATTCTCTTCTCCCATGAACTTCTCTGCATACCACACCCACATGCATGCATTATCTTCTCTCTGTATGCATACAAGAGAACCTCTAATAAGCATCGCCTTTCTATGTGGGAAAGAAGATGGAGAGCTTAACCACTTCTGCCAACAGAGGCCCTTCCGAAATCATGTGAAGGAGAAAAAAAAATGCTGCATGCTGTTCATTTAGAAGGGAGGCCTAATTCTTCCATCCTCATGTAATCTCAAGAGCAATTTCTACACCATCAAGGCCACCACTCCCCAGGGGGTCAGAGCTCCAGGCTCATAATTAGTTGTACTACTACTACTATCACTGCTAATTAATGGTTGATGTTCAGCTTAAATTGAATCCTGCCCATTTCTGACTCCTACACTGTAAGTCAAATAGAGTTCCCATTTCCAAATTCTATACTTCATCTTAACAGTATAATTTTATTTAAAAAAATTAAATCAAGGAAGAAATGACATTCCCCAAACTAGTTAGTTGGGTTATCAAAATTAAAAGCATTAAAAATTAATAACATAGGATTAGTATTATTATAGAAATGCATTCAATCTTATATTAAAATACAATTCTTTTAAGCCATGGCTGTCACAGTTAAAATGTTAATAGTATTTAAACGTAAATCCTTCTCCCCATGAAGCAAGAATCATTGTGCAGGCACGTTAGCTATTCTATTCACTTTAGAGATGCTGCCTGGGAGAGCATTTTAATGTAAGCCTTGTCAGTGTTAATCCTGATGTCTGATGCTGAGATGTGTGTTATATTACTTTACGTAACTGAAAAATGGGAAGCCTTTATGTCGGATTACAGGCTGAAATAATGACCTCCTCTCGGAAGCAGGGCCTGGGATATAACAAGGTGCCAAATGGGATTCTAGGTTGGAGCTTCTGCAAGACTTGAAAGGAGCCAGGTCTTTTGTTCAGACACATTCAATCACTAACAAAATGCTTTTGCCCCTTGCTATCTACTTAAGGCTCATTTACAAAGAAGAGTAAGCAAGAGAGACAGACTTGATTCATGGAGGGATGGCCAGCCAAGCTTTGGACTTGGGTAGACAATGGTGGGAATGTACCAAGCCATTTCTTCATTGCCATAACCATAGCCTAGTGCAATGGTGTTCAAAACGTGCTCATGGAGTCCAAGGTCATGTGCAAGAGCTTGAAGCTCACTAGGGGCTGGGTCAGGGAGAGACAGACCCAGTAGGTTCAGTGCCTTCTTACTGCAGCAGAGAAGTTCCCCTTATTTCTGTTTCATATACCAGTATTCTGTTAACGATGGCATATGAAATATGGTTCTACTCTTAAAAGAATTCATTAATTCAACAAATATTTACTAGGCACAAACAATAAACCCCTAAATAAATAATTTCAGAGAGTTATAGGTGGTATACAGACAATAAAGCATGATTATGGGATAGAAAGTGTGTAGGATAAGGGCCACATTCACATGTGGTGAGACACAGAAAGCCTGGTTGGGGGGTGGAAATTGAGTTGAGACATGAATAAACAGAAATAGTCCATCATGTGAGATCTAGAGAAGAAATATTTCAGGCAGAGGAAGCAGCCAGTACAAAGACCCTGTGGCAGGAACAAGCTCATGTTTCTAAGAACAGAAAGAGGGCAATGTGACTCTAGTCTGGAAAGAAAAAAAAGAGGCATAAAAAAGATAGGGGGGACAGATCAAGCAGATGTCACTGTCAGGTGCATGGAAGCAATGGAAGGTTGAAAAAAAGGGGGCATGACAAGATCTAGTTCTAAAGGCTTCTGCCCCATGGGAAACAGACTCTTAGGGTTAAGAATATAAGCTGGGGGAGTAACAGGAAGTTACAATTTCTCAGGCAAGAGAACATGAGGGCCTGGGAGAGAAATGGAGCTGTGAAGATGGTAAAAATTATTTGGACGTTTAACGGTAAATCTGATAAGAAGTGATGGCTTGAAACCACTAACCACAATTTGAGAAGGGGAGGGTGGAAACATGTTGCATGTAGGGAGGGCAGAGTGGGGGATGATGCTCAGAAAGAAGACGATTGTCACTTCTACAGACAGCTCTGGCTCAATGGCTCGCCAAGGATCAGCACAGTGTTTCTGGGCTGAGACCTGAATGTTTTGCCATTGTCTTTCTTCAACTACTTCATTCTTGCTTCCTGATCTGAGCAAGAACTTGAGGTCTGTCTTGAGACATAAAACCCAACATATTTTATACTCTGAGTTAATGTTCTTTTAGGCTCAGTGAATGAACTTGGTCTCTTTTTAATGTCTAGATTACGTATTCTCTCCCTTCACCTGAAGGTGGCTACAAACAAAATGATCTCTAAATTTTTACTTCCTATGACAAATAAGGGGTTTGTGGACTTCATTAATGTGGGGGCTGTGTCTTTTTCCCCTTCGCAACCATCCCATATAAATAGCCTCTAATTAGTTAAAAGACTCAACAAGTTATACCATCAGAACAATGTATAGTAAAATCTGATAGCCCTAATTATCTTAATAATCAGCAGAACCACTCTCAACCTAAGAAGAGGATGAGTCGTTAATGACAATTTATGAAGATTACCCACTTCCTCTTTGTTTGCTATGCAGTTTGCCCTTTCCATGTTAAAATCTGGACACACTTTCTACTTCAATCTAAAAAGGGTGATTTTTAAGAAGTTCCTGAAACAAGACAGGATCAAAATATAAGTAATAATTACATTTATTCTCAATTAATATCACAGTGAATTTATCACAGAACACATAATTAAGTTATAAATGAAATCTCAGGACAGAAACTGCCCCCCTTTTAAGATTTCTCACTCCCCATACACACAAAAATGAGAAGAAATATTTTCTCATTCTGATCCTAAATCACCACTGAAACAGTGACATCACTTGCTTTCAATGCAATTTGCTTTATTTTGTGATTACCTTATCATATGCCCTCTTTTTTTTTTCCTGTGTAATTGCTTTAATCCTTTTATCTAGAACCAGAGGGAAATCTATCAGCTTCACCTTTTTGGTATGCTTCAGCTCAAGGAAACTATATAATTCAAAACTAATCCAAAATTTAGGACCAAATATCACATATTATACACTTCCTAGACCTTTGAGAGTTTCACTCTAAATATATGAACAAAATCCTCCCCATACCTACACCCTAGGGTATGTCCTTACCATCCCAGGTCATGAGACAAACCTATTTGTGGTTAGAATGCAGGGTGGGAAGGCAGCTTAAAGTGTGTCTACTTCAATAATTTTTGGATATGGTGAAGAAATGGACTCCAAGAAGAATATAAGGACCAAGGTCATTCGAAGAGCTGGTGACAGTCTTGAGACTAAAACCCAACATATTTTACTCTCAGTTAATGCTCTTTTAGGCTCAGTGAATCAACTAATGCAGAAACACTTAAGAAATAACTTATATCTCTTTTCATTATGTTTTGCCACTACAAAGACTGAACATGGTCCTACCAAGAGAGCTAATTTCAATATTCAAAAAAGAATAATCTTCTCAAAGAATCAAGGGATTCATCAAGTGATCCCCTTCTGTCTGCATTTCAGGACACCAAAACGCCAGTCCTCTGTACAAACATGCTTTCTGGATTCTAAAGCAGGGAGATTAATGTTCTTCCATTTCCTAGTCACAGTATAATCAGTATGAAGGAATAAGATTAGTGTTATGCCATTTCCACACACAAAAAATTTCTCAATGCAACTGTCAGTGTATGTGTTTCAAAATAATAATGGGGAATGCTTAATACAAGGTATTGCTCCTTATCTATGGATTGTGAAAAGAAAATTAGCTCACACATCCCTTGATATAGAAAGCACATATGAAGACCTGAATTACACCATCTTGCCATCGATATTGTTTTGCTAAAAGTCAGTTTATGCCCCAGCCCCAAGTACCACAAGGCTCACAGTGCATTTCTCTGACAGAAACTCAGAACCTGAAACATACATTACTCTTGCCTTCAAACCAGCCGACATTAGATGTAAGCTCCTCAACTCCATGGCATTCAGAAACTCAAAATGATGTCCTTTAGACTCTCCATCTCTTGAATCTGATTTTCTATGGGTGTTGGGCTAATTTCTTGCTCAGCTTGGGGTAGAGGAGCCTGGAGGAGGAAATAGGTGTGTCTAGCCATTTTTAGGCTTAAATTACACCAGCTCAGTGAGTCCAGATTGAAGGAAGAGGAGAAGGAGAAGGAAAAAAAAAAAAAAAGGATCTTCCTACTGCTTTTATATAAAATTCCAGGAAAAGAGTTTAATTGACTGTTCAATCATATGCTCACTCCTTAGATCAGTCACTGTAGCCAAAAGATGGTATACCTTGATTACATATGCCTGGTCATATCCCCATTCTGTGGCTGAGACCAGAATACTGTGCCACTGTCTTTTCTTAAATATTTCATTCTTGCCTCTTGATCTGGCTGAGAACTTTATGTTTCATATTACCATACTATGTACTGATATGGATACCATGAATAGGAGACCATGCAAAACCATATGACATGTGGGCAAAATGTAATCCAGTGAAAATGGGCCACTATTATCAGGAATCATTTAAAGTTATGCCTGGAAGACAGAAACAACAGGTGTCCTCTGCTGTTTCAAATGAGTTTACTAAGAAATCAAAGTCTGTGTCCTCTTTAATAATACACTTTAATTCCAAAATCAGAAGTAAAAGGGTTTTCTCCAACCAACAAGCTCAAAGAGTTCAGCTCCTTCTACTAGATAAGCCAAGAAGAACGAGCAATGCATAAAGGTCTCTCAGATCACTCTTTCTTTCATGTTTAAATTCCATAACTATAACCACAGTTGATAAATTTTCTAACTTAGATTACCACATTAAGGAAAAAAATACCCTTCATCTGGTTGTGTTCAATGCTGAATGCCTGCATTTTTCATGTACTAGTCACTGCCCCAACCTTTCTTAAAGTACATTCTTTTTTTTTTTTTTTTTTACTTCCTGTCTAAGGTTACCAGATGAAAATTGCCTACTGTAATTCTAGGGGTTTTTTTTTTCGGTTTTACTATTCATCTAAATCTGTGTGGTTTGGAGTTTTCTTCTGGAGTAACATTAATCCTAATGATAGCTGTCACTTTTTACCTACTAGTTATTAAATCCTAACTATATTTAGCATCACCTACATTATCATTAATCTTCATACCAGCAATTATTATCTTCTCCATTATATAGTAGGGGAAACTGAGCCTTATAGAGCTCAAAGGTTTGCTCAAGGTCATGCAACTGAGAAGTGGTGTAGCCTAAAGCCAAACTTTTCTCTCTGCACTACCAAACCTCTGCTTCTAACTTTATGCTCTATTCCTGCCTTTCTGTCTACCAAGTACTCCGTCTCTCCCAGGTACCGTGGCAGACACTACCCATGCATTACCTCATTTAACTCTTACTTTACACTTAGAAGATACAGATTCGCATTCCCATTTTATAGGTGAGAAAGCTGAGGCTCAAAGAAATTAATCAACAGACCTAAGTTATCTAACAATTACTTTAAAAGCTCAGATAGTTTTATCTATGAATCTCTTGTTACCCGCATTTTGTTTTGTTTTGCTCAACCCAGTCTTAATAGGCACTCTTGCCACAAATCATCTCATTGTGAAAAATAGTTTAAAAAATAGAGCCATCTCATAAGGACAAGGACTGTCCTCATTCTTCCTGGAGCTGGTTCCTTTTGGCAGTGGGTAATGCCAACTCAGTCACATTCAGGAAGGCTGCCTTGCCTTCTTCAATGCCATAACAGTAGAATGGATTTCTGGAAGTAGAGACCTACCTTAACAAGGAAGGAGGAAACTGCAAGGTGCAAATGACTAATCTCTTGTTACCTTCCTCTTAAAGTTCCATGCATATGTGCTAAAAAATCAGAACCCGGGGAGCCTGCCTCTAGTTTGAGAAGATTCCAGATTTCAAAAGTTTTGGGTACTATTTGAAAGGTCATTCATTACCCTGCTTTTGCTAGAAACAGACACACACACACACACACACAGGCACACATGATTCTTCCATATCGGTGCTTCTCAAACTATGTGCAGTGAAGGACATGTGTGTATATATATATTTCACCTCTATTCATGGCTGACCGATACACTGTCCTAGTGCGGATGATGAGAGACAGCTGACACCACAGATGACTCACCGCACGAATACGACCACACTCAAACTGGTCTTGACCTTATTCAATAAGACAAGTCCATTGATCATGCACTTTGATGTCAAGGCAGTGTCAAACTGTGACAGAGCTTCTCATCCCAGACTGGTATCATGCATTTCTTCGGGACTGGCACTAAGCATCCTATGATATTTTGAGTTGCCCTGTTCCATAATTTTAGACCCAGGGGTGGCAGACCCCATGCACAGAGTGGCAAGGAAGTGTGCATGCTGCTAAGGAAGCCACCACTGCAGCCACCAAAATGACTGTTTCTGGAGCCGGTTTGGGCAACAGTGGAGAGTACCAACACTGTAAATATTTTCTGATCTTGTAGAGACCCACCTGCATTTTTCTGTGTGTACTATTAATAATAACTAATATTTGTAGGCTATCTTGATGGTTTTCAAAAGGTTTCTTATATGTTAGCTAAAATAGCCCCACTACAACCTGTGAAATACCTCTACCCTAGCCCACCCTCCCATTCTACAAGAAAGGAACTGAGAGTATTTGTGTAACAAACCCAAGTTTACATAGTCAGTTTTAGAGCCTAGCAAGGATGACACCGAAGTTTGATCTGATTTGCCAACCCTGAATGACTGATGACGATTGCCAGGAGGGTACTTGGAGGCTATGTGTGGGCTCAGTGTTAGAGGGTCTGATAGATTAGCAATGTCTTCCAGGTCAGACTAGATACACTGCATTATCTTGGATAGATTCCAGTCTAGGTAGACTGATTTCATTCTCCAGGTATTTTACCACTTTACCAAGAGCTGATTCTCCCAAGGATCCATATCTGAAAGAGAGAATCGACCAGAACGATAACTAGAGAACGCTGGGGCTACAGCATAGCCTCATTCTAATTGTTTCCCTCAGGTCACCCACTCTCCTACCCAGCCTCTAGCCAATGGTTTCCTCCTCCACTATTGATATTTGGACAGCTATCTTGCACAATGTAGCATATTTAGCAGCATTCCTGGTCTCTACTTTCTAGATGCCAGTAGCACTCTTGCCCCAAAGTGACAACCAAAAATGTCCCCTAGAGGGCAAAACCATGCCGTTGAGAACCACTGCTACAGTACAAATGGAATTCTTTCTCCTTCTATGAATACCATGAAATAATTGTTTCTGTACCTTCAATTATATTTTATATTGTTTCCTTTTTTAAAAATTTCTCAACCTCTTCCTTCTCCTCCCTGCTAGCTTCCCTAACCCATCAAAATTCTTGTCATTCTTCAAGATCATTGAAAAACCTACCCCAATGAAAGGTCTTTCCTGATCAATTTCTTATGGTTTTCGACCCACTTTGCACCTGGTCTGCATCTTACCAACTCAAGCTGAGTGAACTTCATTTTACCAGCATAATCCTATTGGCTTATTTCTTCCCAAACTGATGGTAGGCTTTGTAGGGGACCACAATCCTCACTGTGACTCAATAGTACTCAGCACAATATCACCCCTGTTGATGGGAAATTATAATTTATTGAAATTAAGTAAAAAGAGATTTTATTTTTCCTCATTTAGGACCTTCTGTGGGTTTTTGGACTCCAGTTAATAGAACTTTTTACTGGCTTTCAGCAGCCACACAAATCCCTAGTAGTTTTAGCTAGTCTTCTCATTTGGGGATGGATGAAGAGTGCCCTTCTCAACCCCAGTTGTAACAACCACAGATGACTCTGGACAATGCCAAATGTCCTTGGGAGGTGGGGAATGGCAAGTGGGGGTGGGGGATGATGGGGATAGACACAACAGAATTGCCCAGTTGAGAACCACTGTCTAGCGTGAGGTCCCATTTACACTGTTGTCCCAAAGAAATTATTAATAGCGTCCTCCACCCCTTTACTTCAAATATGTCCCAGTTTGGAAGAGGGATTACACTATATCTCTACTTACTCTCCTGAGGCAGTGACCTTACTCTCTCCTCATGCAGATTCAGGAGTGAAGCAACACATTAGTCTGAATCCCTATGCCTCCAAGGAATGCATTTTTGTGGTGAAAAGATCTCCTCTTCCAAGAATATAATGCTCTCTTCTCCCTTCATACAGGCAGTTTTGGGAGATAAAATCAGCACAACCTTTCTGCAGGGAAATGTGAAGGTCATAAACTATCTCGACCTCCCAAAAAAGAATCACATAATGTTTACAGCTTTTCTCGAAAAGGTTGTACATTCTATAGATGTCCTTCCATGTCATGCTAACCCCAAATGTCTCAAAAACAAGTTTAAAGCACTCAGATCCATTGACCCAACTTATTCTGTAGCCAAGAAACAGCTGTGTTCCACATTAACACAAAGGGCTCATTCTCTACTGATGGGAGATGCCAACACACCTGGTTAAAAAGTTCAAAAAAAAGTTTAAAATGAATCAGCCATTTTGACTAGCACAGTGATTCTCCAGCTTCCCTGTGTATGAGAATCACCTGGAGGGCTTGTTGAACCAGAGATTGCAGAGACCCCTCCTCTCAGATTTCAGTAGGTCAGGGACAGAACTCATCATCTGCATTTCTAACAAGTTCCCAGTTAGTTGGGTTGTTGGTGTAGTGCTGTAGTTGCTGGTCTAGTGCTCTAGAAAATGCCAGCAGCTCCCTGCTTACCCCTCAAGGATCGAAGCATTCAATACTGGGGAATGGTCTGGGGAAGAAAGAAGGGAGCTCAGGTGTCATTTTTTTTTTTTAAAGATTTTATTTATTTATTTGACAGAGAGAAACACAGCGAGAGAGGGAATACAGCAGGGGGAGTGGGAGAGGGAGAAGCAGGCTTCCCGCCGAGCAGGGAGCCCAATGCGGGGCTTGATCCCAGGACCTGGAATCATGACCTGAGCCGAAGGCAGACGCTTAACAACTGAGCCACCCAGGCGCTGAGGAGCTCAGGTGTCTTAATCAGACTGCTTGCACAGCTGTTTCAGCTAATCAGAAGAAAATTATTCTGCTGGGCACCACACTAGGCGCTAGAGATGCAGCTAGAGCAGGACAGATGCAAACCCTTTTCACCGTACTCACTGCACCCCCAACCCTCCCCCCCACCCCGCCACATAGCTGGTTTCCCCTTTTAGAGATGAAAGCTTTCCTATGGGCTCTAGTTCCATGCTTTCTAGTACTCTGTTCTATTTATCAGCTGCTCATCAGTCACTTCAATCATTCTCCAAATCCCCCTAAGAGAGGTCCCATTTTTCAAAAGCAAAGACAAAGAAGCCGGGATGACAAAACGGAACTGAAACCCAAGAGTTTCTACAGGCATCTCCTAGTTCAGCAAGTATTTCCTTTTTTTCTGTGACTCTGATCATTTCATGGAAAACCCTTACATAAGTATGGCCCATACCAGTCTCATCTGTCCTTTCGTTCCCTCTGGAGACGGGAGGGGCATGGATTTATTCCTCATTTGTTGAAGGTCCTGAGAAGAGCAGTGTTTCACTCCAGCACTGATAACTGAGTGTGAAGGTGCCTCAGACTTGTTTCCAGGGAACAATAATTCAGACTATGATTTAGGACGTTTCCTTTCTTCTGTCACTGTCGCCAAGGCCTGAGGGAAAGCAATCTACATTCTCGTTGACCTCTGCGGCAACTGCTGGAGGTGTCAGCCGTTTCTCTTTAACTACTCCTCACTGTTTACTCTTTAAGAGTTTTCACCTCTCAGGAATGCTCTGGCTTAACCTTTTCATCATCATTTGGGAAGGTGAGAGGAAGTGTGGGCCAAGGCATTCTCATTGGAGTCATCAAGACTCTTGTCTCATGCTGGGCTCTTTGTGGGGCTATTATATTTGTTCAGGAAATAGGGAAAAAGCCCTGCGATTTGTAATCCCTCCTGTGCAGTGAAGGGGAAGCCTATAAAATAACTATATTTTTGTGATACTAGGAGCATCCAGATGGTTTTGTTACTCTCAATTTTTAGGAAAGAAAAATTTACCTTCTTTCCTAACCAAAAATGCATTTTAAGATAGTTATTCATTGGTTAACTTCAAATTACCAGGGACCTAACAATGGTTTGATAGCAGAAGGGGGACTCATTTTGTAAGTACTCTGTTAGGGAAAGATGGCTCATGAACATGGTTTCATACGGTGTCCATGGGTCATATTCATATGGGTTCATATGACATCCATATATCAGCCATGGTTGCATCATTTTCTAAGATCTCAGACTTTCTCCCAAGCACATATGCCCTTAGGATCAGAAACAACTTCTGTTTCATGAAAAATAGTTTTAGTTCAAGAACTGTATAGATTCCAGATTACAGAGGTTCTCTATCCCAGTAGTGAAACAAGCAAAAAGAGGACGGTCATTCAAATACACATAGGTCTACAAGATGGGGATCCCTGGTAGGTACAATTATAGTTAGCCCATATGCATAATATTTCCTCAGGTAATAAAGGAACCCCTGAGTTCCTTTGATGGGTCTTTGGCTTTCCATGAAATCATACATATCAAGCACTATTTACAAATACTCCCTCTTTCAAAAGGAACTGCACCACAAGCACAGCATGTGGGAAAGGAGAAGCTACCAAATTGGAGCAAGGAAAAAGATGCAAATGTTCTTGGGTCACTCTGAGGATCACCTCACTGTCATTTATGTGCATGAGGACTGGGATCCCCTCTACAGCATTAACAGTTCTTTGTAGCTATTTTCTTTCATGTTTATGGGCTCTGAGCTATGTGAATTGTGGCTTTGGTGTAATGAGGACAGGTTGTTATTTTAACCATTCCTTCAGTTTCTTCTTGGAGGTAGAATATGAATTACAAAATTGGTGAAGCTGGAACAAACATTCCATTTTGGAGACAGAAGGGGTCTTATGCAGTGTTTTTGTTCTACAAAGGAATTCGGATTTTATCTTGGGGCAGATTGGTCCTTGCTCCAGAAGGGAATATTTTGGAAAACATCCTCTGCTCATGTAAATATAAGGTATATGCCTCTCTAGTTGAATTGGTGAAGTCCTCAGTCAGCAAAGTATTCTAAACACAGATGCTTCAGGCTCTGATATTAAGAAATATATTTAATAATATCAATTGGACATGTAAAGATGTTCAACATCACTAATCATTAGAGAGACTGCCTCATGCCTATTAGAATGACTATTATAAACCTACACACACAGAGAAAATAACAAATGTTGGTATGGACATGTAGAAATTGGAACCCTTGTGCACTATTGGTGGGGACATAAAATGCTATAGTCACTGTAGAAAACAGTATGGAAGGTCCTCAAAAATTAAAAATAAAATTACCATATGATCTAGCACTCTGGGTTTATATACCCCCAAATAATTAAAAGCAAGGACTCAAAGAGATATTGTACACCATTGTTCATCACAGCATCACTCGCAAAAGCCAAGATGTAGAAGTAATCCAGTGTCTGTCGACAGATGACTGCATAAACAAAATGTTACATATTTAATGGAATATTATTTAATCATAACAGGTAGAAAATTCTGACAAATGCTAGAACATGGATGAACCTTGAGACCATTATGCTAAATGAAATAAACCAGTCACAAAAAGGCAAATACTGTATAATCCCACTCATACGAAGTAGCTAGAGTAGTCACACTCACAGAGACAAAGAGTAAAATGGAGGATGTCAGGGGCTGGGGTAAGAGGGATATGGGGAGTTATTGTTTAATGGGTACAGAATTTTAGTTTTGCAAGATGAGGAGAGTTCTGGGAATGGATCGTGGTGAGGGTGGCAATGTGAATATACTCAATGCCACTGAACTGTCCACTGAAAATTGTTAAGATGGTACATTTTATGTTATGGGTATTTTACAATTTAAAAAATAATAGAAAATGCAAAAATATATACAATGAACATCTTAACAAGAAACTGTGATTAAAGAGATCATTTTTTCCTAAATGGAAATGTGTATTGCATTAGGGCTGAAATCATCTAGTATGGATGATTTTGATGTCTAATAACAAAATTATTTAAATATTATTTTTGATGTCTAATAGCAATATTATTTAAAAATGAATAACTGAGAATTTGAGAGAAGCATTGGATTGCATGCTTTCACCACAGGGGGAGCAGCAGACCCACCCTACTATGGAGACTGGGATGGTGCTTCCCTCAGAGGAAACAAATGTTCCACAGTCAGTCATCCTGGGGCACAAAAACAGACTTCAAGATGAAGAGAGGTAGAGGGCATTCCTATTTTGGGAGTAAATGGGCCCCTTAATCATGGTAACAAGCTAGAGGTGAGGGCAGGGAACTCCCATTCCATCAAGGGTAAAAGCAGAAATATCTGAAATCCATCTTTCAGCTAGAGCTTCCTGCATTAGTAGCAGACACGACTGGTTGTCTTCCCACTCTCCATTCCTCTTTTCTACCTTGCTAAAAGATCCTCAGTTTTGTCAAGGTAATTACCTTTTTCCATCTGCTCACCTTCTTTGTGGGTAGCTAATCCCACCTTCAACTGAATTGGTCTACACCATTCATGGAAATAGAGGATATAATTCTTTTTTTTTTTTTTTTAAGATTTATTTATTTATTTGAGAGACAGCATGCATGAGTAGGGGGAAGAACAGAGGGAGAAGGAGAGAGAGAAAATCTCTTCCGCTGAGCATGGAGCCTGACACGGAGCTGGATCTCAAGACCCTGAGATCACGACCTGAGCCGAAATCAAGAGTTGGACGCTTAACCAACTGAGCCACCCAGGCACCCTAGAGGATATAATTCTGACCACTGACATACTAGCTATTGGGGAGACACCCATGAAACACCTCCTTGTCTCTTAAAATAACCACCTAAGAAGACATGGGCACAACTCTTCTGCTGTTTGGGTGGAATGGCTATACCACCATTGACATCTTGTGACCATGAAGGTCACTAGTCTTGAACCAAAAGCCAATAGAGAGAACACAGAGTAGAAAGAAGGGAAGAAATTATATTCTTTATTTTTGATGTTTGTGCCAATTAGATACACAACCATGAAACAGCTTACCTTTAAACTTATTGTTTGAGCTTTTTGAATCAGAATATTTTATAATGTGTAGACAAAAGCATTTTACTTAACTGATTCAGACTTGTAATTCCTTCATGTTTTCCTTGAGTCATCAAAAAAAAGTTTGTTATAAATTATAGTCTAGTGTTGTCTATGCCTTTGAAGAATTAAGAGGAGATTGATGGCCACAATGGGGATGAAGAGGCCCTGGAACAAACCTCAGGAACATGTAGACGTAGTTCTAAACAGCAAGCGGTGATGAGCAGTGAGCAATGACCCACAGCAGGAAATGGCAAGTGACATCAGAGTTGGATGTATAAGACATGTAAATAAGCCCTAGAGGTCTTCAGAAAGATGAGAGGAGGGGGATTCATTTAAGATGTTAACTTCATTTAGGGGCACCTGGGTGGCTCAGTCAGTTAAGTATCTGCCTTTGGCTCAGGTCATGATCCTGGGGTCCTGGGATCAAGCCTTGCATCAGGCTCCCTGCTCAGCGGGGAGTCTGCTTCTCCCTCTCCCTGTGCCCTCCACTCCCACTTGTGCTCTCATGCTCTCCCGCTCTCTCTCTTGCTCACTCTCTCTCAAATAAGTAAATAAAATCTTTAATTAAAAAAAGATATTAACCTTGTTTAGACATGCAGAATAGGGGCTTGGGCTATAAAGGCTGAAAAATAGTAAATTCGGAGGCATTCAGACAATATTGGCTATAAGGATTATCACAGGATCCCCTTTCAAGAAAATGAGAGACTCCCATGGGACTTCTTACATATATATATATATATATATATAGATAGATAGATAGATAGATAGATAGATAGATAGATAGATAGATAGATAATATATCTGCATATTTTCTGTAAGGATACTAGTCATTAGAATGACAAGTTGAAATTGGTGTATTGAGACAAATGGAAAGTTCCTCACGCCTCCTCCCTTCTCCCAAAGTGAGTTGTATAATTATGCATAGCGAGTCAGATGAGATTAAGAAAGCAAAAGCCCTCACTCAGGCCTGGACAAAAGATAAAACAGGATGGTCAAAAGCATGATTGGTTTCCACCTTAACAGCTTACTTTCAACTCTTCAAAAACTAATAAGGAATAAGAAGTTATATTTTAGGTTAATAGTTGCACCATTATTGAAGAACCTGGCTCATATCAATGAGCCATGAGCATTTCCTACCTTTAAAAAAAATAATGAAAAGAATGATTGATTGTACTTGGCATATTTTCCTCTCTGTGGTTGCATTCCACTGCAATTATACAAATATAATATAATTTTTCCAAAGGCCATGGCCACCTGACAGAAGCATTTGAAAACCAACTATACTTTGGGCATCCAGGCGCGCGCGCGTGTTTGTGTGTGCGCGCACGATACAACACTTCAGAAGAGAAACTCGTATTTGACATCCAGAGCCTTGTCTTCCTGCTTCCAGTCACTGTCCAGGGGTACTTATGCCAGTCATACCTGAATTTTGATAATATTGATTTTTCAGAGGTTCTTAAGACCTCTAACTGACAGCTGTCCATTATACCAAGAACTGTTATTTTCACAGGAAGGTCAGAAGCCCATTTCTGACTCTCAGTCAGTGTAAAGAAATGCTGCCCCAAAAAGTGAAATTCTTTTACAAACACACTCACTCACTAAGCACCAGAAAGAGCTCAGAGCTTTCAAAAGTGCTGTGAGTCTAAAGATTCAACAGCTTTGGGAAACACAGCCTGAGAGGAAACAGGAGAAAAACAATACAAAGACATCAGCTGTGTGATCACACACAGTGAGGTATCAAGATATATGACCTCATAGTTTTTGACAGGGGTTTGGAGAACCACCTAAGTTACTTGATACTGACACTAACGAGAGAGGGTTTCAGAGCAAGTTTCAAGAGCAGAAGGAGGAAGGACTCAAACCCAAGCCCCATGGAGGCTGCTACCCTATACTGAGAACTCTGCAGGCAGTTATCTTTCCCCACCTGGCTCACAGCTTATGCTGTGATTAAACCGAACCCTTCTGACTGTAAACCCTTTTGTTCTGTCTCACTATTTCACAGAGGCTCGGTGTGTTAATCAAACTGTCATCAAAAAAAAAAAAAGGGCACATTCCATCCAAATGAAGAAAAATTTGAGCTTTCTACAATAAACACATTTTACAGTGGATGAGCTTTTCACAGAGTAATTATTTCACTTCTCCCAAAGATTACTGATTACATCATACAGAAATACTAAGAGAGGCCTGTTTTATCTTCCCCATCTATCTATGGTTCTTGTGCAAACTTATACTTGTTACCATGAAAAATGACAACTTTGCCATCTGATCAAAATGTTAACAAGGTAACTGTCAGTGAGATGGATCTCTGACTGTCACTGCAAGCCAGAACATGAGGATACATTGATATTTCTCAGTGCAGCCACTGCTTCCCCAATGTTCACTAACAACATTTCCACGGTGAGGGTAATAAATCACCTAGAAATAACAAGCTATAGAGGATCTCGGGATATGATAAATTCATCCTAACAGCACAATCTGCAAGGTAGAAAACAATTGATAATGATCTAAAGAAAGGCCTAATCAACTGCCATTTGCCATAATGGGGTAGATGAAGCAAAGATGAATCCTAACCATTTGATGCATGCAATGACAAAACTGAACTCCTCAGAGAAAAACACACAACAACAAATAAAATACAAATGAGTTAATGTTCTGGGGGATCAAATAAATGGAAGATAAAGTTAATAATATAATCCAGATACAATGTTTATATTAGACATGGGTAGGAATGAGATAATCATAGCAATTGCTGGGTTCATAAATACCCTATAGTGGAAAGTTCCTCATGACACTAATAAAGACTGGCTCAGTTCTTAGTTTCGTGGACTTTGTGCCAGTACTTTGATATTAAAACTCTCTAGATCACATTATTTCTGAGCCTTTAATTCAGTGGTTTAACCAGTGAAACCATTTTTGTTCCCCTAGCATTATGGTCAAGTGCCATACCAATGGAACCAAGAGAGAAGAAAAGAATAAGTCCAAGCGGAGATAAGAAAAAATGGGAACTCAAACACAAGATAGGAAAGTCCTACAGGAAGATCATGGCATCAAGTCACAAAAACAAAGAAAATATGGTTTCAAACTGCTCGATTACTGCCCATAGCTACATTCTTAGGGTTTTAAGAGTAAGATACAATCGCATGGCAGCTATTAGTCTAATTCTTCCTCTCCTTGCTCACTACCCTTTGGCTACTCTGCCTTCTGTTATTTCTAAAATACTCCAAGCTCCTTCCCTCCCCAGAGTCTTCGAATTTCCTCTTGCCTCTGTCAGGGTTCTGTCTCTTCCCTGTCTTTTTCACTTGCTCCAGCTTACATCTTCTCCCATGTTCTTCCTTGTCCACTCACTTCAAAACAATCTCCACTCCCAGCCCTTTTGGTCTCTATCACAGCTTCCATTTCCAAGGCAGCAAGAACCATGTCTGTCTGGATCACTGTCATTTCCAAGCTTCTAGCATGTTGGCTGTCACACAGTAGGGATTAAGCACAGCCCAGAAGCTGAGCTCTGTGATGTCAGATTGCCTGGTTTTGAATCTTGGTGCCAGAACGCAGTAGATATGTAACCCAGTATGAGTACCCAATTTCTGTGTGACATGGGTCCTCATTTGTAAAATGGGGAGAATAGTAATGCCTACTAATGACAGTGTTTTGAAGATTAAATGAGATCATGCATGCAAAAAAAAAAAAACTTTAGATAGTATCAGGCACATTGGAATCCATTTAAATTCATTAGCTGAAGTTATGATTGCAAGAGCAGAGGTAATTTTGACATATTTAAATGAATTAATTAATGATAATGGATATTAGGTCAATGAGCCATCTTCTTTATTACTTGTCTGTATTTTTACTATGAGCCCAAACAATACTATATTCATTCTAGTTCCATAGTCTCAGACTAAATGGAAAGAATGGATTCTGGTCTTTAAGTCCCTTTAGGGAGTACCAGTAAATACAGTCACTTCCAATATGGCAGTGCTGGAAATAGCAATGCCATTGTTCATTTGGACATCTCAATAGCCTTTAATAATATATAAAAAAAAATGGGTTCATGGGTCTATTCCCTATAAGAAGCAAAGATGTTCGGCACACAAACGTTTGTCATGGGCAGCAACACTGTACCTTAGCTCCCACTTCTCAACGATTTAGCTCTTCATCCATTCCATAATCATGCAATTGAAGGCTTCTAATGGGCCATGTAGCAGGGAAAAAATGATATTAAGACCACCTGGCTATGGAGATACATGCTTCTAAAGAGGCCAGGTTCCAACCCACCACAAGCTGTTGACCAAATGTATTATTTCTGCTACACTGGCACAATTTTTGAAACCTTTATATATTTATACATTTGGTTATTTATTCTTCCACATATTAGAATGTGGAGATAAAATTATCCTTAGGAAAAACAGAGGAAGGAGAAGTGGGCAACAAGTCATTAATAAAATCATTTCTGGGAGGTGGGGAGAATGGGAAGATAATGGGTTCCACTAATCTCTATGAGGCAGTAGTCCTTAAGCTTTTGGGGATCATAAGCCCTCTGTCAGATTCTGATTAAAACTATGGATTCCCAAGGCAAGTGCACATAAATGTTCATGTATAATTTTTAGGGGTAGAAGAACCCCATTAAGTCCATCAATGAACCACACACTCCAGGTTAAAAAAAAAAAATTTCTATAAAGACTTAATATTACCCTCACCTCCTTTGCATGCAGTCATTTTGTCCTCCAATAAAATGAGTAAAATTAAGTTTTAAAAAAAGAAAGAACTAAAATATAAGGACAGAATATTGGAGTTTAAAAGATCTTTGCTTGGTTACTATCTAAAGCTAAGGTTATTTGCTTTAACATATAATAATGCAATTTTTATTAATTAAATGCAAATTGAAATAAGATAAGACAAACCTATAGCACTATAATTTCTGAATGAGTAATAACATGTCAGTTTTTTCCCTAACAAATTAGCTGAGGCAAACTTTCAGTTACTAAATTATAGTAATATGGGATACAAGAAAAAAATTTAACATCAGGTGCTATGAAATTATTCACATTAAGAACTTTTATTTCCTACTTTCTTTTTCACTAAAATAATATATTTTTCTCATTTTCAACCAGTCTAAACGTGAGGTATTTATTTTGCCTACTGTTCAAATTAAACACTGAATACTCTCAGGGGCAGATATGATCAAAATAAGAGTCCTTTAAAATGCCTGCATACAGTGTAAAAAAACATTTAGGTATGGAACACAAAACATTCAAAACACACATGCACATTTATGTGTTTGGAAATATACAATTAACATCCTTCATGAAATAATTTTGGGGACTCATACTACTGAAATATCCTCACAACTTCAATTGGGTAGATAAAGAAAAAAAAGTTATTAACAATATTCAAGTGCAGAAAACAATTAGGAGGGGGGATTATTATAGCACATTGTTTTCAAGGTGAGCAGCCAATAATTGAGGTTTAAGAGATCCCTCAGGTAGTACTTAGTGGAGAAATCCAGACTTGGCAATGGAATCTACTTTCCATTTAATTACATTATCTGAATCAAGGATATAACTTTCACCTTCCCACAAAGCAAACTGTTTACAAAGAAGACTGTTCAGGCAAGTGAGTGGAAGTGTGGAGAAATTAGGAGCTTCAAAGGACTTCAGGTGATAGGGAAGAATATCTAGAAAATGGACACACACTGTAGAGAGGTAGGCAGATGCTGTGGCAAATGTTGCTGCTTCCTAGAAAAGCATGACATCGTGGGCCATCACTCCCCTTCCTGTATTAGCCCTGGTTGATCTCCTTTGTCACTAAAGAAACATGGTTTCATCCTTAACACTGAACAAACACACCTAACGCTCAAGAATATAGAGCTTCCCAAGTTGATAAAAGGCAAAACTAAATGGACTTTGGCCATGACTGTGTTGTTGAGAGAAGAAGGATAGAGAGTTTCCAGGGGAAATGATTTTCTTCAGTGTTCTTACTAGGTCAGCAAACCCCCATTCTTTCCAGACTTTCTTCATCTCTTGCTTATTTTGGAATCCACATACGTTGGATACAATGATGTGTCGGGGTTGGTTTGTACTGACTCATAAGGAGTTATTTATAGAATTTTCAGAAATTTTGTGAGCCAGTTGCTTAAAAAGCCATGAGAAGTTAAACTTTGTAACTTGTAATTAAATAAACATTAATAGCCACGACAGTATTTAAAAATCCTTACTTCCTAATGATTTCACCATTCTCTATGCTTCTTCAGTATTCATGTCTATTTTATTTGTATGGTAGAAATCCCATACAATAGTGTGCTACTGCACATCTCTTTCTAACTCTGCATAGTGATGTCTAGTTTGTAGTTTGAAATCAGCCATCATGGGAGTATTTATTATGATGGAATTGGCAAACACTACAGATTTACTATTTGGTTGGTTATCTAGTTCTAAGAAGTGATAGATAAGCTATTAACGCAGGTTAAACTTAAAAGTGTTTTGTGTTTATAACTGTTACATTGTGAACAGCACAAAATTGAGAAGATATTCTTCCAGTATTCTAAATCTATGATCTCACTCATCAAAAAGTCACTCATGTTATTGACCAATGAGTAACATTTTGGCATATTTCTTCATTTTTTCACTTTTGTCTTATTAATGTAAACAAAATATCAACCAGCATTCATGTCAGACATTTGCTGAACTGGATAGTAACCCAGCATTATTTCTCATCTGAATTTCTCAGACTGTGGCTGAATTGCAACCACAAGTTGACTACAAATATAAGAATTCAGCCAACATCAACAAAAGCAGTCTGTGAGAGTAAAAATGTGTGCTATGCATACTTTATATCAGTAAAATTTATAATAAACTTATATGTATATACGAAGATACATTCACATACAAATTTTTTCCCCTGAAGGGATGATTGTTAAACATTTACTAGCACACCACTGGATATAAATACAATAAATATACTTAGTAAAAGATGATCATTCAACTTTCCTACAGACAACTTCATTATGGTTGGAAACTAAAGGCTAGGAGATTTACTGGGTCATTATTTGCTATACCATTTACTTCCCCAAACAGCAAGGCTATCACGTCGGTGACAGATGTGAATCCTCCTTCTGTTATTTTGAGGGTAGACAGGGGAGTCCTGCTAGGGGATGGTAGGGAAATTCACTTTTAGCAGGGAGGAAAAAACAGGAGAAGTCAACAGGCTGTCAGTTGCCAGTGGACTGCTGAGAAGTAGCTACTGGACATAATAGAAACTATTCAAACAAAAGATCATTAATGTGAAATCTTTGGGAGAATATGTACTTTGTATGTGTTGAGATAATATTAAGAGATCCTGTTTGGTATTTGGTTGTATTCAAACTAGTTTAAGACTGTAATGCATTTAATTTTAAAGACAGAAAAGACCTTAAGCCAATGTTTCCTTGCAGTTTTACATTTTAGAAAACAGTAAAAAAAAAAAAAAATCACCAAAATCAAAAATTAAGCAAAACAAAAATGGGATACCAAGACAGACATGCTGTTTTATTGTTGTTGTTTCCAAATAAAGATATTTTTAAACCCTTCTATTATTAGCCTCATGCCCTTAAGAAAGCTCATCAGTTGGCCATGAGGGTCACTCAGGTGTTAAGAGGTACCCAAAGTTCATTTACTATCAACATTGAGAAGGAGAAACAGGAAAAGCATTGGGTCCAGCCGATGGAAGCCACATCAGCCTTGTCCTGGCTGAAGTTCAGCTTCAACTACACAAATACTGCCTAAGAAACACTAAGAACCAACGAGCATGTGTCCTCTCTGTTCCAGAGTGTGAAGGAAGCAGTGACCTCAGGAAAATCAATCCAAAGGGCTTCTAGAAAAGAACATCAAGCCCATGCTACTTGGTGCTATATATTTTTTTCTTTTAAACTATTGACCTCTGAGATTTGATTTACTCCAAACTCTTCTGAGCATCTGTAATAGAATGAAACACAGCAGCTGCAGCCTATTGGGTTTTGCTTTAGTAGAGTGTAGTGCTCTGTCTGATCATTGCTTTCCAAGATCCAGCTTCACATCCTAACTTCATCTTCCTTGCAAAGCTTTGCTACTTTGAACGCTGCTTTTTTTTTAGGCCCTGAAGTATAGATGCCTGGGGTCACCAACAGTTGGGTTTTTTCTTTGACTTCCCTCCATGGAAGCCACAAGGCATATATGAAGGACATGAACACTGCTTTCATTTACCAAAAGAAATCAGCTTTCCACTGGGGATTGCAAGCACGTGCTAGGTTCCCCATTGTGGCTCATAAGAACTCACACACACTCAGGGTGAGTAAAACCAGCAGGGAGGCAGGTCTCAGCCAAGAAGACATTTGCTAGTTTTCCTTGAAATTTTCAAACCTCTGACCCTAAGAGAAGGCAATGCCAGGCATTTATACTTGCGAGGACAGGAGGGTGATGGGATCAAGGCAAAAAGACAGATTTGAGGGAAAGCATTCTACTGGGCAAACTGATATGAAGGTTCTAAGGCAGCTTTTCCTACCTGTGAAAGCAAGAGCATCACAGGGCCTTCCTACGGCTCCATGGTTACACATAACATTTTCTACCACATGAAGACAGTACTAGAAGGCAAGGAACGCCACATTCCTGTCACATCTGACAGCCTGGAGATCCACTCTCCCCCAAAGTTTCATTTGGGAAATGAAAGAGAAAGAGAGAGAGAGAGAGAGAGGGAAAGAGGAAGGAAGGGAGGGAGGGAGGGAGGGAGGAAGGAAGGAAGGAAGGAAGGAAGGAAGGAAGGAAGGAAGGAAGGAAGGAAGGAAGGAAGGAAGGAAGGAAGGAAGGAAGAAAAGGAAAGAAAAGCAAGTACCCCCCCCCCGTTCTCAACTCCCTTAGTTCCCACCAATTCATTCTCATAAGCCTGAAGCCATATTTCACCTGAGCATCTCAGCTCATAGAGCTAAATGGAAAGAAGGAATTGCACTCCCACTAATTGAGGACCAGCTATTTCCTAGGCACTTTGCAAGTACTGTGCCATTAATTAATGCTCCCTATAGCCTTATAAGGGCAGCATTAGGATCCCAGCTTTATAGATCAAGAGAGTAAGGCTTCCTCACTAAGTAAATATATATTTATTGAGCATCAGCTACTTGCCAGAAATCATACTGCACAGTTCCCAGAGAAGAGAAAGATGTGGCCCCTCACCTTACAGAATTTCCATCCCAGGGGAGCTCAGAGAAGCAAGTGTCTGGATAGTCAGTAAGTAAACTTCTGGCTGTCTGGCTAAATGAGGAGGAGGCAGGGAAAGAGGGAACAGTATGAGAAGACAAGAACAGAAAGAAAGGGAAAGGAAAGCAGAGGAGAGGGAAAGGGAAGGGAAGGGAAGGGAAGGAAAGGAAAGGAAAGGAAAGGAAAGGAAAGGAAAGGAAAGGAAAGGAATAGAAAAGAAGAGGAGAGGAAAGGAGAGGAGAGAAGAGAAGAGAAGAGAAAAGAAAAGAGAAGAAAAGAAAACAAATTGACTAAGGATGCCCAGATAGTAAGATGAAGAACCCAAATTCGAATTCCAGACTCTTCACTCTCCACTTCACCAAGTCATATAGCCTTACCACCCTGCTGATTTCTGAGAAAAACAAAGAACGAGAGAAAGAACAGTAGCAGAGGAATCTGTTCCAGAGCTCAATTTCATTCACTGGCGTCTAAGCATCATCTTTGGGGCAAGGGCTTCCTTTCACAGCTGTGAGAAGAACAGGACCTGAATCCCAGATTTGAGATGAGGACTAGAAAGTTTCAGAACACAGCCTGCCCTTTTAAACTCATCTTTATTAATATTCTTCAAGCACCCAGGTAATGAGAAAGTGCAAAATACAGCCCCCTCTGGCTGCAGCAGCCAGAAAGCCAAAAAAAGAAGACTGCATGTCATGCCATCCTATTATAATAAGAAATTAAGAAGGCACAAACAGGATACTAATTAGCAGTCATAAAAACTCAAGGCTCTCAGTTGCTCATCTTCATATCTGGGCAGTAAAACGGTTAACATGGTAGAGTAGCAGAGAGCAATCCCTGAGGGCTCAGCCAGCATGAGATGGGGGACACAGCCAATCCAGTGGCACAACCTGTACTCTCCCCAAAGTCTAAACACCTTTGGGTGACTGCCCAAGAATTAAAAGTTACCCAATCCAGATAGAGGCAGATGCCTCCTAACTCAGCAAGGGACAGTAGGGGACATGGCTGATTTCCGATTGGTCATTGTTGAGACACTCTCCCCAAGACCCATTCCCGTCTGTGGTCTCCCCCAGATTCTATGCAGAAGGCTACTTCTGAGAAATGAGATGGTTTTATTAGCATGCAGGGGCCAAAGTTTAGCCTGAAGGAGAGATACCTTCATCAATAAAATCTTTTTTGATTAAATTCAGTCTTTCTTCTTGGGTCTGCTCAGAGCTTAGAAAATAAACCGGGTGTGCTTTCTAACTTTTATCCTCCATTTGTTCCCTGAGGATTTCCAGAATTCTGTTGCCATCAGGGCAATGTGGGAGAAGAAGGAAGGGGATCTGTTTTCTTTAACAAGTTGCCTCTTAAGAAATTTAGACCCAATGATTCAGACTTGGAAATTCACCCCACTCAGATACCTAGCTTGGCCAAATGGTCGTGTATTCCAGGTTAACCAATTAACTTATTATAACTTTAAAATGACCATACACTGCATATATGGAGAACCACCTTTTAAAAAAGAATTTTAACTTTTTTTTTTAGAGAAGGAGAAAGGTGCATCTCTACTGCATGTGAAACAAGCTTGGCAATTTTTTTTTTTTCTTTTTGGGAATGATACCGTCAAAAGAGCCAAATTTGCAGGCAAAGCAATGATATGAGTGAACTGTATAATCATCATCATATTTATCTTCTTTTTCATATTATAATAAGGGATATATAATACCCATAGTAATATCCTCCACTCACTGTGCAGTAAAAATCTGGGAGAAAAAAAAAATCAAGACTTTCTTTTAAATAACAGCTCCACAATAAAAAAGAGACTGTGCCTATTTATTTTATTATCCTTGAAAGATCTGGACAAGTATCACTGGGAAGGGATTGGGTCCTCATCTCTGTACCATCAGTGATTTGGCCTGCCCAGGATCTAAAAGTCTTAGAGTCTGTCTTTGTGTCTCTCATCCTACTCCCATGAACACCCATTGTCTTCATTTGTCCCTAATGCTTGGGATTATATTAAAAAAATGTTCAACAGTCCATGAACCCTGGACAATCAAAATGGGACATGTGCCACAGACCAGTAGAACTATTCTCATACCAAATGAAGCCTCCTCTTACCACCCTCAAATTACACCATGGGAGTGAAACCCTTCGCATGGTCCCTGACTCACTGGGGATCCATGACCAAGTCTTTTACTTTCTCTAGAAAAACCCGTTCTACATAAGAGACACTGCAGCCTTGGCCCCACTCTCCCTCAAAGGAATGCTGAAAGGTCAAGTAAGAGAAGACACTGAAATGTGCTTTGAATGCTTTCAAAGAAAAAAATACTTTCTAATCCTAAGACATAATTGTTAATAAGTGGTTTTTCTTTTACAGAAGGGTTAAAGGATTTTTAATACATATGTTCTTTGGTGCTCATTAAGAAAACTCTAATTCTTCATGGGTTCATAAGCACATACATACTAAAAATAATTTGCAGTGATAGTGCAGAAATGATTGTACAATCCTAATGAGAGAATGCATATTGGCTGGAAACATGTTGTTCTTTTCTTTCTTCCTTTCTTTTGTCAGAGATATTGTATTGAATTTTCTTCAGAGGGTTTATTAGTGCCTGTTTAATATTATCCCTCTCTTTCATGTGAAAACTTTCATTAGAATCCTAGGCAAAGCTTTAGGCTTTCAATGAAGAGGTTATTAAAAAATAATTAATATCTAAATGGTGCTCAAAATACCACATTACAGTTAATCGACAGCATTGTCACAAGGCACAGAGATGGGGAAGATATTAAATACCGGAGAGCCCAGCCTGATCCATCAGTAATTTCCTTATTTCCAAGTACAAAATTAACTTCAAGAGGCTAAAGACTGTAAGGCTCCTGGAGGCTTCATTTGTTCTGCATAGATGATTTCCTTGTGGGCACTCCATGGAGGGAATTAGACCTGACTTTTTGGTGGTTGCCATAGCTGGTTCTCCATTCTTCACATTCCTTATGCTAGGACAGCCGTACATACGGTCCTGGACATCACTTTGGAACTCTTTCTTCGGGTGTCTAGAAAACCAACTATTGGACTAGAAAGGGCTGCCATAATCCTCCTGGTTCCTACTTCCCTGGGGGCCAGGTTCAAGGAGAGGCTGGTCTTAGGGTCCATGAATAATCATTGCTGCCTCAGCTCATTTCCTGTTGGGGAATTTCTGAAGCACATTTGTTAGCTTCTCAAGGCAAAATGGTCACTTTAATTCATACACAAAATTGGAGCCAATTCAATGATTCTCTTTTGTTAGTCTGAAATCAGCCAAACCAGCTGATGAATCTTAGTGTCTAAATTTCCCAAGTATGATCTTTGAAACACTATTACCATAGAACTGCTTTGAGAAAGAAAGAAAGAAAGAAGAAAGAAAGAAAGAAAGAAAGAAAGAAAGAAAGAAAGAAAGAAAG